>NC_136432.1:198568203-199088203 GCF_052849685.1 Lactuca virosa
GCATTACGCTGGGCGTACTTCTTGGTACGCTTAGCATACTATGGTATACACGAGTACGCTGGGCGTACTACCTTGTACGCTGGGCGTAATGGCTACGTGTCTCCTGTTCGGTTCCCGTGCCTCGGACGTGCCAAGTCTACTGTTACGTGTTGAAGCTAGTCCGAGTACGCTTGGCGTACTCTTGTGTACGTTGGGCATACTTCCTGTGAGATACGTGTCCTATAATCGGTTCCGAGCCTCGGATGTGTCAAGGCTACTTACACGCATCGGAGCTAGTCCAAGTACGTTGGGCGTACTCTTTTGTACGCTGGGCGGACTCCTTTGCGAAATGAATTTTTCAAACATCAAAAATTCATAACTTTTGCATACGAGTTCCGTTTTTGACGTTCTTTATATCCCCGCGTAGGTAAGACTATGCTCTACAACTTTCGTTTAGATTCCGTCGGCCAATTTTGATTCTATTTTTAACAGGCCGGTACTGTATAAGTCCGTTAAAAATTCATAA
Source organism: Lactuca virosa (assembly GCF_052849685.1). Taxonomy (NCBI): domain Eukaryota; kingdom Viridiplantae; phylum Streptophyta; class Magnoliopsida; order Asterales; family Asteraceae; genus Lactuca; species Lactuca virosa. The sequence continues at coordinate 198,568,709 of NC_136432.1, forward strand.
CTTCTTTATCAGACATTCGTTTTCGTCTGTATTTTTACCATTGGATTTCTTTTGACAAGATATCCGATTCTCGTTTAGGTTATTTTGGCCAAAAGTTGCTCGATCAAAATTTCAAGTTTCGGGTTGCGTACTGCTATGCCAAATCTTAGAAAATTCGTAACTTCATCACACGAAGTCAGATTTGGATGTTCTTTTTATGTACGCTCTCGGTTTGACATATTCTACTACTTCCATTTAGATCGTTAAAGGTAAAAAGTATTTTATCGAAGACTCACTTTTTACGTCATACCGCGTTTTGCCGGTTTTGTCGCGGATCTTCGATTGGTCATAATTTCTTGGTTATAACTCGGATTTCAGTGTTATTTATATTTTTGGAAACCTTGTTACGATCTCTACCACTTTATTCATCCCAATTACGATGAATGAACAATTTATTTTTGACGCTTACTTTCATTTCAATAAACTTCTATTTTTACTATTTCAAAATAATTTACAATTTGGCCTAAAATATTACATTGACTTGAAATATCGGGTTATTACCCCGACCGACAGTTTAGTATGTTAGGGTGCTACATGTCTGCGTGACTCTTGCATGTGTATGTGTTGGATGCTTAGTGGGTGAGGCCCAATGGTTATCTGTATGCTATTACTTGTTGTACTTGTATGTTTGTATGTTGGGCGGGGAACATTATGGGAGTTAGGGCAAGGCCCATTATACTTAGTGGGCGGGGCCGTTATGCGAGGTAGGGCGAGGAACGTTATACTCAGTAGGTGGGGCCCGTCATGTGAGTCAGGGAAGGGCCTGTTACACTCATCGGGCAGGGCCCACTATTTCTTTGATATGTGGTATGTGGTATTTGGGGGAAACTCACTAAGCTTCGTGCTTACGGTTTTCAGTTTATGTTTCAGGTATTTGTGGGTGAGGCCCAATGGTTATCTGTATGCTATTACTTGTTGTACTTGTATGTTTGTATGTTGGGCGGGGAACATTATGGGAGTTAGGGCAAGGCCGATTATACTTAGTGGGCGGGGCCGTTATGCGAGGTAGGGCGAGGAACGTTATACCCAGTGGGCGGGGCCCGTCATGTGAGTCAGGGTAGGGCCTGTTACACTCATCGGGCAGGGCCCACTATTTCTTTGATATGTGGTATGTGGTATTTGGGGGAAACTCACTAAGCTTCGTGCTTACGGTTTTCAGTTTATGTTTCAGGTATTTGTGCTACAAAGGAGAAGAGCTCAGGGTGATTGTAGTGCACACACGACATTGTTTCGCATATTTATGATAACTCTAATAGTTTATGATGTATTGATACATTTGTTCCACTTGGGATTTATAGTGATGTTTGGATACTATTTTTATTAATTTAAAAATGAAATTTTTGGGTCTTTTTTTTGGGACGTTACACAAGATAAAGCACTATAGAAGGTTTTTTACAAATATAAGGCAACTATTGAGCATACGATTGCAGATAATATGGGGATTAGTCTAGCCACATGCATGAATCGAATCATTACCAATGCTAGATCAAATTCACTTGAAGATATGCAATAAAGACTTAACTCGAACATGTAGAAGGTGGTAAAGAAAAAGGTTTTGAAGTGCCTTGATGCTTATTATTTACCTAATATTTAATAATGAATGGATAAGCCCAACACAAATAATCCAAAACAATTCGGGTATCAAGGTGGTAGATACGAAAGGTAGAGAGAAGATTTGTATCAGATCGGTCACCAAGATAAAGAGTTTACATCAACCCTCATAAAATCAATAATGTAAATTTTCCTTTTCCTTTTGTAAACCATATTATAATTGTTTTTCAAGACAATAGTTTTATTGCCTTTTGGATAAATACTTGGATACAATAAAATTGTTTTCTATACTGAGGATCAATCCAAAATGAAATTGACATGTCCATATGGTACATTTTCTTTCTGAAGGATGTAATTCTGCTTGTGTAATATCCCCCCCCCCTAGCAATTTTCAACATTGTATGATGGAATATTTTCCAGATATGGTGGGGGTTCGTTAGAAGCTTTTATGCATGATTTTTCTATCTTTTTCTCTTATATTGATACTTGCTTCAGACAATTAGAAAAGCTTTTAAAATGTTGCATAGAGTCTAATATAGTTTTAAGGTGGGGAAATAGTCATTTTATGGTCAAAGAGAACGTTTTAATTGGTTATGTTGTATTTGAATGTAGTTTCGAGGTCAATAGGTCCAAAGTACAAATTACTTCAACTCTTCCCCCAACCACCTCGATAAAAGGCATCGAATATTTTCTTGCGCATGCCGAGTTTTATGGAAGACTTATTAAGGATTTTAGTGCTATTTCAAAACCTCTTTTCAACTTACTCTTAAAATATGCACTGTTTTCCTCCGATAAAACTGATGGGTTTTCTAGGTTAAAATCAAAATATTTTCACAACAAAATTTACATAAATACTTATGGGTACATGCAACCTAGAACTCTATAGCCTTTTCTTAAGCTATATCAACATACTTAGGAAACAAACTTCTAACTTATGTAAATCGAAAATTAAAATGCTAGAATTAATCAAAAATTAATTCTGATTAATTCTCAATTAATTCTGATTAATTCTTAATTAATCATTAGCTATTTTTAATTATTATATTAATCTTATAATATATTAAGAAACCATTTTATCTATTTCCTAATATCAGTTCTAGCTATTTTTTCGTTATGAAGGGAACCCAAAAGTGACTTTACTTTTATTCACTAAGATTCTACCAATTTAGTTAAGACCTTAGACACCTTAATCCAACAGTCTCTCAGTTGGATAAGTCTTCAACTACAGTTGTAAGTATAGACTTTAAATAACTAGTAAAAAGTGCTTTCCACAGCCACTGCCAAACTCTAATTAAATTAGACGCTATCCCTAAGATACATGAGCGACCATTCCTTCATTCTTCAAGATATCATATGGACACAAGACATTGATACAAATTAACATCATGATCCAAGATTTTGTTTCACGATTTCCTATTTATAACAACGTCATCAAACAACTAATTGAACACATCAATTTATTCCATGCTGGGCCAAAAACAATAATGTTAACATCAAATCACTTAGGGGCCAAAGATATCTCTTTTGCTTAATAGGAAAAATGAACGAATAAACTTTGACTATATAATTATAACTTTTACTCATCATGCCATACATGAAATTACATTTTATGACATCCAATTACGAATGCATTGATGCAAAACCACTGCACAACAGACTTGCGAACTATAACTTATATATCTCTATTTTAAGAATAAAAGATATTATCGTCTTAGAATTACTCATGACTGACTCCATGAAGTAATCTCTAAGTACGCGTTTACCAATACTCAAAATCCCTATTTTAAGTACTCATGAATATAAATACAATCCCTATGCTATGTACAATCAATATGGACAATCTAAAAATATTCCATGACAGTCTTATATAAATACCTACTCCCAGAAGCATAACCAAGTGTGGAATTTCGAATAAATTAATATTCTGGAAGTAAACATGCAAAGTGAAACACAAGAATAAACAATTGAAGATGGTAGTAAAAACTCATAAATAACTCTCTATTTTTTAATCAATGATGAAAAAATTATATTTATTTTGCTACATTGTTTCAAAACAATCAACTAACTACTAAAACTTAATATCATCTCTTAATCCAAGGCTCCTAGGATGTTCGAAGTGCTTGATCTTTCTTAACCCCTTTGTGAAAGGATTAGCAGGATTATCCTCTGATGATACACGATTCACCACGAGCTGGCCCTCTTCAACTTAATGTAGAACATAATGGTATTTTCTCTTGATGTCCCTTACTCTCCCATGATACTTTGGTTCTTTTGTCAAAGAAACCACACCTTTATTGTTGCAGAAAATCTCTATGGGTTCTTTGATTTATGGAACAACTCCAAGGTCTCAAATGAAATTCTTTAACCACGCGCTTCATTTGGCGCCTTGCTCGTTGCGATATACTCTGATTCACAAGTAGAATCAACCACCGTTTGCTACTTGGAACTTTTCCAAGTTATTACTCTACCATTCAATATGAATATCAAGCCAGACTATGAATAACAAATATCATGATGCGTTTGAAAGTTGGAATCACTATAACAACTCACTTTAAGTTCATATTTTCCATCGTAGACCAAGACCATATCTTTTGTTTTCTATAAATACTTAAGTATGTTCTTCACTGCTATCCGATCAGTTGCGACATAATTTCCTTGATATCAGCTAACCATGCTCAAAGCATAAGCCACATCAGGGGGAGTACAAGTCATAGAATACATGATCGATCCTATAGCAGAAGAATATAGGACTTGACTCATTGCATCTAGTTCTTTATCACTACCAGTACATTGACCTTTGCTCAACTTAACAGTATGATGCATGGGAAAATCCCTTTTCTTGGAACTCTCCATATTGAACCATTTCAATATTTTATCAAAATAAGTATTCTGGCTAAGCTCTAAGAAACATCTTTGTCTATCCCTATAAATCCTTATTCCAATAATGTACGTTGCCTCACCTTGATCCTTTATAGTGAAAAATTTTCCAATCCAAGACTTTACTTCTTGATAAGTTGGAACATTGTTTCCTATAAGGAGTATATCACCAGCATACAAAACTAGAATGGTCACTACACTCCCATTTGCTTTGACATACACACATAACTCATCCTCACTTCTAGAAAATCCAAACTCCCTAACCTTTTTATGAAAGCAAAGATTCTAGCTACGAGATGTCTGTTTAAGTCCATAGATGAATTTCTCAAGCTTGCACAACTTATTAGGGTATTTGGCATGTTCAAAACCTTCTGGCTGAGCCAAATAAACATCCTCGGTCAGCTTACCGGTAAGGAAAGAGGTTTTAACACCCATTTTACCAAACTTCAAAATCATGAAAGGCAGTTATGGAAAGCATTACCCTAATTGAATTGATCTTGACAACTGTAAAAAGGTCTCATCATAGTCAACCCCTTGGATGAGGTCTATTATACATTAAAGGCGGTTTTATTCATATCTATTATAATCATTAGTAAATATCACGTAGTAGTGATTAGCATCCCTTGTGGCGTACCTAAAAGGACCACATACATCAGTATGAATGAGGTCTTACAGTCCTTCACCTATTTCACAAGTTCCTGTGAAAGGTCACTTGGTCATCTTGCCTAATAGACAATATTCACATTCATCATCTAACTTTAAGTTAAATGATTCTAAGGCTCAATCCTTTAATAGTTGGGCGATGTGTTTATTGTTTATATGCCGAAGACGACAATTCCATAAGCATGCCTTGTCTAAACCACTAGAAGAATCAATACTAAATACACTATTCTGAAGGTCATTCATACACGCACAACAATTTCATACACATCATTACAAGGATAAGCTTTGAAAATAAAACACCATTTGTATAAACCAAAACTGAACCATCATTATTTTCAAACACATAATGATAACCTTGTCTAAATAAAGTGTGAAAAGAAATTATGTTTCTTGTCATTTCTGACGAATAACATCAAATGTCTAAATCAACCCTAACACTATTATCAAACACAAGCTCATAAGTCCTAATCCTAGTAACAAATAAAGTACGTCTATTCCCCATGATTAGGTTTATCGTCCCATGCTCGAACCTTTTACTTTCCCTTAGTCCATGCATATCAAAAAAAATGTGGAAACCACATCCTGTATCAAGGATCCAAGAATTTGAAATTTGAGTGTTATATATTTCAATAGAGTACGTACCATATGTAGAGCCATGCATCTTGCCCTTTGCTTTTCTAACTTCTTGTAAGTACTTTGGGCAACTTATCTTCCAATGTCCCTTCTAGTCGTAATGAAAACACACACCCTCTTTCGAATCACCGATAAGAGGAGCATCAACGTTGACATTTCCCTTTGACTCACCAGTAGACTCCTCTAATGTGGGTTTTCCCTTTTCCATTTGGGTTTTGAGTAGGCCTTCCTTTTATTCCCTTTTCCTTGTTGAATGACCAAGACAGGGGATGTTGTAGTATTTTTGGAATGAGATTTCTTTTTTCCATCTTCAATAGTTTGCAATAGACTATGTGGCTCAATAAATGCCTTTTTGTGTTGTTCAAGTGATTAGTTACGATAAATTGATCATAACTACATGGCAAGGAGTTGAGAACCATGCCAATGGCTAGATCCTTGTCAAAATTCACATTGAGCTTTTATAGTCTTTCAACGTGTCTCTGCATCTTTTGCACATGAGCACACACAGATTCCCCTTCTTTCAGTTTGCACGCCATTAGAGCTTTGAAGACCTTATAATGCTCTTTTCTCTCATTCTTATGGAACACTACATCAAGAGCCTAGTTCATTTCATACGGCCAATACTCCTCATAGGAATTTTGTAGATCAGGTTCCATGGTTGAAATCATTATGCAAGCGACTTTGGTGGCGTCGTCAACATGTTGTTTATGTTCAATAATTTCCTCAGGAGTAGCACTCACAGGGTCAATTTCAGGAATAGGTCCTTCAAGAATATATTCTTTTTTCTCATAGAGAAATGTAATCTTCAAATTTCGCATCCAGTTCATGTAGTTTGAACCAGTAAGCTTGTCTTTTGACAAAATCGAAAAAAGAGTGACATTAAAGTGTTGAATGGGTGGAGGAGGAAAATGAAGATCAGCAGTTCCAAACATCTATAATAAAACATAAAGTTTTAGTTAGTTGATTCAATCCTTAATATTTTAATCCAAATAAATATATAAGGCTTGGATCCATAAATACAATTCGTAATAAGAAGAGGGATGTCGTAATCAAATTGCGAATTTTTTTAGGTACGTAATGCACTTTACCAATTTTAATCCCTATGAAATTCCTAGAACTTTTGTGATGCGTCGAGCTATTGAATGACATGTTTAATCTCATATTATGCTATTCGATTTATGACTAGTATACTAAGAATCACAAAGAAGATGTAAATAAGCATGAAAACCCGTGTGACACCCTTGTTCTTACTCATTTCAAATTTTTAGTCCCAAATTAATGAGCTTGTTAACCACATATACTCCACTAACGACTCATAAAGAAACAATGTGGGTTTTCATGGATTAACATAAAAGTTCACATTTTTCCTAAGTAACTAGAGTGAGATTTAATGTATGTTCTAGTACTTATATGTTATAATTTTAACGTGACTAATGTCCTATCATAAACCTTTTGACTAACGACAATCCACCACACAAAGAAGCGGTGGGTGAAAAGGACACTCATTCAACGATTATTTTAATAGGTCATTTCCTTATGCCTTTCTTATAGAATGAGTTCATGAATGATGTCTAGTCTTGGTTTGACTAACATATAAGGGTGTATTTTAAAACCTTTTAATAATACAAAGTTTAAATTCAATTAACTTAATTATCTTTTAATTAATTAACATTTAAACCAATGTCAGATTTAATATTTATCTTTTAATTAAACATTTAATTAATTATATTAAATATTTTAAGGATTAAACAATTATCTTAATTTATCTTATAATTAGATAATCTTTTTTCCTTTTATACTTCCTTAAATTTTGAAGTAGTGTTTTGATAATTATCTAGTCTAAAGGTTCATATATTAAACAAATAAAATAACAATTATGATCTATTAATTATCCTACAATTTGAAAAAGGCAAGTAAATTCGAAAACCCCATTACAGCTAAAAGCGTTTTTCGCCAGGAATCAGGCGCGCCGTGTCTTGCGATTGACATGTTATATTTGGTTTCTTCAGGTATCGATTTCCAGTTTCATATATGCATAAATAACATGAAAAATCCTAAGCTCTAATACAACTGATGAGTTTTCTAGGTTACAAGAAAAAATATTTTCACAACGAAATTTACATAAGCACTTAGGGGTACATTCAACCTAGAACTCTACGGCTTTTTTTATAATGTCCCGATTTTCTACCCAAAATTTTCATTTTTATTTATTCAATATATAACAGTACAATTACATTATGAGGAAACATATTGCAAATGTGTGTGTACAATCGAACCTTGCCCTTCTTACGAATCCATGAAGTACCTGAAAAACATTTATAATTAACTTGGTAAGCACGAAGCTTAGTGAGTTCCCCAAAATACCACATATCACTATATATATATATATATATATATATATATATATATATATATATATATATATATATATATATATATATCAAGCCCCACCTATTAAATATATAATTGAGCCCCGCCCAATGAGCATATAAACATTCCCCGCCGAAAATACATAATGGGCCCCACCCAATGTACATAACGAGCCCCGCCCAATATTCATGATAGGCCTCGCCCGATGAATATAACCATATATATAGAGAGTAAAATTTTAGGTTCTAATAACACAGGTACATAGAGGCTATACATTTTAAATTCAGTACACTAATATTGAGCACCGAGAGACTATACAATCGGCTATACTCTACTAGCTCTTATAACCTAACACACATGGATATATATTTTAATACACAGAATAGTGATGTAACTCACCTAGACAATTACTCAGAGGATCGACAACTATCTGAGTGATTCTACTGGCGATCCAACTGGTGGGTAATGTGCCCAAGAAGTATTAACATATAATACTATAATTTATTAATCTCTATGACAATTTGGTAATGAAAGCTAGATCTTTTACTAATTCCATTGAATACCGGGAGTTTTATTAAATAAGGATCAGCCAGGCAGGACAGTTGGGAAGCAGGACCATTTCGGCATATAACCTTTCCAAAATCCACCGACCAAGCCAAGTTGACCATTCTAGACACCTCTCCTGTAAGTTGATCAATCAACATTATGACTGGAATCATTAATAAATCTTATTTCTACATTCATAACAATGACTATGAATATAAATATAAGTTACACTTAAAGCGTAGCAAGTGCAACTTAACTTACAAGAATTTCTAGCGAAAACCCGGAAATTCGCGGGCAGGACTCAAACCCGAACACTTATAATTGTCCGGCTCCTAGATCACCCAAGGCTTTGCCAAATACTCAAATTCTAAAGAAAAATTCAGATTAAGAAGATATAATTCCATAATTATTGGAAGGGTGTGAGGATGAAATGAGGGGGGATTGATCATATTTATAGGCGATTTTTGCTAGGTACACCACACGCATCAAAGGATTGTGTCGTGCGCTCCTGCAACGTCGCTCCTTTCGAATCATGCCATGTGTCACATTTCTAGTGGTCCTTGTCCCTCCTTCTAGAATGTTACGCGTTATGAGACTTAATTATTTTCTAAAAATCATATATTTCTCACACAAGCTCTGTTTTCGACGTTCTTTATATCCACACGTAGCTATCGACGAGTACTACAGTTGGTCTTGAAGTTCTTGGATTCTCTTGGGAAAATTTGGGAACATCACACTGATGTTCTCAAGAAAAGTGAGAAAATAAACCTCATGGATCTCAACTCTTTGTTTGGAAATCTAAGAAATTATGAAGAAATTATAGCTTTTCATAAAGACGTCATGAGGGACACTAACAAAGAAAAATATGTAGCCCTGATGAACTGGTTGCTTGTGTTTCACTCATTGTTAAGCATTATGAAGAAAGCATATCTAATGGAGCCAGAAGAGTTCAACCCATGGGAAATAACACATCGTGACAGCATAACCCTGACGGTCTCACTGTCTAATGGGATGAAGTGAAACTGGGTAACATGGCATGTCTAATTTCCATAGACGGTCTCACTGTCACACTGATTCCCATCTAAGATCCAAATACATCTTCAGCAAGATTGTGATCCTCATCTCTTCTATTATGGATCACAAAGAATGGAACCTTCGAGTTTTGCCTTGGTGACTCTCATAACTCGAAGGTTACAAAGATTGGATCCTATTAACTCGTTGGTTATAAAGATTGGTTTTCGCTCCTCCTTTGTTCTTGGTGAACATGAAGCTTGGAATCCATCTTCAATACCTCAACGATTAAGGACATCTCATCTCTTTATATGTTGTGAATTATGTTTTGTTTTGGTGCATTTGATCATGCTTGTGTATTATTTTATAGACAGTGTTTAGAGGCAGATTTCTCAAAGAAATGAAACATATTTATGGCCTTTCAATTCAAAAGATTTGCTCAATTGGGTCTTTATCTCCTTTCTGAAAAAGCTTCACATATTTCGTTTTTAGAAAACTTCCTTGTCTGACTAATTGTTTTCTTTTATTCCTTTATTATTTTATTCATTCTATTCTTTATTATTTGGTTATATTGTACCATATTAAATGAACTGATGGCGAATTTTAAATTCTAGATTGCAACTTAACTTCATGATAAATAAGATAAACCACTTTGATGTGATAATTTTACATTGTTTATGACTCATGCTGATTTCACCTCAGCGTGATTGAAAAATCCCATTCTCTCCTTTAACTTCTTCTTCTAAGAAATAAATGATTCACTGTGCAAAACTACACACTGATGAAAGTTTGAAACTTTGTGTCAATGGTTAGGCAATGTATTATAGTCTATCACATGCACCAATCCATTATCACCATAGATTCTTCTTTAGAATTTTATGATTCAGTGTATGAAACCAGACACTGATGAGAATTCGAAAAACTTTGTGCTGATGGTTAGGCTATATATCATAGTCTATCACATGCACCAATCCATTCTCACCATACATTCTTCTTTAGAATTTTATGATTCAGCGTATGAAACCAAACGCTGATGAGAACTTGAAAACTCTGTGCTGATGGGTATATCACATATCGTGATGTATTACATGCACCTACACATTCTCTCCAAACAATTCTTCTATTAATGAAGTTGATGAATAAATATATCTACCATACACTGATAAAACTTCAACATTCATTGTCGATGGGTACATTTAAACACTAAAATTTATTACACGCATCATACCATTCTTATTCTTTTTCTTCTAATAAAAGTGTGTCATGATTCAACATATCAAACCATACGCTGATGAGACTTCACAATACTATGTCAGTGAATGATAGTACAAACACATACTATCAGGAGACATCACAATATCACTCGTTTGACAACTGCAACTTTGATCCACTAATAATGCAACTTTGATTCGCTGACCGCTTCCGCTAGTAATTCATGTTGCTAATGCTATATCTCACTAATACATAATTCTCTGATCTCAATGGTAACATTTGGATGAAGATCAAGATATGTAAAATCATCATGAAATACGAGATTTTTATGTCGCCTTTTTCTCAAATAATGATTACGCAAAAAGGTAGAAAATCTTTGGATAAAATATGAGAATTCTCTCTCCTAGGTCACTTTTACAACTCATCCAAGCAGTCAATGTTCTCTCACAAAGGATCTCTGGATCATCATCTTCTCTGTCTCAATTTCTTCAAGATTTATCATGTCAAAGGTTCTATACGTCTTTGCTCCTGATGCTAATGTAGTCAAAGAACCACATGCTCCTGATACTCCCATCGTTGTCAAAGCAAACAATGTTGCCTTCTCAAATATCATCCCAAATCAATACAAGAAATCGGGGATTGAGGATTTTGTCAACTACATCAAAAGTTGTCCTCTGCGCTATGCATTCTATGATTATGCAGATCCATTCTACCCTAGTCAAGTATACGAGTTTTACTATTCTTACACTTTCAATGCCAATGCTCAAACCATCTTTGGAACTATTGGAGATGGTCATTCTAGTGTTGTTATCAATGCAACTTATTTTCAACTTGCGCTACGTATTCCTCAATCAGAAAACTACTCTGAAACTCATTATTAGGAAAAATGCAGGTCTTTTCGACCCAAACTAGGGTATAATTTCTCTCTTAAGGGTACTACTCGTGATCCAAATAATTATACCCTTCGTCATTGCTATTGTGCTGGTTGGAAGTATTTGATAGGGGTGATTGGCAAGTGTCTTGGACATAAGATTGGTAGTTTAGACCAGTTGAACCTGTTTGAGAAACGAGTTGTGTATGCCATGGCCTGCAACAAAAGATTGGACTTTGCTGAACTTTTCTTTGATCAACTGGTTGAATGCATCACTGGGAACAAAAATCCAACCTACATTCCATATCCTCGTTGGATTTCATTAATTTTGGGTCGTACTTGAGAGGGTTACAATGTCAACCATGGAGTCTCCATACAGCTTCTAGTTCTCTCACCAAATATTATCAATGCCAGCCCCATTGAAAGAGATACGCATATTACTCAGCGTGTGGAGGATTGGTTGCAAATCCTTATGTAGTTGAATCCTCTAACTCTGATGAAGAGGATGATGAGAGCAATAATGAAGATGAAGAGGATGATGTTGATGATGAAGATGATGAATATGATGCTGATACTAACACATCAGAAACTGATATGTGAGAGACTTATGCTCAGGGAATGATAATTAACTCTCCCCCAAGATTAAACCACCACATTTGTTTTACGTCTTCCTCTCATTCATCAACAACTCATTCTACAGAAGCTATAACACAGAATGGATCATCCCCACATCCAGTGGAAACCATTAATCCACTTATTCAAGATGTAAATGCTCAAAGACTAGCATGTCTTCGTCCTCAAGCTGCAATTCTCTTTCCACTACAAACTCCTTTACAACCTAATGCTCTCTTTCAGTGGGAGTCTAGTTCCGACTTCCAAAGGATTATGCTCTCTCAGCTCCCCTTATTGGTTTAAATGACTCAATCACTTTTAGAAAGACTGACCAAATTTGAGAGTGATGTGTTTAACATAAAATGTATCATGGCTTTGATTGATAATGATGATGAGATGATTCAAGACACTCCCCCTAGCACTCTAGGCAGTGATCAACCACCTCCACCACCACCACCACCACCACCACCATCACCATCTGGTAATAATCCTCTACCACCATCATTTGGTAATAATCCTCCACCACCACCATCAAATCTCCCTCATTGCTCTCCCTCTCCACCTCATAACTCCCCTCCCCAAACTGATGAGGCCGAAAAAGGGGAGAATCAACAAGTGGTCATGATCACTGCAATTCCATTTCAGTCTGAATAGTCTAAATTAGAAAGGGAGGATAATCAAGGAACAATGGTTGTTATTCAGTCTGAACCAGTGAGTGATGATCAGCCTAAGCCAGAAGCTGATAATGATTAGTCTGAGACTGATAATGATGATTATTAAGGGTTTCTTTAAATGGAATTCATGGCACAGACTGCTATTCCTCTAAGTGTTGTTTATCCTGATGCATATTCTGAGGGGGGAGATTCCACAAGGAACACACAGTGACATTGAGTCTAATGATGATCGACTCAATCCAAGAAAAAGAAAGGCTTTCTTCTCAAGGGGAGCAAATAACACTGAAGCTGGAAGTTCCTCAACTGTTGGTAGTTCTTCATGTTGGATTAGGTGTCTAAGCCCATAACTATTATTGGTATGTATTCGACCCGAGAGTAGCATGGTCCATTTGGGTTGGATATCATCAGGACAATTTGTTAGGATGGACTTTTGAGAGAAGGTTATTTATGGTTTATTAATATATTATAAGTAATAATATATTAATATGAAATCATATGTTTTAATTAGTAGTGATCAAGAATTAATTTGGAATTAATTTAGTGGTCGAAAGAGACTAATTAAATCTATGGGGACTAATTATGATAATTAGTTATATTTATATGTGTTGGGCTTATGATCCATGTTGGACCAAGTTTATGTATGGATACATAAAGAGTTGGGCCACATGAACCATGGATCATAAAACCCATGGGTATGGATTTGGGTTATATCCATGACCCTAGAAATCCCACATATAAATAGATACTTCATTGCCCAAAATCGCCACTTGTATCTTTTTAGAGTTCATGGTGTCTTTTGTGTGCATGGAATTCTCTCTCAAGTTCATCCTTTGTCCATGGTGTGTTGTGATTCCATTTGAGGCTTCCACACTATTGGGGCTAAGCTCTTTAAGGCCAAATACACCAAGAATTCAAGCTCCATCAAAAGGTATGTCATGCTAACTAGTATATTATAATTTTACGTTAAATGCATGCTAGTTGTAAGATTAATACCTTGGAAACCGTTTGCATGTATAATTAGTGAAAACATAGATCCAAGGTATTTAGGGTTGTATGTGCACCATAGGATGTTGTAGTATACCAAAACCCCAACAGTGGTATCAGAGCCATGGGTTGTTTTCAATTATATTTGATGCAAGTTGCTGAAAAAAAAACTGAAAAAAATCGAATTTTTTGCTGTCTGGACAGCAGACTCGACGAGTCCAGTGATGGACTCGACGAGTCCATGAACAAATTCATCCAACTCGTCGAGTTGGTTCATGCACTCGACGAGTTGGACCCCCTGACAGCTTATCTTCGAGTTTTTTTGGCCTGTTTTGGATTAGAATCATTACCGCAAAGTGTTTTTGTTCATAAAATTTGTTTTTTGATACTATGGTAATGTTTATTCTCATCCAAATAAAGGATAATAATCAAAGTTTCAAGTTTTATACATGTTTATATGATGCTTGAAAAATGTTGATTATGAATGTTCATGTTTATGAGTTTGTTTAGATTAATAGGAAAAATTATGAGATAGTTGTTTTCAATCCAAATTAATCTTGAAGTTGTTCATAATATGTGTTTTTGTAACTTGTCCTCAAGTTACATGAAAAGTCATATTTATGAATTTTAAAACCCATAAAAATTCCATAAGTTATGAAAAAATGAAGAGTCACATTTTTAATGTTTTTAAATTCTTCCATAACTTGTCTACAAGTTATGGAACTTGAAGGGTTTTTTCCATTAAACCACTTTAAAATTCATAAGTTATGGAAACCATAAGTTTTTTGAATTGTTCAAAACTTGTCCTCAAGTTTTGGAATTTGTAAAGTCAAACCCCATATACACTTTAATTCCAAACCCAAGAATTTTAAAAGTTAAAGTTCAAACTTTATGGACTTCATTAAATTAATTAAAGTGTCTAATTAAAAGAGTTAATAATTTCATAAAGACATGGTTTAAGTTTAATTCAATTAAGAGTATAGTTTAATTAATAGATTAAACCACCAAGTAGTTTAAATGTTTAAAATACACCCTTATACTATTATAATATTAATAGTTAATACTTATATATATATATATATATATATATATATATATATATATATATATATATATATATATATATAAGAACAAAGTCAGTCTTACCGTTAGTAGGCCTCATTCACGAAGCCGGTCTATAAGGGGGGTATAAGGTTACTGCCTATAAAATGGCAGTTTAATGGGTGTCCACTCTCACCCACCGCTTCCTTGACCGGTGGAGGGTCGTTAGCCGAACGGGTAGGACAAGGACTATAATTCTCCCTTCATTAAAGGTATTAATGTTAAATACTAAGTAACTAAACCTTTTATAAATACCAAATCTTAGTTACTTAGGAAAAAGTGAATAAGGTGCTAATCCATGAAATTACACTTTGCACTTTGTTTAAGTCCGTTAGTGGAGCGTGTGTGGTTAACCGGCACACTAACTCGTATTTAACAAGGTAGGCAAAGGGTAACCTAATGTTTATCATAATATCGATGGAGCGTGTGTGGTTAACCGCCACATCGATTGAGGGGTAAACACTTAAGGGTACTAAGTAATTTGCATGGTTACTTCACACCTTGTTTTGTGATCCTCGACATCCCAGTCACAAAACCTGAAGGGCACACTCGAGATTGAAACATGCCATTGAACAGTTCAATGAATCTCAAAGATCTAGGAGTTTCAAAAACCAATTAAAACCTAATAATATATATTTCGTTTTCATGGTGGAAATTGGTGAATCGTCATTCGCCTACCTTCAAATATTTTATAGCTTGGATTACGGCATCCCTCTTCCAAGTTATAAAAGTATTGTGTTGGGTCCTAGCCTTAATATTTCATATTGGGTGTTATATTAAGGACTTTAAATCAACTATCTTGAGTATCTCCCAAAAGATGTCTGGTTTAGACATTTATGATCTTCCCAAATCTCTTGAAACAAGCTTTCCTAAATGAAGATGATGTCCCATGGAAATCATACTTCTTTCACCTCCTCCAATTATTCTCCCTAACCCACAAGTTCCTGAAAAGTTTAAGGTCACTCAAGCCCTATTGGCAAGCAAAGGTCTATGTGTGATCACATCTTGGAGATGTAGTCACATATTGACAAGCCGGGAGAGTTGGGTGTCAAAGTCTTGAGAAAGTTGGTGGCTCAACTAATTTCTAAGTCACATAGTGAGTTCTTTTGGAACACCAATGAAACAGACTATGACAAGACCCTTAATGATCTTATCTATTTGCTAAGATCAACTTCCTAAAAACTTTATGGACATTGACAATGATGACACTGGGAATCCAAAAAAGCATTCTCTTCCCAATGGAAATGGATCGGCCATAGTCAACTCGGTTGACCAAATGGTAAAGAGAAAAGCTAAGTCTGAGATAGTCCCATTACCAAAGGGTCCATATGTTTATATTGCCAAAGAAAGGGGCATTGGTTGTGAAGCTGCCAAATTTACCTAAGGATGTTAAAGTCAATAAGTTTGACTCTACTTCAGGTAAAGTCCACTATCTAACTCTGCTAAGTTTCTATTCTGAGATTCTTGATACATGATGTGACTGGGTCACATGTTGATGTTTTAAGAATCAAAGAAAAGTGAAGAAACTTAAAGAAAGAATATGCTGAATCTGATCGCGTAGATGGATTTCTATCGCATAGTTTGAAGATCGGATTCTTGAGCTACTTCTTAGGAGTTATGATATTTTGCTTAGGAATAGATAACAACAAGTTTTCATATGGATTTTAAGGATAAGTTTTTCCGCAAAGTTTTAAAATAAAAGGTAAATCTTTTGATTTTATTTATTTTAAAATATCCTTACAATGGCATTTGTGAAAATCTGTGTTGCTTATAAGATTCCATTAAGAGCAAGAGTGGAAATATGAATTTGATTCTTTCATTTGTGGTAGTGTCTAAATTTACCAAATAAGGAAAGATTCTCATCACCCAAGTTTCAGTTGGATAGAAACTTGGAATCATGCAAGTTGTATAGCATGATGAATGAGAACTTTCGAGCATTGGAAAAATTAAGACTAACTACTTGTTCACATGGGTGTGTGAGTCAAGTGAAGGACTAAGGGATCGGGTACACATTCTTGTGCACTGGTCAGAGTCCACCACAAACGATCGATAAGACTATTCGTCATAATTTACTATAGCTCAGTAAATATGTTTATACTTACAAGCTTAAGTGTAATTCTGAGACATTGGAAAAGGTTCCAATGTATGGCAGAGCGAATAAGAAGAATCAATTTAGGCAGAAAGATAAAAGTTTCTCAAATCTGAAAAGATGGGAGAGTACTTTAGTATCATGTTTTTAGACCATCTTAATGATTTTGAGACCTTATCACAATTCATCCTGTAAGTGCATTCTGATAGTTAAGAAGAGGAGTTATGAATTATTGAAGTGGTTAAATCAAGAAGATGATTCATACTTCGTTCCAAAAACAATTCTTAGAGTTATACTCTAAGATTGTAACTTGAGTGACATGTCTTAAAGAAGGTTTAAAACACTTATCAAATGTAAGAGTAAAAGTTTTCTACTCTTGTACATTTGAAATTGGTAAGTTGTGATGTTTTGGATAAAACAAAGACCAACTAAGGCCAATTGTGTGAAGTGTTTGTCTTGATTAGAATCCACACTATCTCTTGAATATCTGACAAGAAAGTCTTAAAGTTGGCTTTGCATATGAGTTCTTAGAGTTCTCAATTGGTTGCACAACAACTTGGAAGCAATGGCAGGCCCTTGAGCTGTCAGGTGGCAAGAAATTAAGATTGAGTTCAGTCCATATGAGTTTGGATTTGTCATTATCCTTGTCTTGTGACTATGGTTTTGACAATTCACATGGATAAGAACACATACATGAAAATGATGGTGAGGAAACACTTCCACCAAGTAGATTTGAAGTAGATAGCAATTGTGATATTTGCATTCTCAAAGTCGTTAGTGGAGCTGTGTGGTTAACCGGCACACTAACATGGACTTGTGAGAAGTGGAAAAGGTCTAAACAATTGAGACTATGATTACGGCATCCCTTTTCATAGTTCTGAAATTGTTTAGACATACCTGTGAGCTATCTAAGATAAGGTGTATGATATTGATAAAGTTTTATCAAAGCAATCTAGTATCAGAAATCTGAACTTTGGTAAGAAAGTCAATAAAGTATTGTTTTTTCTAGAAGTTCAACTGATTTCTGAGTACATGTCAAAGCTAGTGGGAGCATAAGTGTTATGCTAATAATCATCATGTTAGTGGGAGCATGATAATTATGATAAAGGTTGCAAGTTAGCAATGTTAATTATAGAAAACAAAAGGTTTCAATTGGGAAAAAGTTGTTTTGCTATAATTAAGGGAGAGGAAATTATACTTCATCTCAAATCTCAAATCTTAGATTGAGGTTTTAATCGTATTTAGTCAAGTATATATATGAATGTTATGTTGGAATAGCTCAACATAAGAAAATTCTAATATAGGGTCCATTATTTGCGTTCTAAAATTCGATTATGATTACGACATCCATTTTCATAATTTGAATTATGAGAACTTGGCAAATTGAAATGGAAATATTATAGCAAAAGACTGGTTTAGTCTTTATGTGATACATCATGAATCGTGTCCCATATGCTTCGGATATAGGATCGATTGCATGTGCTATATTCATCCTTTCTAAAATTTTCCAAATGCTTGGGGCATTAAGAAGGGAAAAGGTCTAGAATTGGATATGACTAAAAGGATTAAACAATTGTCGAGGACAATCTAAGGTTTACCAAAGATTGGTTACTCAAGGACAGTTGGAAGTATAATGATAATTCTGGAAGGACCATATTGACATAATCTGTAAGGAGGAAACTCTTGTTCAGAAGTGATAGTCAAAATGGAATATGGAAATGTTTCAAAGTTAGAAATTATTCAATCTGTGTAAGATTAGGAAACTTAATGCAAGAAGGATGTTTCCAAGGAGTTGATCTCCTTTGGAATGCTCTGTAATCTTTGTTGTCAAGTCTATCTGACTTTGTGCATAATCATTACAAGAGGATCAATGCATATAAGTTTAGAATCTAACAGATTTCAGTAAATGGCATGAATTTGGAATTCTTGCATTTGCAGTATGGATTTGGGACTATGAAAAGAGGATCATTGGAGTTATGTTCAATTGATCTATTTCACAAAGTAAAGATCATAGACAAACATAGTATGCATACTTGGTGTATGGCATGACTAGTGTTTAGAAAACATAGTGTACATGCTTGGAGCATGGGACAACTATTGTTTTAAATTCAAGAATAAAGTTGATAGCTGAAACAGTATACAATGAATTATGTGTAATCATATGGTGATAAATAAAAGGTGTTTTATTTATGTTCATAGGTTTTGATACCATATTCGATTCAATTATTCTTGTGTTTCATTTTGCATGTTTTGACTTCCAGAATAAACTAGGTCATTGTTCTGGATGACTAAGTTATTCAAACCATCCACAGTCGGTCATATGTTGGAAGTAGATATGAATTAAGACTGTCATGGGTTGGCTTGTAGAGGTCTAAGATGTTGGACAAAGGGCTACAACACTCATGAGTGCTCATAAGTTCTGAGTATTGGATTCAACCCGCGCTCATTGGAATCACTTCATGGATTTTATCACGAGTGATCATGAGACGATAATATCTTATATTCTTCAAACCTAGAGATATGAGTTGTTACTATGAGTTGGTTATACATTGATTGCACGAAAAAGCATTGGTAACTCGATGTTATAAAACGTGCCTTTGTGTATGATTCAACAAGTAGTAGAACAAGCCATATGAGTCGAAGTTTATCCATTCCTTTTACCTTCGGGATAAAAGCGATATCTGTGGGCCCCTCGATGATTTGGTGATGACAAACGTAAGTGCTCGGCCGGGCCTGGACTGATTTGATTTGTTCAATTAGTCAGTCGTCATAAATCGGAAATCGGGAAACAACAAATGGACAGAGAGAATGATTATAATCCATGTCTCAGTCCATATGATATCTAGAATGGAGGAATATATGATCCCTTATCTAATGGACATGTCATTTGATTTGTTCAGAGTTTGACAGCGGCTTTAAGAGCTATGATTGCTAGTCGGGATCTTGGAGTCATACTTGAATAATAGTTTTAGACTTATCCAAGTGGGAGACTGTTGGATTAGGTGTCTAAGCCCATAACTATTATTGGTATGTATTCGACCCGAGAGTAGCATGGTCCATTTGGGTTGCATATCATCAGGACAATTTGTTAGGATGGACTTTTGAGAGAAGGTTATTTATGGTTTATTAATATATTATAAGTAATAATATATTAATATGAAATCATATGTTTTAATTAGTAGTGATCAAGAATTAATTTGGAATTAATTTAGTGGTCGAAAGAGACTAATTAAATCTATGGGGAATAATTATGATAACTAGTTATATTTATATGTGTTGGGCTTATGATCCATGTTGGACCAAGTTTATGTATGGATACATAAAGAGTTGGGCCACATGAACCATGGATCATAAAACCCATGGGTATGGATTTGGGTTATATCCATGACCCTAGAAATCCCACATATAAATAGATACTTCATTGCCCAAAATCGCCACTTGTATCTTTTTAGAGTTCATGGTGTCTTTTGTGTGCATGGAATTCTCTCTCAAGTTCATCCTTTGTCCATGGTGTGTTGTGATTCCATTTGAGGCTTCCACACTATTGGGGCTAAGCTCTTTAAGGCTAAATACACCAAGAATTCAAGCTCCATCAAAAGGTATGTCATGCTAACTAGTATATTATAATTTTATGTTAAATGCATGCTAGTTGTAAGATTAATACCTTGGAAACCATTTGCATGTATAATTAGTGAAAACATAGATCCAAGGTATTTAGGGTTGTATGTGCACCATAGGATGTTATAGTATACCAAAACCCCAACACTTCAGCCCCTCCTCCTTCCAAGAAAAGTAAATTAATAGTTGATTTGGAAGAATTGGCTGAGAACTGGAAAATTACCATTGAGGAGGTAAAAGAAATCATGTTGGAGCATAATGTTGCAGTTCAAGAAAAAGATATGAACATTGATCCATCAAACTTGTTCAGATCCTTGCCTCAGCTGATGAAATGATTAATGTTCAAAAGACAAATATTCAACATTTCAATATCGATGTTGCCAAACAAAACATGGTTGCTGAGCTGAATGATCGAATTGACATGAAGAAATTTAGAGATGTTCTAGCTCCAAGATATAAACCTGATCCCATGATCAAGGTCAGGTGCTCCAAATCCAAGGATGAATTGCTCAAAATTCATCTGGTTAAGGAAAAGGCATAGTATGAATACACTGAAGTTGTTTTTGCTCGTGAGTTAGTTAAATACGGCTACAACAAGTGGATCTAGATTCAAGAGATAATTTCAAAACATAAAGGTGTTCATCCTCAGGAGGTAAAATTGGTAATTCAACGATTGGTTAACAAAGTCAAGAAGATGAACTTAGTTCCTTCAGCTGGTCCATCTCAGCAATCCATCTCAGATAGAACAAGCAAGCCCAGAATGTCCAAGTATATTAAGTTCCTCCTTCCATATGGCACTGCCTATATGAACAACAAGCTGCAGTGGGTGTTGATCCAGTTCAACACATGCTTATTTGGGAACCATAACATGGTATCTTCTACCTTGATAGTCAATATTAAATGTGCTTTCAACGTACCATCGATCTTCCTGTTGCTCCCACTGAGCATATGTTCAATCTTCGTTCGGACGACATGCATCATAAAGAACCAGAATGAGGCTATCATGTACTGATCTCTCTTGAACTTAGAAAATGTTTGACCGGTCTTCATATTTATGACTTTAAGTGGTTGACACCTGAGATTTTGACAGAAGCTGAAAGTTCTTCATTGAAGATTTTGACGACTCCTTGGAAAATTAGTTTTGACATCATCTGGTAGAGTGATTGTAAGGTCACACCTTATGATCTGATAAGTCAAACACATAACACGTTGTCCACCCACGCTAGTTGTAAGGTCGCACCTTATGATCTGATGAGTCAAATACCACATGCTATCCACCAACGCCAACATCAGCATGATCAACGACATTGTGAACTTAATGATCTTAGTGATCATTTGTAAATTAGGAAGTTATTCTTTGTATATATAGAATAGATATCTGATCTGTACTCTTAGTGATTAGTATAAGACCTTTACATACATTAGTATACATCCCCAAAATAGTGGGATCTTTGTTTCTGTAATCGTATATATTGTACTATTAGGGTCAAACCCTAATAGAGCTTGTGCCGTTTTTGTGACTTGATATATTTGTGAGAACCCACTTTCTTAGTAAAAGTATATTTGTGATCATCTTGTTCTTTGTTCTTTATTTGTTCTTCATTATTCATACTTAAGTGTATCCGATCAATACAAACCTTCACCAGCGCCATCAATAGCTTCATTAAAGACGGCGTGATCCTCATGATCTTCGTGATCGGTTTATATATTAGACTGATAGTTTTTATATTAAGTAGATATACTCTGTAATTATATAATAGATATCTGATCCGTAATCTTAGTGATTAGGATCACACTTTACATAGATTAGAATATATCCCTAATATAGTAGGATCTCCGTTTCTAGAATAGTGTATAATATACCATTAGGGTTAAACACTAATAGAGCTTGTGCCTCGCTTTTTGCAACTATTCTCTTTGTGAGAACCTTTTCTTAGTGAAAACATGTTTCTTATTTATTCTTTGTTTTGTTTGTTTATTCTTCATTATTCATATTTGAGTGTATCCGATCAATACGAACCTTCAAATTCTCACTTTAGTTTTAAATTTATATTTTTAACATGCTTAGACTATTAAAGTCCGTATAAAAATCATAACTCCTTCATATGACATCTGTTGCCGATTGTCTTTATATCGACAGACTCTCATTCACAAGTTCTTCAACTCTCATTTAGATTGTTTTACCTAACAATCAATCGATTTTAATTTTGGTTTCTGCATCACACACTGCTGTGCTGAAACTTATAAAATTCACAACTTCCTCATACGAAATCAGATTTAGGCGTTCTTTATACGCACGAGTTTGATTTTTCGATTACTATGACTTTCATCAAGACTATTTATCGTAAATAGTCCTCTATCAAAAACGTCTATTTACGTGAATGGACGTTTATATTATAAGACTAAAATAGGTGTGACATTTTCTCAAGTATAAAACAACCTACTTATGAAACAAACTTCTAACCTATGTAAATCGAAAATTAGAAAGTTAGAACACATACCTTTTGAAAAAATCGAATAATGCAAACATTCCTCTTGAATTCTTCCTTGAAAAGTAAGCACCAACAATGTGGATGCATCTAATGGTTCACACTCAAACCCTAAAAGACCCTAGGATCAAAAATACAGAGAGAGAAGGAGAGGAAAAACCGATTTCTTTATGTATTATGTAGGGATCGGTTCTGTCAAGGGTTATAACACTATTTATAGTTGCTAGAAACCCTAATTTTAATATTAAAATAATAGTATTTTAACCTAGTTCAAATTTGTTTCCTTAACAACTATTGGAGGCTTCTAGAATATATCTGGAACTTCCTCAAAGCTGTCCGTGCATAGGGTGGTTCTAGAATTGCCACACTTGCTCGACTATTGAATAATTATAATTCAACCCTTGCACCCTTAATTAATTGTAATTAATCCAAAATTAATTTCCAATTAATTATGATTAATTTTAGTTAAATATTAACTATTTATAATTAACATATTAATCATATAATATATTAACAAACCATTTTATCTCTCTCTTAATATCAATTCTAGCTATTTTCTGGTTACGAGGGCAACCCAATAAGGACTTACTTTTATTTACTAAGATTATACCAATTTAGTTAAGACCTTAAACACCTTAATCCAACAAAAATATGTCATGAAGCTTTTATAGTTCTAAAAGTTAAAATGTGTGACAACCGTCAAAATTCAAGTCGGTTCTAGATTTGAATAAACTTAGTTGCACATATAGGCACGACACATAATAGACTTAGTAACTAGAAGCTAAGTTATAACCTACTAGAAACTTGGAAGCAACTAGAAACAATGGATAATGTACTTAGATTTCACATTGATATGTGAATTCTACAACTACTTAACTGTAGAGGCTATCCATATTCGGGTCACTCTTTGACTCGAACACCTTTTCATGAATCATATACACACATCATGCACTATAGATGCACAAAGACCCGATCCGATCCGATCCGATCCGGTTTTCCGAGGTCATAGCCGATCCGAATAAGCCAATAATCCGAACCGGTTTCACACCGGATTTGACCGGTTTTCCGAGGCCCCAATCCGAATCGGTTTAATCCGATCCGGTTACAATCCGATCCGAAATCCGATCCGAATTTGGTTTTTTCTTTTTTTTAAAAAAAAAAAACATTTGTTGGACCTCATATATAACACAAAATGCAACATAGGTTCATTAAAATAGTTAAAACATACATCAAACGTCGAATTAGAAAGAGTTTTTAAACTAGTTAACTAATAATAATAATAATAAAGTGGCGTTATAACGTTTAGCCAAATAGAAATAGTTTTTGTGGTCTTCCACTTCGTGTCGCCTTCAATAAAATATTCTTTAACCGCCACGCAAATAAGTAGGGGTGTCATCAATACCATATTCTTCATCTTCGTCTTCGTCTTCATCGTCATCGTCTTCGTCTTCCGGAGGTGTTGATAAGCCTTGTGCATATTCTTCATCCATGATCTCCGGTTCAACATTTTGTGGTAGTGGGCCTTCTAGTGATGCCAAGTGTTGTATACGTTCCACCGAATCCAAGTAATCCTTCAAGCAAACGCAAACCTCTACCGCAACCGGGGTAAGATTCGTCCTCAACTTTGATAAAACTCTACCACTAAAAGAAAAAGCGGATTCCGAAGCTACCGTGGAAGCTTGGATGGTTAGTAAATCGCGGGCCATGACGGAGAGAATAGGAAATTGTGCTTCCTTTTCTCTCCACCAAGCCAAAAGATCCAAAATTTTAAATTGTGGTGCACTCATGAATTTTAAAAAATTTGACCCCATATAAATTCCAAGTTCGCTACTAGGGGTTAATGTGCGTGCTCTTTTGTTTTGTTCCTCCAAAAGGTAGTTATAGAGGTCGATATGAAAATCCGTTCGACCCCCACCACTACCCGATGCACCACTAGTAGAGTCGGTTACACTTGCAAAAGTGTTTGACATATCGCCATACTTTGTAGCGTAAATGTCAAACAAATTAGTAAAAGTATTATTAAAAGTGTGTATTTGGTTACGGATGTAGTTTGAGTCATCTTTGTGCAAATTTAAAGACATAGAAATTTTGGTAATCAAAGCCTCTACACCCGTAACATTGATACATGGGTTTAATGCCGCGGCACAAGTAAAAAGTGGTGGCATTTCTTTGAAATATTTGACTAGTTTTTGTCTCATTGGTCTCGTAACCAAAACAAATATTTCACTTCTTTGTTCAAAACGCTCCAATTGTGCAGACATCAACCATAATTCATTTAGTAACAACGGACTTGTAGGGTAATACACGCCCGATAAAAAAGTGGTTGATTGTTTAAAAACTTTTAACATTTCCACAAACTCTTCCATCAAATCCCAATCATAATCCGAAACCGGATTTTTTCCTTTTGAATTTGTGTCGTAAAATAGTTGTAAAGCGATTCTTTGACGTGTCAAACTTTCAAACATCATACATGTTGAACTCCATCTAGTGTCAACATCCCAATGAGGACTATATGGAGTAACGTTTATGGAAATGGCAAACTTTCGATATTTTTCCATTGTAGCTTTATTTTTTCCAAAAACTCTAGTTAACACAGTTTTGAATTTTTCAATCGTCGAATCTATCATTTTTAAACCATCTTGTACCGCAAGATTAATAATGTGACAAACACATCTAGTATGAAAAAACGAGCCATCCAAAATAGGTTTATATTTTGCAATTAATCTTTTTGCCGCGACGGTATTATTACTTGCATTGTCAACCGAAATAGAGAAGATTTTGTCGCGTAAATTATAAGTCTCTATAACGCTTACTAAAATTGCAAATAATCGTGCCCCCGTGTGAGGATGCGCAAAAAGTTCAAAAGCAATAACTCGTTTGTTCATTACCCAAGTAGTGGGATCTATCCAATGTGCCATGACGGCAAGATAGCTTTTGGGACAAGTACCGGTGGAGGACCAAACATCACACGTTAAAGAAACACCGGTTTTTATATTTAAAAATCCCAATTGCATATCTTTTTTGGCTATATCCCAATACTTTAAAGCATCACGTCTAAGAGAAGTGCGACTTACTTGCCGGTATTGTGGTTGCATTTTTTCCCGCAAAATCCTTGTTAATCGTGGGTTGTCGAAGTGGCTGAAAGGCAAGCCCTCTTGAATGACGAACTTGCAAAAGCTTTCACGAATGTCATCATTGTTGTAAATAAAGATCGAACCGTCGGGAGTAATATTTGGTTGATCCGGATTGCCTTGACCTTTTACAACCGGACACGTTTTTGTTGTATGACTCCTCAACGTACTATTGCCATCTTTTCCCAAAAACATCCCGCATTGCTTGCACCTTGCTTTTTCTTTCCCGTTCGACAACAAACACAAATCGTAATGTTCCCAAACATCTTTACTCCGAGTGGTTGGTAAGATTTTAACCACCGTTGCATCCGACTCTTGAGCCGCGGTAGAATTTCGGGAGCTCATTTCTTGGAAGATTATGAAAATAAAAGTATAAAGTAGAAGAAGAAAGTAGTAAAAATGTGTGTAAAATGTAAATGGAGCAAATAGGTTGTATTTATATGTGTTTGGAAGGGCAAAAAAGTCAAGAAAAGTCAAACTAGCCGTTTTTTCCCCTTTCCAACGGCTATAAAAAAAAATTCAAATTTCCGAAATTTCAACGGTCAAAAAAAAAACCGGATCGGATCCGGTTCTCAATCCGAGGGTCAATCCGAAATGCTGTCCGAATACTCAATCCAGTTTCGATCCGGTGGCCGGTATCCGGTTCTCAATCCGAGGGTCAATCCGAAATGCTGTCCGAATACTCAATCCAGTTTCGATCCGGTGGCCGGTTTAATCCGATCCGGTTCGGTCAAAACCGGTTTTGACCAAATCCGGTTTTCGGATCGGATCGGATCCTAGAGCCCAATCCGGTTTTTGTGCCCATCTCTATCATGCACTTGACCTAGAAGTAGAAATTAGGTCAAAGTCTCATAGAAACTTAAGTCAAAGTTGAAGACTAGGACTAGTATACTTGATTCCTCAATTTCGCTTGAATCTCGGAATCACTACATAGAATGCCAATAAACCAATAAAAATAAATTACAAACATTATTTATAAATATAAAAGAGTTATAATACCATAAGATAATTTAAAGTCTCAAATATTCTATTTATTTTGATATCCAAATTTTTACAAACTCTCAAAAACCCTAAAAACCCTAAAACTTAAATTTTATAAAGTTTAACATCAAGAATTCTATAAAAATAGTTATGAAACTTATAATATTAATTAAATTCAGGGAAATATAATCAAGGAAAATAAAAATTTAAGTCATTAACATTCATCCTTAATTTATAAGTCAAAAATCAAGGTTTCATGAATAAAAACTTGATTTTAGTGCACATTTTATATAAAATTTAGATATTTTATAAAATAACTTAAATTTTATAAAACAAAATGAATGAGAAAGGGTTATTATACTCAAAATTTCGGACCCCTCTCTTCCCATATCTCTCTCTCACACTCTCATTCTCCAACACACACACATCTCTCTTCTTTCTCTCTCTAGAAAACTCTCTCTACCTTCTCTCTAATTTTTTTCTCCAAACACCACAACCACAGCCTCTTAACCACGAAATTATGGAGATTCATAAGGGTTTTTCAAGCCACAAATAAATTTAAGGTAAAGAACATACATCTCTTGAAGATCCACAACAATGATTTAAGCCATGCATGTGCATTTTACTTCAAAAACCGACTTCTACTTCTTCATCTTCTTCAAACTTGTTTTCTTTTTGTTAAAATGGTTTTTAGAACATCATGGATGTGTTTTAACACCATGCATGTATGATAAACAAGGTTGCATGTTCATGATCTTAGTGCAAAAATCGATTTTAAGGATTAAAACATCAAACTCAAGTTAAGAGTTTTTGAGAAACAAAATTTTGTTCATAAATGAATGTATACATTTTGATAAGTTTTAATCTTTTGATCTCTGGAAACATGACTAGAATATAAGTTTATCATGATATCTTTTAAAATATTTCAAAAGATTTACTCAAAGAAATGATGAAAACTCATTTTTCTAACCAATCACCATGCATGCAATCTGCCAGATTTCTTTACCTGACTTTAAACTGACATATCTCACTCATTTTTTAACCAAAATTCGGGATTCTTTTTCTGAAATATAATATTTTGAGTTAGCTTTCAAACCCATCTGACCTCACTGGAAAATTCAAATATTTCTATTTTTAGCAATTTTTACAAAACTGTTGCTCAATCAGCACCTTTTTGTGAATACTAGTTTTGTATTGCATGTTCAAAGATCTTATTCATCACTAAAAATCAAGGAAAAATTAATTTGAGCACTTAACATCATGTATTAAGAATTATAAAAATATCTTGATTCAAAAGCCTTTGGAACATGTTGGAAAAATTCTCAAAGTAACATCAATAATTTTTACCAAAATCACAAGAATCAAGTTTCTCTATAATTGTTTGAGCCTTTAGGCATGTTTTTCGACATCAAAAATAAGAAAACAATTTTTCATTGTTATTAAATTATTTGAAGTTGCATTCTAGAAATTTTCAGCTCAATATATATTTTCTTTATTTTTACATCAAAATAATAATAAAATAGAGTATTAAAGCATATAAAATACTTAAACTTGTAAATAAATTCTGGAAATATTTGTGGATGACTCTTTGAGTTAATAAACATCTCTCATGAAGTTTCATCGATTTTTGTTACTGGTTAGTATGGTTTTTAATTTTCTTTTATTTGGCTCTAATAAATCATAAAACCACTTTAGGAAATGTGAAAATATTATTTCATATTTTTCGCAGCTTGTACCTTATATTTAAGACTCCGAAAAATATTTTGGGAATTTTTGAAAATGTATATCTATTTTTCTTGAATTTTTGTGTTTATATTGGACTAAAAACCGGAAAAATAGTTTTACTCATCCACAATTCATGAAAATTTACCAGAAACTCTTATAATATGTTAGGATGATACTTCAAATTTTTGATGATTTTTATCTTCTGTATGCTATTTTTCTTCTATTTTCCCAAGATTTAATACACTTAAATGTACAAAAATCAGAAACATTGTGTTAAACTTTTTGAAAACACATATTAATATTTTTCCTAGATTATGTACATTGTAAAATAATTACACAAAAATTACAAGAATTTTTCATGATAATTTACTATTTTTCCATGATTTTATGATTATTCATGGAATTAAATGGTGAAAAATAGTTAGACAAATCAAAAATTCAAGAAAATTTATCTTAAAGTCTTTGACTTCAATTAAAACTGAAATGCAAAGTTTGGGAAATTTTAGAACTAAATTGATTTAGTTTTGAATATTTAATCATTGGAACATCTCTAAAATGTTAAATATTAACATTTCAATAATGGAAATTTTCCACTTAAATTGTTATATAACAATTGATTCTTTGAAACTTAATTTCCACAGAAAAATGTTTGTAACTTATCAATATTAAATTTTAACACAATATTGGCATAATTCTATTGTAGTAGTATGTATACTAGTGTTAGATTTCGATTAGAGACTCATTAGTGTGTAACATCGTTGTAGGAAAACGATAGTGGTACGAGTGGAGCGTAGTTCAAGGCACCATTTGCATCATCTCAATGCATATTGTGAGTATTCACACACTCCCCTATTTTCAGTTTTTATGTTTTGGGGTGGAAAAGCATGTCCCGAAAAACTATTATTTGAATGTTGTATTTAAATTGATTTGTATCAAACATGATTGCTATTTTATTGCTATGTCTCTCTATGTATGTCTATGCAACATGGAACATGAGAACTTATCGTACTAAGGCCCTTCCCTTATCTCAAACCATTAACTCTTTGAGCCAATGGTCATTATGGATAGCGCTATTAGGAATTGACAACTCCTCACTCGCCCTATTGCTGGAGTGCATGATACCATATTCATCTATGGAACGATAAGCATAGATCTTGATAGGGCTTCAGTCATAGGTTTGGTTGAGACTCATTGTTTGCTCATACACATACAAACTCGTTTCTCGCTATAGCAATAAACTTGTTATTAATTATAGCAATGAACTTTGTTTCTCATTACAACAACGAACTTTTATTACTGAAAACTTATATACATGTTTTAGCAATGAAATTGTTTGCTCCTTGTAGCAACGAAATTGATTGCTCATTTTAGCAATGAAACTTGTTTACTCGTTTGAGTAACGAACTTTATCTTCCATGAGAATATGAATGTTGCATCTTATTTGGGCAACATACTTTATCTCTCATGATGACAAAGAACTTTGTTTTTACAAACTTATTTACTCATTTTAACAATATACTTTTATTATTGGAAACTTTTATCAAAACTTTGATTTCAATTCATGGAACCAATATTATTTTGTTTATCTGTGAGTACTCACCAACTATTTTTATAGTTGACGCTCGTTTTACATGCTTTTTCAGGAATCATCGAGTAAGTGGCACTTAGGGACACTTCACTTTTAGGAGCATTCGCATGTGTTGTATTTCAATTTACATTGTAATTTCTTTTAAAAGTTGTTCAAACCCATTGTAAAATTGTAATGATTTTTAATACTATGGTTGGTGTTGTCTTTTAACTTTTGCTATGAAACCCTTTATACTGCCACGCCTCGTGTTTCCGCTTTAGCGGGGTGTGACAAAATGTATGAAACCCCTATCTTGCAATCTCCTTATTAGTCTTTAACTTTTGAAATTATGTGTGCTACGAGTGATTATGAGGTAGGGGTTGTTTTGGGACGACGAGTGAATAAAAAACCCAGTGTTGTTGCTATCTGTTATGTAAGAGAAACTTTTTTCGGAAGCACAATTATATTACACCACAACAAAAAAAGAATTGGTTAAGGTCATTTTTGTGTTGGAATAGTTTATGGCTTACATTTGGGGATCTAAAGTTGTAATTTTACCAACCATAATGCCATTTTCCATCTCTTAAAATAAGGATACCAAACCACACTTTATTATATGGATCCTCCTTTTACAAGAGTTTGATTTAGAAATTCAAAACAAAAATGTTCCAAGAACTTAGTGATTGATCACCTCTTTAGGATTGTTGTCAATAATAGCTCAACGGGTATTAATCAAGAAATTTTCCAGATGAGCTTATTCTTACCGTAAGTGTGATTCCTCGGTTTCCTAACATAGGAAAGTACTTTGCAAAAAGGAAAAACACCACTATATTAGACCGTTCACTGAAAAAGGTAATTCTACTCACAAACAAAGTACTACATATGTAAGGATTTGAACATTTTCAAAATTGAAGCAGATCAACTGATAAGGTGTTGCAGACTGAACATGGAGCAAATAAAAATGCTTCGTCATTGTCATTTGTATGTTTTTAGGGCATTTTTGTATTAAAAGGTGGGACATCATATACTCAAAAGGGTTTTTTTGCTAGATCTTTGTATTTATAGATTCATATATCTTTGTTAAGGCATTTGCCTAGTATACTTATAAAGGAAACATTTTTCCTTTCACCACATTCATTTGAAACTCCCATGACTTTTCAATTTCTTTCTAATAGTAATTATAAGTTTGTTAATAAGGTTAAATAAAGTGTAATCATATATAAACTAAATTTCAATATTAAAAGAATATATTTTCTTCTACTTATAAAGTTATGTTTTTAACTTTTAACATATTATACTTAATTTATTAGGTCTAATATGTTGTTGTATAAAACCATTATCATTTTAAAGCTACAACTTTTAAATAATTTGTATAAAATACTTAAATTGTTATTTTAAATATAGCCTTACATGATCAACTTAAATATAAATTTTAGTTCAACTTAAACAACCCAAAGAATATTTTATAAATAGTTAAAAGTGATAAATTTCAGTGTTTTTCTAATAATGCTTATAAGTTGGTTAATAAGGTTAAAGAAGTGTCAAACCTAAAGTGTAATCATAAATAAAATAAATTTCAATATTAAAATAATATTTTTACTTCTACTTATAAAGTTATGTCTTTAACTTTAACATATTATACTTAATTTATTGCATTTAATATGTTGTTGTATGTAAACCATTATCAGTTTAAAGCTACACCTTTTTAACAGTTTGGACAAAAATACTTAAATTGCTAATTTAAATATAACATTAAAGAGTCAACTTCAATGTAAATTTCAGTTCCACTTAAAAAACTCAAGGAATATTTTGTGAATAGTTAAGAGTGATAAATTGTAGTGCTAAATGCAAAAAAACTAAATTGTAATATCAATCTAACTATAAGTAGCTTAAAATAAATTACAATAACAATAGTTAAAAATAACTCTATATAAATGATTATATTGTTACCTTTAAAATAAAAAAAATTGTTTGATGTTTTAAATAACAACAATGATAGAAATTAAACCGTTAAGCAAATAAATTTTAAAAAATTAATTAATAATAATAAGAACCATAAATAACATTAAACAATATATTATATTTAATTTTATTCATGAGTAACCCACGAGTAGAGGTCGTTCAAAAGATTGAGATTATGCATTTTTAATAATTGTATATATTATCATATAATTCAAAATAATCAACGTATTATATCAACTTAGTATAGGGATTATTATATCAAATTTAACAACAACATTATTTTTATATTTAAAAAACATATATTTGTAAATATTTCAGCTATATAAATGCTTCTGCGCAACGCGCGGACATTCACCTAGTACTATATTATAAATGAAACATTTTTTCTTTCACCACATTCATTTGAAACTCTCATTCATTTTCCTTTCACCAAATTGATTTGAAACACCTATGACTTTTCAATTTCTTTCTAATAATAATAATTACAAGTTGGTTAATAATGTTAAATAAATATCAAACCTAAAGTGTAATCATATATAAACTAAATTTCAATATTAAAATAATATCTTTACTTCTACTTATAAAGTTATGTTTTTTAACTTTTAACATATTATACTTAATTTATTAGTTTTAATATATTGTTGAATGTAAACCATTATCATTTTAAAGATACAATTTTGGAACAATTTGTATAAAATACTTATATTATTAATTTAAATATAACTTTACAGGGTCAACTTAAATATAAATTTTAGTTTAACTTAAAAAATCCAAAAAATATTTTGTAAATAGTTAAAAGTGATAAATTATAGTGTTTTTCTAATAATGATTATAAGTTGGTTAATAAGTTAAATAAATATCAAACCTAAAGTGTAATAAAAATAAACAAAATTTCAATTTTAAAATAATATCTTTACTTCTACTTATAAAGTTATGTCTTTAACTTTTAACATATTACACTTAATTTATTAGATTTAAAATGTTGTTGTATGTAAACCATTATCAGTTTAAAACTACAACTTTTGAACAGTTTGGACAAAATACTTAAATTGTTAATTTAAATAAAATATTACAGTGTCAACTTAAATATAAATTTCAGTTCCACTTAAAAGACCAAATAATATTTTTTGTAAATAGATAAAAGTGATAAATTGTAGTGATAAATGCAAAACCTAAATTGTAATCTCAATTTAACTAAAATATTTCCTAAAGATATTTTTACAATCGTTAAACATTTTCAAATAAGTAGCTTAAAATAACTTACAATAATAATAATTAAAAATAAATTTATACAAATGATTATATTGTTACCTTTAAAATCAAAAAACAATGTATGATATTTTAAATAATTATAATGATAGAAATTAAAACATTAATAAATTTAAAAAATTAATTAACAATAATAACAACTATAAATAACATTAACCCATATATTATATTTAATTTTATACATGTGGAACTTGCGGGTAAAAGTCATTCAAACGATTTAGATTATGTGGTTATAATAGATGTATATATTATCATATAATTAAAAATAATGAATATATTATATCAATTTAGTATATGAATTATTATATCAAATTTAACAACAACGTTATTGTTATATTTAAAGAAAACATATATTTGTAAAGTCTTTAACTATATAGGTGTTTATGTGCAACGCGCGGCCATTCTCCAAGTATCTTACAAAGCAAACATTTTTCCTTGAACTATTTGAAACTCCCAAGACTATTCAACTTATACAAATTTATTTATGATTAATTGAAATATTATGATTTGTAACACCCAAAACTCTTCAAATCATGCTATTTAATTGATGAGTTAAATGAAATAATTAGCCTATATAAGAAGTTTGTAGATTACATATTGCATGTATGTCAACACAAAATGATAGATTATATTTGTAGGGTTTGAAGAGTTATGTGAGTGGTTCCATGGATGTAAGAAAGCAATTGCAACTTTATCAAATAGAAAAATCTTGTAAACTCAAATTGGATGAATGTAAAGTTTTAGATATCAACCAAGGTTTAAATTTAGGTATGTTTGTAAAGGTATACTTGAGATCATTTTTTAAGTTTATGTGTTATGCATCTTTCTGTAATCACAGGATGATGAAGTTGTATTGATAATTAATTTTCATGAGCTTTTGGTAAATCAACCTTCAAGCAATTTATCAGTTAGAGCAATTAACTTTATTAACATGAATGTATCTTTATGTTGTCTCTCTTTTTTATGTTAAGAAAATATATTTTATGTCCAAGAGAACATTATTCAACATGTATTTTATGTTATTATAAGTTATATACTATGTTAGTTTATATCGCTTATTTTGTTGTAAATAATATCGATGTAGTTTTTTATAATTGATTTTGATGAAAGGAGTTTAAAATTATTATTTCATGATAATGAAAAATTAGAAGAATGATTTTTAATATGATCTGACTTTATTGTTGAAAACCAACGATTATGTGTGTTATATAAATGAATTCTTTATGTTCTACCAAAACTTATATGGATGTATCAATTTTTAAATGTTTTTATAGTAATAAAATTAATTTATCTTATTACATTTTGCAATTTCTTTTTTTCCTATTCGTTTTTTATCGTAAAAGAAAAGTAAAATAAGTAAAATAGTAATATTTTCATAAGAAAATATAAGTGATAAAATAAACCTCAAGTGTAACACTCCTCCTCCCTTAACCCACTGTTAACATATATTTTTTTTTTTAAGATTGGTCGCAATACATAACATTATTTACTATAGTTTTGAAATTCAAATCACCATTTAATTTAAAATAAAAATAGTATCTTAATATTTACATATTACTTGGTATAGGGTGATACATAAATGCAAAACACACAATAATCAAGGAGGATTTTTTGGATGGAATATAACAACGCAACATATGAAAAAAGGGGTAAAATTATCTTGAAATTTATATTTCATGTTCAAAATATTCAACATAGTTTAAAGAAAATGATCAATCAAGAACAAGAGAAAAGATGAAATTATGAGAGAAAGAGAGTTATCGAGTACATACATCCATAGTGAGAGCACGAGAGTCTCGTATCCGTCGAAGGGGAATGATCGTCGGCTGCAATTCCGCGTTGTAACTAGGTACCAGGAGACGGTAGTGATTCACTGACAAGGTCGTTGGTAACTAGGTTTTCTTTGGTTCCATCTTTTGAGATTTAGAAATTAAACTTCTGTAACTTCTATTAATTGGTTCTAGTTGAAATTGGTTAGTTATTTTTATATTCAATTAAAATTAGAGGATTTATTAGATTTTGAATTTTTAGGATTTAGATAATCATCTTTTCTTGGCTTTAGTGTATTATAAGCTTTCAAAGAGTGTAAGTCCCCAAAATGCTTGTGTATTAATCAGATCCGTTTGATGGTGCGGAATCCCAGCTAAACGGATGATGCCAGATCAAAATAGAAGAGAAGGAGAAGAAGAAGATGATGAATCTTGTATGTATTGATATGAATGAAGATCCGGATACAAGATTCACACACACTAACACACACTCTCTTTTCCCTCTCTCTAGAACACCTTTAAATGCACACACTTAAGCTCCTCTATTCTGTTCATCAATCTATTCCTCACACCCTTCACCCTTATATATACATGAGAAACATGGGTCGTAAATGGGTTTACGGCCGTAAACACCCATTGGGCCGTAAACAGGGTTTACGGTCGTAAACCTGTTTACGACCGTAAACACCCCCTAGCCGTAAAGTCATAAAATATTACATAAAAATACATTTTCCTAGAAAAGCAAAGTATAAACCATATTTTTGACCCAACAATCTCCCCCTTGGTTTATAGCTTTCTTTTCTTTTCTTAAATGACCCAACAAGCTCCCCCTAAGAAGTAGCTGGCTTTTCTTGTCAATCTTCATCGAGAGCTTGGCTTCAGCTTTTATCTTTGATGACTTCACAGCTTCAAGATGAACTTGATGAATCTTCAATAAATGACTTCATCTTGAGCAGTTGGGCATTTCTTCAGAATTTGACATTGAACGCACATTGGGTGAGGAGGCTTCTTGTACTGATTCTTGAAAGATAGCGCTTTCAGCTTGAGAATCTTCAGAGAGAATATCAGAGAGAACAAATCTTCTGGATCACTTCAGCAGGTTCAAGATAGCAGCAAACTGATTGAGGAGGCTTCAATGCAATCCGTCACATAATCTTCAATTGCAGCTTCACCTTGCTTCTGGGGTTGAAAGATTGAATGTCGAAAGAATAATCTTCATTTCTTGCTCCTTCG
Source organism: Lactuca virosa (assembly GCF_052849685.1). Taxonomy (NCBI): domain Eukaryota; kingdom Viridiplantae; phylum Streptophyta; class Magnoliopsida; order Asterales; family Asteraceae; genus Lactuca; species Lactuca virosa. The sequence goes on from NC_136432.1 coordinate 198,605,686, forward strand.
AATGAGAATTCTTTGATGATCATGGATGAAGCCTTGGCTCAGAAATCTTCGACACAAACTTCCATGAGTTTCATCTTCACCTGAATTCACTATTCAAGACAAAACAAAACTAAAAGAAAAATTTAGCACACAATATTTTTGGATTTTTGTTTGGTTTTCAAATTTTTTTTTAATTCTCCCCTAATATTTAAATTAGAAGAAAACTATGAACAAATTTAACAAAAATAAAATGATATCTAACTTTAAGAGTGATTTGGGATCAAAGTTTTTAGACAGCCTTTATCCGTTTATCAGTACCTCTCCCTTCATGAACAGATCTGGTCAATCGTCGGTATTGTGGTCCACTTAAACACGAGAGATTGTGACAAAATTAGGACATACTATAAGTGACAAGACAATGTGATCCTATGTTCCTAGATAATATTCCTAAAGGACCATTCAGCTGACGACGACCAAAGATATTGTTGTCCACCTAAATTGAGCAGCGAGATCTACAGACAACCTAGTGATTGTTCAATTTTAAATGTACTAGAACGTGTTTCCCGCTTCCTGACATACCCCAATAATCAGGAACTTCCAAAGTACTCCTTACTTTAGGTGAGCAGACAATTATTATGAGAGAAGTCAGATTTAGAATGCATATGCTGTACACCCAGGTCGGATCTCTTTCAATCTCGCAGAGGGTGAAACATATGACTAACCAGATTTAGAGGGATTGAGAAGTAGAATGGTGCATATATTGTGTACCAGGTCGGATGTATTTCAATCACACAAAGGAGACAGCATATGACTAACAGACAGGAAGAATTGCATAGATAGAAGATGCATAGAAATAGAATTGCATATGTTGCAGTCCAGGTCGGATATATTTCAATCACGTAGAGGAGACAACATATGACTAACAGAAAGAACGCAAGAAAATAATTTCCTACAGACCTACTTTATCGGAATTCCCCAGTCGCCCCATCAATACCGGAATTAAGGACAGAGTCCGTACATCGAGGAAGAGTTAAACCACAGTTCTAGATACGGATTAATTTAATGTGAAAGCAAAGTATAAACCATAATTTTGACCTACTTTATCGGAATTCCCCAGTTTACATAAAATATTACATAAAAATACAATTTCCTACAGACCTACTTTATCGGAAGTCCCCAGTCGCCCCATCAATACCGGAATTAAGGACAGAGTCCGTACATCGAGGAAGAGTTAAACCACAGTTCTAGATACGGATTAATTTAATGTGACTGGTGGATTATCATGTATATGTCCCTGCTCAACCTATCTGAGCGTCGTATTGTCAGGCTAAATGGATCTATCTAGGTCAAGATTTTTCAAGTCTCTAGATTCCTTAAGTTCATTAATGCCTAGTCAAGTCCATTTTAATCTCTCGTGCCTACCAGCGCATCGAACACAGAGCCTAGACAATTCAGATTCAGTCCCTTACACAGATTCAAATTGCCCGTTATCACATGATTATATCACTTCCCAAAACATCACCTGCAAGCACATTCCATAACCAACATATTTTTGGATTTTCTGATTTTCTAATGTTTTTGGATTTTTTAAAACTTTCTAATTTTCGTTTTGTTTTTATTTCTTCCCCTAAATTTATGCATAGGAGAGAAACGAAAGTAAATGCGCAAATTTAAACTATCCTAAAACAAAAATTAGTCTTTAAAGCGAATCAACTTACGAAAAACTCAGGAGTATAAAGAAGAAAACTCAAACCGTAAGTCACCGATTGAATTTGCATCCAGAAGGTCTGAGAACAACACGCGTAATCTCAGAACAGATCCAAAAATTCTTCACATCGTTAAGCACTAACCACATGAGTGATCCCTTCCTTTCTTCCTTTCCCACAAAGGACATATACTCTCAAACAATGTTCTGAGTGTTGTACAGCTGGGAGATGTCCCCTATCATGTGCCTGGAACAGCCACTACCAACAAACCGAAGTCTGATGATATGCCTCCATAGCTGCTCCGACACAGAGCGGGATTAGTTGGTCTTTGGAACCCAGTCCATTTTGAAACTGGGTCGACCTTTGTCATCTACGCAAGATACATTCTCCCATGACATGTCCTGTTTATCACAAACAGAAGATATAGAAATATTAGAGTCATTAGTTGATTTGGGAGATTGAACCTTCGGAACCCATTTGTAGTTGGGTTTAACCCATTTCTTTTTAGATCTGATGGGTGGCTCAGTACTTGCTTTTGAGCTTGATGTCGGCCGTTGAGACGACTTTGACCTAACCGGTCTTTGTTTCACTGGAGCATCTCTTGGATTGGGCTTCTTGGCCGACATTTCCTTCTTGCCCTTGGGATTCAGATTCTTAGCCTTTTGGGATTGATTCTTGGCCTTCTGCGCGTTCCAGTCACCATTGTCTGAACTTGACCTTGAGAGGTTTCTTTTGGAGTATCTCCCTCTTGGCACGTTCTGCCACCCTTGTGCATAGTAGGGAACGTATGCGCGATTAGGACAATTTCTGGCAATGTGTCCAGGTGTTCCACACTGAAAGCAAGTCTGCTTCTTCACGTAGGAGTTGTTTCTTCCTGCCCCTGGTGGCGTATACTTGCCTTGTCTCTTATTTTTCCCACAAGCACAATTACAACAGGCACTCTGTTTCACTGGAATTGGTGGCCTGTATTTCTCAACAGCAGGTTGATCAGAAGCAGCTGAGTTCGAAGCAACAGATTCAGATTTCAAGGAGAAGTTGGTTTGTTCAATGGTGTTCTCCTTGTTCTCATCCTCTGCTACTTTACATGCACATGAAGTAGATATGCTAGAAACAGGAACATCAGTATTTTCAAACAAATAATCAAATATGTCAAAAAAATTTAACTCCACATGATCTGATGCAAAAGCATCAAAAGCATCACAAGATGTATCATCAACTTTAATATCAGAAACATAAGGTTTTTCATTGGAAACAGAAACATCAGGTTCAGGCTCAGTTTTGTTATCAGAAACAAATCCTTCAACTTTGTGCTTTGACTGATCTAAGGATTGATCTGCAGGGGAAGTAGAAACGTTAGTACTTTCAACATTAATAAATCCTCCTGAAACAAAACCAGATGGCTTGCCATAAACCATGAATGGTTCGTTGGCAATCTCATCTTTAGACAAGGGTTGATACTGATATGTGTGATTATAAGGAGGAGGTACACTATCGTATCCTAAACCCTTCTATTGGTTTCGTTTGAACTACATGCAATGATCAATCATGTTGGCAACTACCTCGCTTGATCCATCAAATTTTCTAAAATCAAAATTTGCAGTATCAAATTGTCTCTTTAATGTATCAAGCTCAATAGTTAACTCATCATTCAGTCTTTTCATATAATCATAGTTTTCACATTTTTCACTGTATTCTTGCTGAATTCTCTTAAAGTCCTTTATTTTTGTTTCTAACTGGGCCTTTAGGGGTTTCTGTCCTTTCCCGAGTTGATATCCTTCATATCTCAGGTCCTCAACTTCTCTTTTTAATAGATCAATTTGTTCCCGAAGAAACTTAATCGTAGTTTTACAAGATGGATTACATGAAACTTCATTGACTGGAACGTTTGAAGAACTCATTTTATTATTATTATTATTATTATTATTATTGTTTTTTTTTTAAAAAAAATATGCCCTTTGACTAAAAACTCAAAAGTCAACCTCAAAAGTCAAATTTTAAAAAGTCAAACTCAAAAGTCAAACTTAAAAGTCAAACCGAAAAGCAAAATTTGAAAATTTAAAAGTTAAACGAGAAAGTCAAAGGTCAAGCTTTAAAAGTCAAAGTCAAAGTTTTAAGTAAAAAGTCAAAATTAAAAGTCAAAAATTAAAATCTAAAATTTTGGGTTGAAAATGTAATTTAAAAATAAAAGAAAATTGATTTTGGGCTAAAAATGACAAAATTTCGAAACTGGATGCGACAGGGAGTGTTTATGAATTAAATCGCGAAGGTTTGTAACATGTGATGTGTTGGTTCAACTGGTAAGGCGGAGGGCTGATGAAGTAGATGTCGTGAGTTCGAATCCTAGCAGGCGCAAAAATTCTTCCTATTTTTTAGATGCGACCGTAAACTTTGGAGCCGTAAACTCCGAAGCCTCGGACCGTAAACCGTTTCCGGCCGTAAATTCCTCGGAAACCCTAGCTGCTGGTCGCCACCCCCTCGCTGGTTACGACCAAAAACATCGATTTTTGCCCCTTTTTGCTCCAAAACTCGATCAAAAACTCGTTTTTATGAAAAACGCGAAGAACAAACCCCCCATAATTTTCAGAGATCTATCCAAAAACGCAAGAATCTTTCAAAAATAAGATCAAATATGCTCCAGATCTGACGAAATTGACTGATACAATCCAAGCTCTGATACCAATTGTAAGTCCCCAAAATGCTTGTGTATCAATCAGATCCGTTTGATGGTGCGGAATCCCAGCTAAACGGATGATGCCAGATCAAAATAGAAGAGAAGGAGAAGAAGAAGATGATGAATCTTCTATGTATTGATATGAATGAAGATCCGGATACAAGATTCACACACACTAACACACACTCTCTTTTCCCTCTCTCTAGAACACCTTCAAATGCACACACTTAAGCTCCTCTATTCTGTTCATCAATCTATTCCTCACACCCCTCACCCCTATATATACATGAGAAACATAGGCCGTAAATGGGTTTACGGCCGTAAATGGGTTTACGGCCGTAAACACCCATTGGGCCGTAAACAGGGTTTACGGTCGTAAACCTGTTTACGGCCGTAAACACCCCCTGGCCGTAAACTCATAAAATATTACATAAAAATACATTTTCCTAGAAAAGCAAAGTATAAACCTTATTTTTGACCCAACAAAGAGTTTATTTTGGAAGTAGTCTTATTTCCTTCTCGAAATTTTGAGAGATGTCCGGTTATTATTTCCTTAAAAGTTCAAAATTATAAAATACAGAAGACGGTTACCGACCACTCATTTTCAGGATATGCAAATATTAAAACAATGGTATACAACATTGCTATGTAATACGTAATTCCATTACCTTACCATAACATAGGTCCGTCTCTCTTTACTACCATATCTTACGAGGTTGAGGAAAGGCAAAATGCCAAAGTATGAGAAAGAGAGAAAATTCCCACATGCATATAAACAAAAGATGCAAAAATTTCACGCATGGAAGATGCCATAAAAATGTGAAAAAGATTTAAGATGGAATAAAAAGAACAAATTACTGAAATCGTCCTTATGGTTTGGCTAAAATTACGGGTTTAGTCCTAACATTTCTTTTTGCACTCGGACCGTTCTCAAAGTACGATTTTGTTGCGTTTTTCGTCCCTCGCACACTTGAAAAGACTATATTACTCTTTGTCTTTTCTTTTTCAGTTTTTATATTATTTATTTATTATTTATTAATTAAAAAGGTAAATTAATAAAATATGGCCCCAACACATACACTCCTCCATTCCCTTCCCCTCCGTCAACCTCTGATCAACCACCAACATAACCTCCGACAGCACCTCCGTTAACCTCCCAACATCACCATCATTCACCTCAGAAAACCACCACCAGTCACCACACAAAATCAATTGAATTTGAACCAAAAGAAAAACAAGCAAACTTCATGTAATCACAATCAAAACCTGAAACCCAACCAAAAAAAACCTGTAACCTGTAACCAAAATCAAAATCAAACAAGAAATCATGAACAACTAACTGTTTGATGAATCAATGAAAAACTAATCCTCTATCTGAAAACACTAACATCGACCTCTAATTCGTCGATCTGTGTAATTGATTTCATCATCAGTTCATCAATTAACTGAGTGTCGACTACTGATGAATCTCGGTCTCGGTTAATAAACTCCTCCGGTCATATTCCGTCCCCGGAAAAGCTGAAAATGCGAAGGATGCTCTGATCAGATCTGTTAACCATACATACGAAATTTCAAAGAAGAAAGTCCAAGTGTAACGAATTTGGTCGAAGATCTGGCGATTTTCAGAAGCGATGAAGGTGGTGGCTTGATTCACATAAGGCGATGGTGGTGGTGCCTCCTATTTCAGAAAATCACCTGTTTTAGTAACATTATGGTGGTGGTGGCTCTAATTTCAATAAGGAGATGATGATGGTGGGAGATTTAAGATACAAGTTCAGTGAAGATATCCAATTTGAGTTCCAGAGCTTATATTGCATTGCAGATCTTTGATTTGAGTTCAAGATCTTATATTGCAGATCTTCGATTTTCGATTTAAGATCTTCGTCGGCAGTGCAATGGAGGAACTTGAGGGAAAAAGCACAGTGAGGGTGAGTGTTAGGTTACTGATGGGGGTTTACCAATTTAGGGGGAAGAGATGATAGTGGCTGCTGGCGGATGATGACGTGTGGTGTTCACCGGATTTCTAGTCTCGCCGGAGATGGCGATGATTTACGGGGTGAGTAAAGGAGTGGTGATGAATGGCCAATAAATTGGAAGAGTCTTGAACACGTGAGAAGACAAATGGTGGGTGTGGGCCCATTCTGTTTTTTTATTAAGAAATACAAAAGATTTAATAAAAAATAAGTAAAAAATAAATTGGAGAGGGCAATATAGTCCTTTAAGGTCGGATAGGGACGAAAAACGCAATAAAATTATACTTTGAGGATGGCCCGAGTGCAAAAAAAATGTTAGGGACTAAACGCGTAATTTTAGACAAACCATAGGGACGATTTCAGTAATTTGTTAGAATAAAAAAGACATAACTTTTGTAAAAAAAAAAATTATGCTAGTAGGGACTGTTGATCTGCCGGAGTGTATCAGCTGTCCATTAAGTGTCACCGACTGTGCTAGCTTTTGTTAATAATCCTTTGAAAACAAAACAGAAAAAATAAATGTAATTGATTACTTAGGAAAAAAATTTAAATACATATTTAAAAAACGGAGTATTTTCTAAGTAACGTAAATTTGATATAAGAATTATTTATATGTTTAAAATTATACCGGTTGAACAATATTTGGCATTAAATCATACAAATTCATTTTATAAGCTCTAAATTTGAACACATGATATTTTAAGAAAAAATTGGTACACTTATAATTCCGTTGATGCTTTATCGTGATGCTTTATAATTTGAAAAAACACACACACATATATATATATATATATATATATATATATATATATATATATATATATATATATATATATATATATATATATATATATATATATATATATATTCTCATTTCCCGGTTCAAAAAAATTCGAAGAAATGTGAGTTCAAGAAGCCGCAAAATAAAGAAAAATATATTATTAACTAATTCTACCGTTTAATTAAATTTAAGGACAAATTAAAAAAATAGTCCCTATGGTTTGGTTAATTTGTGCACTTGGTCCTTAACTCTTTTTTAAACTCGGACGGTCTCAATTGTACCTTTGTAACACCCTGTTCGGGATCCTTCTTTGATTCAGACTCGTGGGCCAGAAGTTGATTGTGTAAAGGCTTTGGGCCTTAAGGAGGCGATTTTTAGACATTTTGTAAGGAGGTAATGATGGCTATGAGATCTAAACCCTTGAATTGTGTTTCGGAGTCGAAGGGTAAAACGGGAAAAGTCATAGGTCGGGTTCTTGCATGAAATATGGTTTTTTGTTCGACGAGTTTTTAGTTCAAGATAATTAGATAATATTGTAGAGCTATTCAATATCTTTCTGTGGATATAAAGAACGTCGGCCGGAGTTGGAACGAAGAAGTTATGACTGTTTCAAGTTAGGACGATTTTTGGGTCAGCCACGTACGTTGGGTGTAAATTGAGTACACTAGGCGTACTGAGTATGCTTACGCTGGGTGTAAATTGAGTACGCTAGGCATACGTGATCAGTTCCAAAACCCTATTTTCATGGTTTGAGCCCTATTTAAGCTCCATAACTTCCCCAAACCCATTCCATTCTCATCCTCCACCTCTACAATACCCTCTCTTGATACCCTAACCCTAGATTAAGCCCTGTGAGCAAAAAAGAATGTGTTTTAAGTGCCTTGGAGTGTTCTGGGTGCACCTTGGAAAAGAAGGAACTCATTGAAGAAGTGTTGGTTGCATTGGAGCTTGTAGATCCGGAAATTGTTCACCTTGATCTTTCTCCTAGAGGTATAAAGTTTGAATCTTGATGATGAAATTGTTAGATCTAGCTAGTTTTGAGTGTTATGATCTTTTGGTCACTTTAATTGTTTAAATTTTAGATCTTGAATGTCTGTGACCTTGTTATGGATAAAGTTGGAAACTTTATCCATCTAAACATCATTTTGATTTAGATCTGAAGGTTGGAGACTTGGACTTAATGGATTAAGTTGAAAAAGATGCAATTTTGGGTCCCTTTGAGACTTAAAGAGTAGATCTTGTTTGTTGGGACCGTTCAAATGGATAAAGTTGGAAACTGTATACATTATGGAACTATTATGAACCATAAAAATATGATATTTGCCCTTCCATCCCTTCCATACAAGAGTTGTGATATCTTATTGGGTTAAGAACTTAAGGTTTTGGTCATTAAATACTTTATAGCCATGCAAAGTCATAAAGTAGGAAACTTTATTACTTAGGATATCATTTTTGGCTTGGATCTGATTTTTGGATGTAAGGGCTTATTGGAATAAGCTCTTAATGGAGTTTGGGACCAGGGTGCGTACGTTGGGCATACCTAGTGGTAAGTTACGCGTACGCAGTTAGCGCCCCACTTTTGGTCAACATCAGAGTACGTTGGGCGTACTCTCTTGGTACGCAGGGCGTAGTCTGCTGGGAAGAAATATTGAGTTTTGGACATTAACCGTGGACTTTGACTTTGACCAGGCATGACCAAGTTTGACCTAAGGGAATTTTGGGTAATTTGATTTATAATTTGAGATTTGGGTACCTTTTAATTTTATAGGTGACCGGTAGAGATAACTTCTAGAGCAGTAATCGTTGCAGCTATTATTTCAGACCGTGAGGTGAGTGTTCTCATTATATCCATGGGTCGAAGGCACCCATGCCGGCCCATTACTTGTTATGTGGAATGCTAGTTGTCTCTGTGACGCTTGCATGAAAGACCTGGATCTGGCCCCTGTCAATTGTATGAAAGACCAGGATCTGGCCCTTGTCACTTGTATGTAAGACCGGGATTTGGCCCTCGACATTGCAAGGAAAGACCATGGGGTAACCCATAGCACCTGTATGTAAGACCGGGATTTGACCATCGACATTGCAAGGAAAGACCATTGGGGTAGCCCATGGCACTTGTATGTAAGACCGGGATTTGGCCATCGGTATTGCAAGGAAAGATCATGGTCTAAGAGCCCATGACACTTGTATGTTTTGGTATGTGGTATTTTGGCAAACTCACTAAGCTTTGTGCTTACGGTTTCATATTTATAGTTTCACGTACATTCGGTTCGAAAGGGAGGGGCCCAACGTGACTACACTGTATCCCCCAGAGTTTTCCACATAGGCAATTAATGATATTACTTTGATGTTTAAATGATATATTCACTTTGATCGGTTTTGGAACAACTCGTTTGCATGATTTATTGTTTTAAAATTGAAAAAAATTAGCTTGGATTTTCAGGACATTACAAGTTGGTATCAGAGCCTTGGTTTGAGGGATTCGGACACAATCTTGGGTAAGTCTGAACTCAAACCGACGAATCGGTAATCTTTTAAAAGAAAATAAGTTTCTAAAAATATTTTGTAAAGAAAATAAGTTTCTAAAAAGATTTTATAAAGAAAAAGGGGTGCAATCAGCCAAGCTCAAGTAAGTGATTCCAAGAATACCCATACATGTTGATATGAAATATGATATGAATGTTCACCTGCTAGGATAAGGCTATGGATACTTTTAGGAATTACATGATAGAACGGCCTGATATGTGATGCCTTGTAGCCTAGGAAGCATTGGATGCTATGATTTGGAATATGTATTGGTAACAGTAATTGCTAAGTGTATGCTTTAAAAATTGTATACGGTTAGGACGATATATCCCTAGAATGACTGATTTGACCTTATTTCCCGTTCCTTGTCTGATTGTGGTCTTAGGTTAGAATCTTTTATTCGATAGTCCATTTGATCCAGGATTGAGTATAATTTGCATGCATAAGGCAAACGAAAGTGAGAGTAGAAGTTCCTAGCATGGTAGTAGGAAGTGAGTGTGGGCTGCCCTTTGTTTGTTTTATGGCTTGAAATGTTACTGCACGAATGCTGCTTGCCTTTTACTTTGTGGAACTCTTAGTGATGTAAGTTAACTATTAAGTGAATATGTTAAGCCACATGTTGCAAAGGTTAAATAATCTCAGAATGATGGATTTGACTCTATTGCGCAAATCTTGTCCGGGTCCAACCATTGTAGGGTTGAGTATTTTACTCGACGGATTATCTAAGCTTTGTTGCATGTGATTGTATTCATGAAGTGCTTAGCTAACATTATTGGGAGTTTTTCAAAAGATGATGGCAGAGTGAGGTCAGGAACCTAGGAGGGCCTAGGATGTGCTTTAGCGGGTTGGGTTGCGCTGCTTAGCATGTACTTGGAGTACCGATTTGAGATGGTGACTTGGAGGATTCAGGATAACTCTTGAGGAAGTATGGGTAGATGTGAAAGGTAGTATTGGGCCCGTACTACTAAAAGCATAGGATCTATACTCGAATTGAGGAGAATCACAGAGAATCTAAGAAGCCTATGGGAAGAGGATTCTTTGATTATCTTCTGATTATTGTGTGGTTGTTTTTTAGTATGGTGATGAGCACTCGTGGAGGGGGTTCAAGATCTGGTTTGGATTCAGGTGCTGGAATTGAACCAATGGATGAGCAGATGTTGGACTTCATGTCGTCGGAGATCACCCACAACATTTTGGAGCAGAATCCTGTGATCTTTGGTTCGATCAAGGAAGGGATTATGGAGATTTTGGATGAGCGCATGGGTACGCTACACATGGAGATTTTGATGATTGTGGGGGCTCGCACGCTTTCCTTCTGTAAGTTTCGTGCTTGTGGTGCTCCCAAGTTCTTTGGGGAGAAGGATCCCATTGCTAGTAGGAGGTGGTTAGCGGAGATGGTGAACACTTTTTGATCAATCTTCTATCCCGAGTGGTTGAAGGTTAGATTGTTTCTTGTCTTCTGAAAGACAGAGCCCAATATTGTTGGGAGGAGGTGGACTTTGCTTTGGGAGGCGATTCCAGTGAGACGATGACTCAGGAGGAGTTTATGACCTGGTTTAGGGTAGAGTTTGCGCCAGTTATCAAGGTGCAGCAGTTGGCGAGGGAGTTTCAGGACCTTTTCCAGACAACTAAGATTGTGACAGAGATCACTGCCAAGTTTAGGGAGAGGGCTCTTTTGGTTTTGTAGTATGAAACAAATGAGGAGATGAAGAATACAAGGTACGATGATATGTTGCGAGATGGCATAAGCGAGTTTGTCAGGTTTTCAGCTTGTTGGACTTTGGAGGACATGATATCTAGAGCCCGAGAGTGGGAGATTGATTTGGAGCACCTCGGGAAAGGGAAAAGAAAGCAGGCACAGATGGTTGGGGGTCCTGCGAAGAGACCCAAGACTTTTGATCAGCGAGTGAGAGGCCAGCAAGGCTGAGGTCAGTGCAACACGTGCGAGAAGCTTCATGATGGAGTTTGTCGGTTTATGGGTTCGGGTTGCAATAATTGTGCCAGGCTTTGTCAGGTCAGCAGAGATTGTCCCCGAGGGACGAGTTTGTTATGTTTCCATTGCAACTAGGTGGGCCATGAGAAGGCCGAATTACCGATGTTGTGGGCTGGAGCAATGTGTGTACCAACTCCAGTTACTTTGAGGATCACTAATGTTCGCGAGGGCATAGTGGATGTTCCCATGGTGAGGAGTCGAGCATTGCAGTCACGGGCTGAGGGGATCCGAGTTCCACCAGTTGACGTCGCATATATTTTATTTTGAGAATCTTCATATGCCATTTTGCATACCGAAAGCCGTGATTAGAAGATATTCAGGTGAGGTGGTTTTGGATGTCGATGTGGGAGGCATTGACCACCGTCATAGCAAGATTTAAGTGAGAGAAGACCAACAGGCGGTTCGATCTTTGGTGGTATCAGCAAGGAACTCAAGGAATCCGCAAGGTGGTCATGTTGGGTTTGAATGCAGGGATTGTAAGGGTCATTCGGCAATATGAGACAATAAGGAATTGGTTTGATTGTAGGTGTATGATCGGTAATTATCAAGTTCATACCTTCGAAGTGTGGTCAGTTGCAGGTTCGCATGGGACTTAGTCTAGTGAAAGTAGGTCGTTGAATTGGTTGGGTACCCGCTTCGATAGTGGATTAAGTGGAAAGAGCTTGGGAATATTGCGCTTGTTGAGAGTTCGGGGAGTATTCATTCAATTTTGGCATGTGTGTGTCCGCTAGGATTGGCTAGTAATGGAACGCTAGTACTTGTGGACTCAGGTTGTCAGCATCTTCGAGTACTCAGGTTGCAAGATAGATTAGAAATCTAACAATTTTGTGGTTGGAAGAGCGCAGTTGAATCCAAGTGGGGGAGAACCGCTTCGACTATGGGATTGCACAAGGAATGAGATTTCAGGTTACCTTGCTCATTAGTGGCGGCGCAAGGAGGGTATGTGTTGTGTGTTTTTATATATATACTTTAATAACCCAAGTTTTACATTTATAAAACTGATTTTATCTCAACAAGACTAATAAACACACTTGGTAGTGTACCTAGTCGTGCAATAGTATAGTTGTGGTAAGACCAGGTGTTGAACACATTAAATATTAATAAACTGACTGGAAGACAAATTTCTTTAGGTACTTTGCTCTAGATAAACTACATCTAAAAATAATGGCTAACTACTGATGCAATGGATATTTATTCATTATTCACCAATTCCTAATATGACTAGCATCATGGTCATGCTACTAATCTTTCGATTTCAACACAACTATTAATTTAATGATCAGGTGAACAAACAATCAAGCAAATCAATATTTAGTTCGTATTAAGCATATTTGATCTTATTTAACCCTAATGGTCTTAGGAATTAATAATGCATCAAATGATCATTCAACTCATGCACACACATTAAAGTTCACGACTTTATTTCCTAACCCTAGGTTTTGGTCCAACTCTAGTCATAATCACCAATGGTCACTATACAACTATGATTCAAATTAACACAGTCAGATCGTCACCTAAATTCTATTACTTCAGCAATAGGGAACAAAGTAAAAATCTTTAACACATATGGATCTTCAATAAAACTTGACAAAATAAATTAAATAAGAATAAACAATCGAAATAGCAATTAAACCATAAACTCAAAAATTCATTCGATCACAAACACAAAGTAAAAGATTTTAACAACCAAATTAGAAAGTAAACACATAATGGAATCACTATGGAATGCTAATCATGGTCACGACAACAAACCACATCATCTATGACATGAATCCACTCTCCAATCCCTCAGATCGTCGCTCATGTTAGCTTAACAGCCTTTCGGCTGCCTTCTAGACACTCAAAACAGCTTCTCTAAGGTTTCTTGTCGACCAAGTATCAATAAAAGTTGAAAATCCCCTCTATGCACGAAATATATAGATTCCCGAAAATCGGATCACCACGACATGGTAATGGCACCACACCATCGTCTCGTGTATATCCCGTATTCTCCAAGTCAGTCTCAACGATCGCAAAGTTTCGATTTACCATGTCGTGGTAATTGGGAATCATCATTTTCTCAGAAAAAGAAAGTCGACTGAAATTTTGTCTAGTTTTCAGATCATTTTGAATATCGCCAATCAGAGTTACGAGTCATGAGATATGGCCAAAACATTAACCAGGGGTTAAGCTGTCCAACAACAACCTTTTTGCATCTTCTTCTTGCCTAAGCTCGCATTTTCCTGCTTACAACTTCCATATTGCTCCCGAGAATGTCTTTTATGCTACATAATAAATATTAAACATAATAAGTACATTTTGTTCTATAATAAGCATAATTATAGTTAAAAGCATTAACATATGATGTAAAATATATATGTAGATATGCATTTATCAAAATACCCCACACTTAACCTTTGCTTGCCCCCAAGCAAACTGATTTTTAACTGACCAATATCACATAAAACAATCCATTTTAAACCCAACCATTATCCCCAGACTGCAACGCATGTATTTGTGTATATATTTCCTACATACTTCGCAATCCTAAATACTCATCATCCTTATGAACATTCACCCCTTAGTTTATACGAAACTCATTTTTGCCACCCTCCGAATCCATCCTCAGAAATCTTTCTTAACCTCTAGGTATTTTTTATGCTTTTTAAACATACATAATATCTAGAGAGAAAGATTACAACTTTGATACCACAATGGAGCTCTTCGAATTCATCTCTTCCTTGATATTTGCTCTTTGATTTCTTCGAATTCAACACCTTTTTGTTTGAGTTTTGGTATCTTCAATTTTTGATTCTTTAGAATTTTTGCTCTTTTGATATTCATACTTCGATAGCTCTAAAATTCTTTCAACTATTGCTATTTCTCTTATATATATATATATATATATATATATATATATATATATATATATATATATATATATATATATATATATATATATATATATCACTTTTTTTTCCGCTCAAACCCTACATGCTTAAGCAAGGGAGCTTAACTTCAACCTTTATTGGTTAGAGATATTAGTCTAAATGCAATGATTACATAAGCTCTCGTGGATAGATTTTAGGTATATGCTGCAAAAAATTTTACGTTGTACAAACTACCTGATTACCTTTCATATCTCATGACTTTTCACTAGGAAATGGGAAGCCACAAATAGACTATAACGTATATTGGCTCAGGTAAACATTTGGGATCTCATCGGATCATCCCACACACTACTAGCAAAAATTTTCTAATTGGCTATATTTTCTAAATTAAACTATTATTTCAAGTTTAGGTGAATGTATATTGTCAAAACTAACAATTTTTTATATAATGCAATTTTTGTAAAAATCAAATGCTTGTACTCTCATGTAATCAGCCCCCTACCCCACACTTCTTTTATGTAATGTCCCCATTGCATGCTATGCAAACCATAAAAGTAAAGAGTGATAAAAAGGAACAGACTCCCTGGGATAGAAGTAGCGAGGTCGAATTCTGATTGTTGGTGGGAAAGCTTGGACATCTCTAAAATTTAACTGGAAACTGGACCCATGCGGTTACTCGTAAATGTGCCGGAAAAATGTAAACTAGATACTTGTATCTTCAAAAATTATGGTTTAAAAAACGTCAAGATATTTCACTGAAGGCTAACCATGACGTGGGATATCACGATCACTCGTCTTCGTCGAAATAAAGCTAAAATTGTTGATTGAATCCCTTGCATGCAAGAGGTGGTTTGTGAAAAAAAAACTTTCGGGACCTGTCAGACTATTTCGTTTTTTTTCTTTGCACCATTAACTACTAAGTAGAACACGAGTTGACCCAACTAGTCAAGAGTAGCAAGAGTTCGGTCTTCCACTTAACCACCTCGATACGCCTTGCTATACTACGCTTCGTGGATTGAGTTGGACAAATCACCAAAGTATTAGACTAAACAAGTTAAGAATTCCCTAATCACTTGCAATCTCGAAACCCATTCAAAAAGTACAACCAAGCAATGTGTATGATCACGAATTCCTGCAAATAACAACAAAAAACCTTCCCGACAAGTGACATGATATCAACGAAAATAAAAATAAAAATAAACTAAAAATTAAAAACCAATAACGAATAATAAAACAAACCAAATCATTTGAAAAACATTCCCCGCCAACGGCGCCAACAACTTGATGTGTTTTTTTATATATTTTTTAATTACTCACTTTTAGATTTATAAAATTGATTTTATCTCAACCATACTAATAAACACACCAGACAGTGTACCTAGTCGTGCAATAGTATAGTTGTGGTAAGACCAGGTGTCGAACACAGGGGGAACGGTGGTGAATTAATTTTAGAATGTTTGATTATAGGTAACACAAAACACACAAAAGAAATAAGAAGGGTTTTTATTAAAACTCAAATAACACTTAACATCAAATATTGATAAACTGACTGGAAGACAAATTTCATGAGGTACTTTGGTCTAGATAAATTACATCTCAAAATAATGGCTAACTACTGATAAAATGGATATTTATTCATTATTCACTGATTCCTAATATGACTAACATCATGGTCAAGCTACTAATCCTTTGATTTCAACACAATCATTAATTCATTGATAAGGTGAACAAACAATCATGCAAATTAGTATTTAGTTCGTATTAAGAAGCATTTGATCTTATTTAACGCTAATGGTCTTAGGAATTAAATCATGCATCAAATGGTCATTCTACTCATGCACACTCATTAAAGTTCACCACTTTATTTCCTAACCCCTAGATTTTGGTCCAACTCTATTCCTAATCACCAATGGTCACTGGACAACTATGCTTCAAATTAACACAATCAGATGGTTATCTAAACTCTATTAATTCTGCAATATGGAACACAGTAACAATCTTTAACACATATGGATCTTCAATAAAACTTGAGAAAAATAAATTAAATAAGACTAAACAATCCAAATAATAATTAAACCATAAACTCAAAGATTCATTCAATCATAAACACAAAGTAAAAGGTTTTAACACCCAAATCAGAAAGAAAACACATAATGGAATAACAGTGAAATGCTAATCATTGTCACGACAACAAAACACATGATCTCCGACATGAATCCGCTCTCGAATCACTTAGATCTTCACCCATGTGAGCTTAACGGCCTTCCGGCCGCCTTCTAGACCCTCAAAAGAGCTTCTCTGAGGTTTCATGTCGACCAAGGATCAATAAAAGTTGTAAATCCCCCCTAAAAATCGTCCAGATGCATGAAATATATAGATTCCCGAAAATATGATCACCATGATGTGGTAATGGCACCACGTCGTGTTCCTTGTGTATATCCCGTATTCTCCAAGTCAATCCAAACGATCGCAAAGTTTTGATTTACCACTTCGTGGTGGCATCACCACGTCGTGGTATTTGGGAATCATCATTTTCTCAGAACACGAAAGTCAACCAAAATTTTGTCTAGTTTTCATATAATATATGGACAAAACATTGACTAGGGGTTAAGCTGTCCATCAACAACCTTTTTGCATCTTCTTATTGGCTAAGCTCGCATTTTCCTGCTTCCAGCTTCCATATTGCTTCAGAGAACGTCTTTTATGCTACATAGCAGATATTAAACATAATAAGTACATTTTGTTCTATAATAAGCATAATTATAGCTAAAAGTATTAAGATATGATGTAAAATATATATGTAGATATGCATATATTAGTATGTGATTAGTTTCAGGTGGAGGGATTGTGTTAGAGCCTCTTTGTCTGTTCTTGTCTGATGAAGGCTTTGGGGTTCGAAGCATAACCTAAACACCTGATTGGTGTATACTTAGATGAGGTTTTGACTCATGATGATTATCATTGGTATGGTAGATGCACGGTAAGACCATGGTTTGAGTCATTGGCAATGTGGAAGTGTTGTAAGAATGTGGGGTGGCTATAACATTCACTAGGTTGGCAGGTAGTGTTAGAATTGTTGTAAGATTGCGGGGTGGCCGTAGCATTCACTAGGCTGGCATGTAGTGATAGAAGTGTTGTAAGACTTCAGGGTGGCCGTAGCATTCACTAGGCTGACAGGTAGTGATAGAAGTGTTGTAAGACTGCAGGGTGGCTGTAACATTCACTAGGTTGGCATGTAGTCATATAGGTGTTGTGAGACTGTGGGAAGGCCCCAACATTCGTGGGATTAAGGAAGGATATTGGCCATATGGGGTCGGACGCGATGTAAGACTACAGGTGGACGTGTAGCATTAATTTAGAACAAAGTAAGTTATATCACATCGGTGTGATGGTTGGTTATGATATCCCTGGTTGGAATAAGAGGGCTGTTGAAGCCTTATATACAAGTAGGTTAGGGTAGCTTGGCTAGACAGACTCTTGGATAGAGTCTCTTGGTGTAGTCGTTTGAAAGAATGTTGGTTTCAGCGACTGGTCGGGAATCCGGTTCTTCAGATAATTGGTAGATCAGCTCGGAGCTCAAAAGATCTTGGATAGATCAAAAATGCGAATGTTGGTCAACAGGATAATTTAGGGTTGTAAGAATATTTTTTAGATTAGATTGCGAAGTGGAGCCACATTGGCTGTGATTTATAACAGTTTTGTATGTTGGGAAATTAGATAAGATAATGGATTCTTGGTTTTGAGCTGAGTAGTGATGGTTGTCCTTTATTGGTTAATGTCAACATGAGCAAGGATTCTTCCGTCGTTAGTATGTGAGTTTTGCTTAGGATGGGTTCGATTATTGGAAGGCCATGGTATATTAGGGTCGACTTTTAACATGAATCTGGTAGGTGGTCGGGGTGTATATGTTTTTGGGTATCTATAAATTTGTTCAGGCTGGATCGGTTCGTTTCGGTTTAGGTTGTGAAGTTGAGTATTTGTGGGAGCAATTTTGATTGGTTCTGTTTATCTGGGAGTCCGACATTGTTCAGGGTTTTCAATTTCAGGTATAGCGGTTGGATACTCGTTAGCTTAGGGGAAAAAGTTTAGGTTCATTATTCGTTAGGGCTTGTGATATCTGCTATTTTAGGTTCAACAACAGTAAGGGTGGACGGTTATCAGAGCGAGGTGACGTCCCCAGTCATTTTTTCCATTTAGGGAGTTCAGTCAGGATCGTTTAGTTCGGTAAAGGAGATATTAAGGGATGATTTCGAGGACAAGATCTAAATTAAGTGGGGTAGAGTTGTAACACCATGTTGGATCATTTTGTGATTCATGGCCGTGGGCCAGATGTCAATTGTGTACACGCCTTGGCCTTAAGGAGGCGATGTTTAGACCTTTTGGAAGGAGGTAAATATGGTTATGAGATCTAAACCCTTGAATTGTGTTTTGGAGTCGAAGGGTAAAACGGGAAAAGTCATAGGTCGGGTTCTTGCATGAAATATGGATTTTTGTTCAAGATGTTTTTAATCCAAGATATTTAGATAATATTGTAGATCTCTTCAATACCTTTCCATGGATATAAAGAATGTCGAAAACAGAGTTGGAAGAAAGAAGTTATCACCGTTTGAAGTTAGGGCGATTTTTAGGTTAGTCGCGTACGCTGGGTGTAAATTGAGTATGTTGGGCATACTAAGTATGTCTGAGTACGCTGGGCGTAAATTGAGTACGCTGGGTGTATATGATTAGTGCCCAAACCCTATTTTCATGGTTTGAGCCCTATTTAAGCTCCATAACTTCCCTAAACTCATTCCATTCTGAGCATCCACCTCTCCAACACCCTCTCTTGAAACCCTAACCCAAGATGAAGCCTTGTGAGCAAAAAGAATGTGTTTTTAAGTGCTTTTGGAGTGTTCTTGGTGCACCTTGGAGAATAAGGAACTCATTGAAGAAGTGTTGGTTGCAATAGAGCTTATAGATCCAGACTTTGTTCACCTTGATCTTTCTCCTAGAGATATAAAGTTGGAATCTTGATGATGAAATTGTTAGATCTAGCTAGTTTTGAGTGTTATGAGCTTTTGGTCACTTTAAGTGCATAAAGTTTAGATCTTGAATGTTTGTGACCTTGTTATGGATAAAGTTGGAAACTTTATCCATCTAAACATCATTTTGATTTAGATATGAAGGGTGGATACTTGGACTTAATGGATTAAGTTGAAAAAGATGCACTTTTGGGTCCCTTTGAGACTTAATGACTAGATCTTGTTTGTTGGGACCACTCTAATGGATAAAGTTGGAAAATTTATCCATTATGGAACTATTATGAACCATAAAAATGTGATCTTGGCCCTTCCATCCCTTCCATACAAGACTCGTGATGTCTTATTGGGTTAAGAACTTTGGGTTTTGGTCATTAAGCACTGTATATCCATGTAAAGTCTTAAAGTTGGAAACTTTTTGACTTAGGATATCATTTTGGGCTCTGATTTGAGTTTTGGATGTAAGGGCTTAATGAAATAAGCTCTTAATGGAGTTTTGGGATCAGGGTGCGTGCGCTGGGCGTACCTGGTGGTACGCTGCGCGTACGCGGTCAATGCCCCGCTTTTGGTTAACATCAGAGTATGTTGGACGTACACTCTTGGTACGTAGGGCGTACTCCACTGGGAAGAAATCTTGAGTTTTTGACCTTGACCGTTGACTTTGACTTTGAACAGAGATGACCAAGTTTGACCTAAGGGCATTTTGGTAATTTGATTTATAGTTTGAGATTTGGGTTCCTGTTAATTATATAGCTGGCCGATATAGATAGCTTTTAGAGCAGTGATCGGTGCAACTATTATTTTGGAGTGTGAGTTGAGTATTCTTAATATATCTATGGGTCGAAGGCACCAATGCCGACCCATTACTTGTTATGTGGAATGCTAGTTGTCTCTGTGATGCTTGCATGAAAGACCATGATCTGGCCCCTAGAAATTGTATGAAAGAACAGGATCTGGCTCCTAGCACTTCTATGTAACACCGGGATTTGGACCTCGACATTGCAAGGAAAGACCATGGGGGTAGCCCATGGCACTTGTATGTAAGACTGGGATTTAGCCCTAAAAGACCATGGGGGTAGCCCATGGAACTTGTATGTAAGACCGGAATTTGGCCCTCGGCATTACAAGGAAAGACCATGGGAGTAGCCCATGACACTTGTATGTTTTGGTATGTGGTATTTTGGGGAACTCACTAAGCTTTGTGATTCCGGTTTCATATTTATGGTTTCAGGTACTTTCGTTTCGAAAGGGAAGGGTCCGGCGTGACTGCACAACATCCCCCCGATTTTTCCGCATTGACAATTAATGATATTAATATGCTGTTTAAATGATATATTCACTTTGATCGGTTTTGGAACAACTCGTTTGTATGATTTATTGTTTTAAAAATGAAAAACATTTCCTTGGATTTTTGGGAGGTTACAACGTTATTGTTGCGTCTTTGGTCCCTGACATACATAAAAGGACTATTTTACCGTAAATGGTATTTACTTTATCTTATAATTATTATTTACTTTGTGATTGTTAAAGAAAATTGATAAATAAATATTTCAAACACACCTCTTATTATCCTTTCCCCATCTACCTTTCTCTCTTGTCAAATGACTCAAAGTCGACATACTCTCCATGAACACCCAAATGTTCTTCCAAAAATTTCCTCCTCTACCGTCAATGGCGTCCGCCACCCCCATGTGCGGCCCTCTCACTGCAAAATCTGAACCCTAGCCAACATCTAGTTTTTATCTCATTTTTTTGGAGATATATTTTGAGGTAAAAAGGATTTACTTTCCTTTCCCTAATAATATAAAACCTCAGAACACATTTCATTTTCTTTCATTTCCTTCCTCTCTTTACAAAAAAACTCAAGAACTTAACTTTCCTCACCCCTTCTTCCATTTCGTTTCTTAAAAATCTTGAGAACAAGGTGTAAGGAAATAACTCGTGAAAAGAAACAAAAAAGAAAATAGATCCATTATTGGATCCAACTTGACCCACAAGATCGACATGCTTTTGTTAATTATAGGATTATCACCTTCATCCTTCCACCTTTCTATATTTTAAAGCTATGCTTTCCAATTTTGGAGGTTACAACGGGAGCCCTTCGATTTTCGTAGCCTTGTCACTTTGATTTTTTATCGTCTCAATGATTTACAAAGCAGCTAAAGTCGCACCTCTCTTATTTTTTGGACCGAGGTCCCCGATTTTTTTAATCCAAGCTCTCTGATTCTATTAAAAAAATATTGTTTCTCAATTTTTTTTAATCATTTCCAATTCAATATCTTTTAACCATCTATTCTTCGATAAATATAAAATTCTTTGAGCATAGAAATTGTACACCCTAGAAGTCATTGTTTCAAAAAATTTAAAGGTGCAATCATGCTAAAATTGTGGGAGGTTGATCATCAATTAATTATTCTCCAATTTCAATTATTTTGTATTTTCATTATGTTTTTCATGCTTTTGAAGTTTGTTATGTTGTTGCATTTTTAACCGAGATTGAAGGCAAAGTTCTTAGAGATTACTTTTGGTATGGTTTTCCGGTGTTTAGATGAACACATGTTGGTTAGTATCTTTTTTCTGGATGATTTATAGTTTTAGTATGTTTTTTTTTACATTAATCATTCAACGAATTATGGGATCTTAAATGAAAACAACAAACAATAGTGGACAATAAAGAACACAAAATTAATCAAAAACTGATTTTGATTAAGAACTTTCACAAAGAGAGAATTCATAAAGCCACACTTTTACAATGAACCATAGAACAAGTTATATACTATGGAAAACTATCTAGAATATAGAAATCCCTATAAATTAGGGAGTTAAACATAACTATACAAATATAAGATAAAATATACAAGGATAAGATCCTAATCACTTTGATTACGGATCTGAAACCTTATTGTATAATAAAAATTTATGTTGGTGATGGTGAGATCAATACAGCAGATGAGACGCTGTAAAAAGATCATCGTGAGGAGGTTTGACACATCTGATTATATGGTTTGACCTTACAATCTGCCCTAGTATAATGATGTCAAAAATTGTAGAGATAACTATCCAAAAATTTTGATTAAGCACTTTATCTACCTCACTGATGATTTCGGGCTTGATCCATTTGTATTCATTAAGTAGAAGCTCTTCCCTTCTTTTGTCAAATAAAAAGATAACAACCAGTGAAAACAATTTGCAATATCATGAGACATGCATACCAGTCTCAGATGAAATAGATGTTAAATTGGGGCATTAGGAATATCCTCAAATGTCATAAAACACATCACTTCCTACGCATCTTTGTAGAACATTCCAAGTTCTGGAGATCTGATGAAAAGATATTCCTCAGGGATAACACCTGAAGCCAGGGAATTATCAATAACCATTGAACTAAAAGGCAAGAGAAATTATACATGCTTAGATCTTCTTTGTCTTTGCCTTGATGAAATAGAAGAAGGAGGTTTGGAAGTGGATGCTAGAGCAGAAGCATTATTGGGGATAAGAATACGATTTCAGACTTTGCTCATCATTCAATTTAGAGCTATCTTCTGCTGTTGAGAGTGGAAGCCCTGGTGACTAATATTGCTATATCTATTCATATATTTTGTACATTACCTTTATGGGGCTTAAGTGATTTCGGTCAAGGGAATCTAATCCCTTAAACCAAACCGAATTCTCTTCCTTGGATTAAAGCTTGGCCGAATTCCCTTTTCTCTTTGACTAAGAAACTGAATTCCTTTCTCTGGTGGCCTCAAAACCGCATTGCCTTTTCCCCCTTTTAACTAGGACCGAATTCCCTATGAAGGCCCATTAAGTATGACCGAAAACACATCTTTAGAAACCCATTAAGACCAAACACTGATGAGAGATAATCAACTGCTTGTGTATGTTCCCGTGAATTTCAATCGAATACTTATAGAGAAGTATCGAAGGGCTTCTTTTGCAAGGCTTCATAGGTGGTTTACAATTTCGTTACATATCAACCTAAACATAAGGTGAGTAAGTGTAACCGAAATTACCTGTTTGACCAGTGTAGTCAGTGACAAGTATGCTTTTAAATTATTTTGCAAGTGACTTGGAATTCAAATGAAACTCACACGGAAATCATATTCATAAAAGAAATTTATACTGGATCCTGTTGGGTAACAAACATCGTGGGCTTCGATAGTTTGATCAAGACCACACATAAGAAATGAATATGATTTGGAGTTTCGAAAAGCGGTACTGAAACAAATGTTTCGTGAAAACTGGAACTTGGTTCCCCGTCAATTCCTTATAAGGGTTCGAAAGGTTGGGTTTCACCTCCATCACAGTCTCATGATGTTAGATCATTAACACAGATTTTTGACATGCCTAAGTCATGATTGGTTTGATCAATGACCTCTCGGACATATGTCATTGTGTGTGAAAAGTGTTAGAACTTTGTGATGAAAAAGATTGGTTTTGAGAAACGAATTGTACCTCTGTTATTTTCGGACCAAACAGAAAACTCTTAACTCATGTGAGAAGAGTAAGGTAGCTCAATTGACTAATGTGAATATAAGCCTGACTTGGGTAGAAATTTTCGTATGAAAATTTTCATTAAGGCTTTCGTAAACACACATTGAGTCTACAGAGGCTTGGGTCGACATGCTGCAACATGCTTCTAGGGACAGTCTAACTAGTACATAGTTGTCGAAATTGTACCTTTCAATAGAAATGCAATCATGACCATTGAAAAACTTTCATGTAATCTGCACAGAAAAAAAACAAAGAACCAAATAACAAAAATCTTTTTGATATTTTTGATTTTTCGAACAGAAAGAAAATATTTTTCTTTTTTTGTAAGTTTTTCGAAAAAGAAAACAATGAACAAAAGAAAATCTTTTTGGAATTTTTGATTTTTCGAAAATAAAACAACAAAACAAAGAAAATCTTTTTGTAGTTTTTGATTTTTCGAAAAGAAAGCAACAAACCAAAGAGAATCTTTTTGTAGTTTTTGATTTTTCGAAAATAATGCTAAGATACAAACTAACGAAATACATTTTTACAAACAAACAAAAATTTGTAAACTGACGAAAATTTGACAACCTTACGAAAATTTGACAAACTAATGAAACTTTGTACCACATAACCAACATGCACATTGTCGAATTCGAAGCGTGTCGAAGCGTTGACTATGAACAGTACCCTCTGACTGAAGTATTATTGCCTCTGAATCGACACATTTGTATATCACTCCTTTGTTATACATTCGAAATCATTCCTGGAACTGAACTCGCTTCGATCATTCCCAAACCTGTCAAAATTCGAACAAATGATTTTTCATCCAAAGCTTTTGTAAAAATATCAGCAAGCTGATCAGTTGTTTTTACAAAATGGACTTCAATGTTGCCATCTTCCACATGATCTTTTATAAAATGATAACGAAGAGCAATATGTTTTGTTTTCGAATGTTGTACTGGATTATGACAAATACGTATAGCACTTTGTGAATCACAGTACAATGGAATCTTTTTCATATTCACATCATAATCTCGCAACTGACTCTGGATCCAAATAATTTGTGAAGTACAAGCAGCAGCTGCAACATATTCGGCTTCAGCAGTGGAAATCGAAACACACGTCTGCTTCTTCGACTGCCAACTCACCAACTTTCCATCCAGAAATTGACATCCACCACTTGTGCTTTTTCGATCCAAAGTACACTCTCCTAGATCTGCATCTGAAAATGCCTGAATGAAAAATCCTGTTTTCGAAGGATACCACAATCCTAACGAAATTGTCCCCTTGAGATAACGAAAGATATTCTTCACAGCAGTTAAATGTGGTTCTCGAGGATTTGCTTGATACCTAGCACAATTACATAAAGAAAACATGATATCAGGTCTACTTGCAGTAAGATAAATCAATGAACCTATCATGCTCCTGTATAAGGTAAGATCAACCGCAGGCATTTCTAACGAAGATGATAGCCTTGTGCCAACCGCAATCGGTACCTTTAAATTCGTGCTATTTGTCATTCCAAACTTTTCGAGCAAATTCCTTGTGTATTTTTCCTGATTGATGAAAATGCCTTCTCTGCTTTGATAAATATTTAAGCTAAGAAAATTATTGATTTTACCCATCATGCTCATTTCGAATTGGCTTTTCATCAAATTTTCTAATTCATTAGATAAAGCAGGGTTAGTAGAGCCAAAAATAATATCGTCGACATAAATTTGAACAAGCATTAGATGATTCCCAACTTTCTTTCGAAATAATGTGGGGTCAACTAATCCTTGTTTAAATTTCGACTATTTTAAGAAACTGGTAAGAGTTGCATACCATGCTCTTGGTGCTTGTTTTAACCCATATACAGCTTTATCTAAAATGTATACATGATCAGAATGCATTTCATTTACGAAACCTGGAGGTTGTTCAACGTAAATAGTTTCTTCGAGTTCTTTATTGAGAAAAGTACATTTCACATCCATTTGATAGACATCGAAATCCTTATGAGCTGCATAAGCTAAAAATATTCGAACAACCTCGAGTCTTGCAACAGGGGCAAATGTTTCTTCATAATCAATACCTTCTTGTTGCGAATATCCTTTTACGACTAATCGTGCTTTATTTCGTACAATATTTCCATCTTTGTCGGTTTTGTTTTTGAAAAACCATTTTAACCCGACAATCGAAACATTTTCAGGTTTATGAATTAATCTCCAAACCTTGTTTCTTTCGAATTCAGCCAGTTCAGATTGCATTGCAACAACCCAATCTGAGTGTTCCATTGCAGCCTTAACTATCTTTGGTTCAATTTTAGATATGAAAACATTGAACATGCAAAATTCTTGATGAGTATTTAATACCTCATTCTTTGCACGAATCTGAGCTCTTGTTAATAATCCATCTTGAGGATTCCCAATGACTTGATCTTTCGGATGAGTCTTTGTCCATTTCTCTAATGTTGGATATGCTGGATCAAATTCTAAAGGTGCATCTTCGTACATCTCTTCATTTTCAGATCCTGCAACAGAAAGATTATCATTTATTTCGTGAAATTCATCATTTTGATCAAGACTTATCATATAGTCATCATTATGTCTACTTTCGACAGAATTATCATTCTGATGCTCCCCTTCAACAAGATGCTCCCCCTCAACATCTTTAACCATTCTCCCATTCTCCCCCTCGAAAGAATGCTCCCCCTCAACCAGAGTATTTGAATCCAAGTGCTCCCCCTCCATTGGATTATTATGCATACTTTCGCCAACTTCTGGAGAATTCGTTGTTGAAATCCTATGGCCAATATTTTAAGTGGGTTCGGAGTAATCAATATGCTTCGACAATTCAGATTGTTGGTTATCATTTGCACGAACTTCAGCATCCACAGGCATGTCAGGAATACCAAAAATTAAATCATAATCAAAATCAGATGAACTCACAATTTCAGAGTCATTTGTTGATTCATTAATAATCGGCTTTTGTTCGAATTGTTTTTCAACTTGTTTGACATTATAGTCATCAAAAGTAAGATTAAATGTCTCTTCGACTTTCCGTGTGTGCTTGTTTAATACTCTGTATGCACCGAATTGTGCGAATATCCAAAAAAGATTCCTTCGTCAGCCTTTGCTTGAAATTTCGAAAGATTATCCTTGAGATTCATGATAAAGCACCTACATCCAAACACATGAAAGAATTTAACATTTGGTTTTCGGTTTTGATAATTTCATACGAAGTGATATTAAAACGTCGATGAATAAAAGAACGATTCTGAGTAAAACATTCTGTTGACACCGCTTCGGCCCATAGATACCGAGGAAGATTCGCATATGTTAACATAGTCCTTGCTGCTTCACAAAGTGATCTATTTCTTCGTTCAAGTACACCATTTTGTTGTGGTGTATATGGAGACGAAAAGTTATGCGAAATTCCTTTCTCAATTAAGTACGAATCCAACATATTGTTTTTGAACTCAGAGCCATTTTCACTTTTGATTTTTTGAACATTCTTTTTCAAACTCATCTCAATTTTCTTGATATTGTTTGAGCGAATTCAGATTTTAACCTGAGAAAATACACCCAAGTGAATCGAGAAAAATCCTCAACAATAACCAAAATGTACCGTTTCTTGTTGAGAGTTTCAACAGTTGATGGTCCACAGAGGTCAATATGAAGAAGTTCAAACGGTTCCACAATTTTCAATTCTCTCACAATTGGATGACCTTTCCTATGCTGTTTCCCTTGTTCGCAAGCTGCACATAAGGTATCATTGTCAAATTTTAAAACCGATAAGCCTCGAACAAGATCATCAAGTACCAAGTTATTTAAATTGCGAAAATTTAAATGTGATAATCGACGATGCCATAACCAGCTAACTTCAGATGTGGCTTTCGAAAGTAAGCAAATTGAAGGTTTCCCAACAATCGGTTTTAGATCAAGCGTAAACATATCGCCATAAATGTTTCGACTTCAGCAACACTTCGTTCGTTTCAATCTTTGAAATAATACTTCCTTCTTCGTTAAACACAACTTGATTGCCAGTGCCCATAACGAGTTGTGAACCACTTATCAAATTATGTTTCAGACCTTCGACATAAGCAACACGATTTACAGTAAATTCTCCATTCGTTACTTTCCCATAACCTTTCACTTGACATTTATGATTGTTTCCAAACTTCACAACACCTACATTTTCCAAGCTTTGAAAATCTCTTAAATTTTCCTTTCGTCTAGTCATGTGACGTGAGCAACCACTATCGATATACCATTTCTCATCATATTGCTCGTCACATAGCACCTGCAATCAATGAAAGAATTTAGGTACCCAAGGCTTTTTGGGTCCTTGGAAATTAGCTTTGAAAACAGAATGAAATGTAGAACCTTTAACCCAATCACAAACTTTAGTTTTGAGACTATCATTTAAGTCCACATGACTAGGTAAAGGATCAAAAACATAAGTTTTTGTTAGTTTGGGATTGTCACTGACACATACCTTCGTCTTTTTAGATTGAGTATGAAGACGCTTTTCTTTCGAAACCGGTTGCCAAGATTTTACCGGAACATTTGAATCTTTTGAAGACGAGCTTTCAGTTGACGAAGTGTTCACATACTTCTCATAAGCTTCTTGAATTTGTTGTTGAGAAAATTTCCTTGATTGATACATTTGAAAAATTCAGTTTTTGTGGGACGAAATCAACATTTGATTTCGGACGAAATGCCATTGCATATCGACTTCCATCATTGTTTCCAATATTTGTATTTTGAGAAATGCGATTGTGAGAGTTTTGTTTTTGAGAAAATCTTAATTGTTGATTAGAAGAAAATTGTTGTGTTGAGGATTGATTTTGAAACCTCTTTGAGGTATTTTTGAAATTTGTCGAAAACTTTGTATTTTGATCTTTCGAAAAATTTGTTTTTGGATAAAATTCAAATTTTGTTTTGTTTAATTGAGCGGGATTTGTCTTTTGATCTGAATAAGATGCTAAATTTGAAGACTTGTTCTCAACAGATTTAGTCTTTGTGGATTCAGATGTTTTCAATGTCAAACCATTTTGTTTCTTTCGAGACTCCATGGTTTGCCAAAAAATTTTCTTTCGAGCTTGTCTTTTTGAAATTTCATTTTCTTTTGAAAACTTGTCAATTTGTTCTTTAAATTCTTTTGAATTCAATTTGACAACAATTTCATTTTCTACAATAACCTCTTTTTAAACTTCTTTCACCACTTCAGATTTTTCAACCCATTTTCATTGTGGTTTTTGTCTTTGAAAAACATACGAATTCTTTGTTAGGTTATTTTCGACAGTGCTTTGATTTGAAAAGAATCCATCATCTGTTGTTTTGTTGTTGTCATCTTTGACCAATTTGTTAAATTCTGGTTTAATGTTCTCAACATTTCCATTAGTGACAAACACTTGATTTGGAAAAATAACATCATCAGTACACTTGAAATTTGGATACACCACTTGATTTGTTTCCCAATAATGGGCTCCTTTTTCAGACAACACTTTGTCGAAATTTTCAATGTCCCCAAACACTTGATCAACAACCACACGTGGAATTTCATTTTCTTTCGAATATTTGTTTGATGAGACCTTTTTGTCCGAATTCTCATCATCATTTTCATCATCACTGCTATCCTTTTGACTATCTCGAATATCCACAAAATCAGGATCACAATCTTTCGAAGTTGAAGGTTTGTCTGTGTCAATCTTAACCATCAAATCCTTAAGTTTTTCTTTTCCTTTATATTTTGATGCAACATTAATGACAGACAACTGAGAACAATCAACATCCTCAATATCACTAATTTCGCTAATATTGTCAGAGTTATCTTCAATATCGGCAAAATTAGATTGAGAATCAGATGTCGAATTCTCAGTCTTTTTCACAATTTTGATTTGTTCTGATTTAGTTAAAGTATCATTCACAATGTTAAGTAATTCATTCGAATCCAGACATTCATCAATTTTGACAATTCCATAAGCATATCTATCATCAGGAATTTTGTCAAACTCAGCAATATTTTTCTCACAATCATACGGAATATTATCAACCTTCTCTCTCTCATATTCTAAGAAAGGTATTAATGTCCTATGTTGTTCTTTGCTAATATCACACGAATGATGCAATGCAGTTAATTTGCCATACAGACGTTTAGCAGAATTACAATATATATTTTGTTGAGCTAGTAAGAGTTTTATTTACATCACTAGATAACGAATCTCTATCAACCATTATGTTCGTAACTTGCAATTCTAAACATTCTATTTTGGAAACCTTCGAATCTAACTTCTTCTGAGTCTCTAACAACTGATTGCTTAATTTCTTAGCTTCATTGCTAGTAGAAACAACCAAATTATCAAAATAAGCAACAATATCATCAAAAGCAACAATTTCAGAATCATATGCACTCAGAGGAATATTGAAAGATTGAAGAATATTACATACCTTAGTTGTCATCGGAGACTTATCAGCATATTTTGACACGAAACATCGGCCCGTTACCTCTTCGTCCGAATCTTCCTCAAGCTTCGCATACATGGCTCCATGCGTAGGATTACGCATCTCTTCATCATCTGAGCCCGAAGACCAAATCTGATACGTGCCATCATCCTCCTGTTCACATTGAGCAACCAAAGACAAATTTTTAGCCTTCGCACGCACCTCCTCCAATCTCTCCACATAATACGCTTCATCCTTCACTCTATTCTTTTTCTCATCCTTCTTACGAAGCATGCAATCATTTGCTAAATGATTTGCTCCGTTGCAATAATGGCAATCCATTCCCGAATCTCCTTTTAGTTTCTTCTCTTTCTTTTCCTCAGCAACCTTCCCATCATTCTTCTCATACTTCTTCTTCTCCTCTCCCCCAGCCTTGTTCACAAAACTTCCTTTACCCTCACTTTGCTTCACTTTTGGATTAAAAGGTTTCTTGAAAAACTTTTTGACTCGGTTGTTCGAGTAAAAAGCTATTGCCTCATCATATGAATTCATGATAAACCCTTCTTCATCATCAGAATCGCCTTTTTCGACTGCTTCCTTTTCAGACACTTTAGAGACAAGTGCCAATGGATCTCCCAAACTAAGCTTCGACTCTTCAACCATTTCATTCACTTCACTATCATGAGTTTTCACTTGATTGTACAAATCATTTAGAAAAGATGTGTCGAAACTTTCTTGAAATTTTCACCATCATACTAACACTCCTCCATTCTTTACGGAGTCCCATAACGAATGTGAGATTGAATTCCATAGCAGACGTCGTGATTTGTCACACCCCCAAACCAACGATGGCGGAAACGTCCGGAGGTGGAGGACTTCATGTATAGTATCACAACAACGAGTATAATAGTGCCCAAAGTAAATACAACCATCATAAATATAATTGAAAAAGTTATACAATAGTATGTGCTTACATGTTTCCAATCAATTACACTTATGATGACAAAAATGAAATGTTTGACGATTTAATGTCCCATCCTTAAAAGTGGTTGATTTCCTGTTTCAGTGAATTCCTGAGAATACAAGTAGTTTGAAAAAGCGTCAACAATTAAGTTGGTGAGTTCATAAGAGTTTTATTTGAGAAAGAAGCCGTTTTCCTTGTAAAAAGCGATAGAGTATGATTTCAGAAAATTCAATATTCTCTTTATTAAACGCTAGATGAACTCTCCTATGTCATGCAATAATGTACCCTAGAAATACGTGTAGATTCCTTCTACAATCACCCAGTGTATATAAGTTATATAAAATTTAAGTTAAATAAACTGTCGAATATAATGGGTCTGGCCTAGGTCCACAACCAAACAAGGAACAGGAAGTAAGGCGCGCCCACCAATTCTAGGTCGATTGCGAATAGACTCTTATATAACTCTAGCATATACACTTAGCAATTATAGCTGAAGTCTAACAATTCTAGATGAAATGTAGTTTTGATAGAAATATGTTTCCAAAGAAAATCCAATATTTTCCTTATAAAAAAGTCATGTAGTCTTAAACGTCAAGACAGCGAATATGTGTGTGTTTTGTACTTATAATGTTCATAATGGTAATATGTTTCCAAAGAAAATCCAATATTTTCCTTATAAAAAGTCATGTAGTCTTAAATGTCAAGACAGAGAATATGTGTGTGCTTTGTACTTATAATGTTCATAATGGTAATGTGTTTCCAAAGAAAATCCAATATTTTCCTTATAAAAAGTCATATAGTCTTAACGTCAAGACCGAAAATATACAAGTATTTTTCTATACTTAAAGTAATACATGCAAGTTTAAATCGGCATAAACTCGTTTAATTTAGAAGTAAATCCCCTTTTCAAAGTAGAATGTTTTTTGTAAACTTGAAAGATTGTTAACTCCATATGTGAGTCGCTATAACCATACTATGACAGAATAACCTGCTGCGACGTTCTTCAGGTGTCGGAAATGAAATGACATTTGTCACCCCCGATCGGCCGATCGGACTTATGCAAGCAGCATGGGTGTGGGTTGTCAATCCCAATATAGATCTATACACAACTATCACGCTCTCCCTACAAGAGACTCTGGTTATAACTAATTCATGATTTTCTGTGGTACTTAAGAGTACCCCAAAGGAGAATGTCTCACAACTTACGTTAACTAGTTTACATATAGTTTTGAGTATAATACCTCTTCCGTGGAGGAAGTGAAATCACCTTTTATGAAAATACATGTGTGATATAAATCCATAAACTAATACTATTATAGTTTATCAAGTAGTATATGAAAAACCCATTTGTTTTGAGAGTAAAACCTTTTCCATGTAGTATGCTTTTATCGAAAATTCATAAACTATACTTAATGTAGTTTATTATATGTGTTCGAAATAAATGGAGGAAAAACCTTAACATGAATGACTAATTTCTGTTTATGATGATAACCTAACAAGAATGCATCCAAACATTGAGAAACCTATTGTTATGCACTTTGCTCAACATACTACAAAATGTTGTTAATATGGTAAACTATGCAACTAGTTTTTATCCTTTCTGCACGGTTTTGAAATTATCATAAAAAAATCATACGGAGTCGAAAACTAACTCCGTAAACTCTGAGAGTTTAGAAGATGTGTCTAGTTTATTCGTAATTTTTATTATGATTTTTAGAAGTCTATCTTATGTGAAAGTGTTCATAATCACAGACTGGTCAGAATTCGTTTCTGAAATGATAGGCAGTTTTGTAAAAATCACCATAAATCGTAGCAAAATCATATGGAGATGTGCAAGTAGTCATTATAAAGGTATAAACCTGAACTACTTGAATATTAAACAGTTTTGAAAGATATTAAGTTTAAGTTGGGTAAAACAGTTCGTGAACAGGCCACAACTTTTCTGTTGTAAGCTGTCAAGTTGAGTTTTAAATATGTTTTGGTATTTTAACTTGTATTCCCCCCCCCCCTTTGAAAACTGAAGAAAACTAGAAAATGTAGGGGTATGAACTCACCTTGAGTGATTCCTTGAAGGATGGAAGGTTTAAGATGATGAGTTTCAAGTCTAGATCACTTGATGAACACACGAAGTTTTGGATGATCCTAAGAACGATTTTTGGTGTTAAGATATGAGTCGATGATCCATGAGTGTTATGAAAACATGTAATAGCACTTGAGTTAGAAGGAAATACTTACCAATAAGTGAATAAATGACTCAAGAACACATCAAAAGTGTGGCTGAAAGTTGAGAGAAAAGAGGCCCTCTTGATGGTTTAAGAAGTGTATAATGTTTGATGGTGAAGCAAATGATCAAGGAAATCCCAGACATTTCCTTATATGGAGGGTTGCTGGAGCAAGTGGCTAGGGTGAAGGGATGTTTGTCTTGGTTTGTGTGATGTGGATAAGGTTGGACCAATGAGAAAGTGACACATAGGAGGCAAGTGGGCACACTTGACCCACTTGTGGTGTAGGATACTCTTCTTAATGTAAAATAATGATTTATAATTAATAAACCAAAATAATTAAAATAAGAGTTCTGGGGGTTAAAAATGATAAAAATATGAATTTGGTGAAAAATTCCCGTCAAAAACGTCAAAAACGGACTTAGGAGGCGAAAGTAGTCGAAAACCGGCATTAGGGACGGAACCTGCGAGGTTCGGCTCTTAGGAGTGTGAGAACCGAGATAGAACCGAGAGTAGGAAGGGAAGACCGAAGGTCCGAAGTGGGGATGCGAGGGTCTCGGATGGGGGCCGAAGTTCGGTCCTCGCTGCTGACTGCGGTCCGAGATGCTTCTGAAAAGTTCGATTCTGACACTTTCGGTTCCTAAGAAGGGTTTCGGCTCCTAAGAGGTTCGGCTCCTAAGAGGTTCGGCTCCTAAGAGGGGTTTCGGTTCTATATAGTTGTTTTTCGAGAAATCTTTCCGTTTTGCGTGATTTTTGACCAAGTTAAGGGTCGGGATGACCCGGATGACTATAAAAAGTTTGAGAAAGATTTTGGGAGAGATTTCACATACTTGGAGAGATTTCACATACTTGGAGAGATTTGGGAGAGATTTCACATACTTGGAGAGATTTCACATACTTGGAGAGATTTAGGAGAGATTTCACATACTTGGAGAGATTTGGGAGAGATTTCACATACTTGGAGAAATTTCACATTCTTGGAGAGATTTGGGAGAGATTTAACATACTTGGGGAGATTTCACATACTTAGAGAGATTTGGGAGAGATTTCACATGCTTGGAGAGATTTGGGAAAGATTTCACATACTTAGAGAGATTTGGGAGAGATTTCACATGCTTGGAGAGATTTGGGAGAGATTTCACATACTTAGAGAGATTTGGGAGAGATTTCACATACTTGGAGAGATTTGGGAGAGATTTAACCTTACCCATTATTATCGCATAATCTCGCAAATGCAAGGTTCGTGAACCCCGTTATGCTTCGTTAATGATCGTTTTAAGTCCCCGAAAGGGTCCTTAGTCATGTTTTGATGCGTTTAACTCCCTTTTTAGGGTTTTTACATTGTTAACATGTAGATTCTTCGAGACACTTGAATTTTTGACATACAAATGTACATTTTTTATACATAGAATAACTTTTTAACATACAAGTACTAGTAAAGTTTGACCGGTTTGACTTGTTGACTTTGACTTTGACTTTGACGGTTGTCACATTATCCCCCCGTTAGAAGGAATTTCGTCCCGAAATTTGTCACATCCCTGTTGTGAAGGACACCAAGGGTTGGGGAATAGATGTGGGTATTTTTGCTTCATTTGGTCTTCGCGTTCCCAGGTGAACTCAGGTCCTTGTTTTACGATCCAACAGACCTTCAAAACAGGGATGCGTCTTTGATTTCGTCGGGAGGTATCACAAGAGTCTCGTCGGACATACCTTTCTTTAAATTTGACGCGTGGATGGTTGGATGTACATTATTAGGTTCTTGGGGCAGTCGAAGTTTGTATGCTACTGAGCCAATCCTAGAAAGGATTTCGAATGGTCCGTTGTACCTTGGATTTAGTTTCCCTTGTTTACCGAAACATATCATTCTTTTGAATGGTGAGGCCTTCGGTAGAACTCGGTCACCAACCTGCAATTTCGAGGGTTTGCGTGGCTTATCTGTGTAGTTCTTTTGTCGGCTTCGAGATGCTTTCAGCCTTTCTCGAATTTATACTAAGTCGTAAGTAATACTTCCCCTCGGAGTGCTGCATAAGGTCTGCTTTAGTGTTTCTCGTTTGATTAGGTCGGTAGGGAGCATATGGGTTCGGTTTTCGAGACTAGACTTATTCGGATGGTAGGACGTTCATTCGCACTCCTGGCTAGCCTTGTCCCGAAGTTCATGGTAGGACTCGTACCTGGTCCATCTATCTTTAACTTGCGTATAGAGGTCGTATGTAATTAGGATTGGTAAGACAGTTGGATGGGGGACT
Source organism: Lactuca virosa (assembly GCF_052849685.1). NCBI lineage: Eukaryota > Viridiplantae > Streptophyta > Magnoliopsida > Asterales > Asteraceae > Lactuca > Lactuca virosa. Next base: position 198,641,536 of record NC_136432.1, read on the forward strand.
CTGCCCCAAGTCCACAACCAGACAAGGAACAGGAAATAGGGCGGAAACACACATCCAATGTCCATAGAATCTTAATTATATATTATCCTCGCGTATACACTTCGTAGTGATAGACTAACTGTATCTGTCTCAAGCTTCTGTGCTTGCTCTTGTCCTATTATGCGTGTGATATTCTCGAAGGGTTTACTAGGAATAATTTGAAAAGGTGCGGAAAGTGTAATACTCCTCTGGTGAGTGTTTTGAGGTTTCACAGCGAGAGATGACCCGGAGGTCCGTGTCGGATTTGCGTTTATAAGAGACGAGGGTTTCGAGGTTAGGTGAAGGGTCTTTTCTTAGCCGTTTAATCGGGAAAGTGAGGATTATACCAATCAACATTGGATGACGACAACAGATCTTTTTAGTAATACATGTGTTAGGTTGTATTCGTACGAATTATTCGTTAGGGAGATAGAGTATTATGTGATTCTTGTTAGTGTGCTCCGTTTCGATCGGTGTTATTGTTACTGCAAACGATTCATACCACAACAGCTAGCACTGGTAGTAAGTGTGTTCTGAATACTAGTAATGATACTTTATATCATGATCTCTGACCGATCACTCTATGATCGATCAGTATATGCAAGTCATATGCAAATTGGTATTGATGAAACCGGCGAGTGAGTGGCTTTACCTTAATCCCACTACTAGACATGGAATAGGAGTTAAGACGGAATTATTCGCTTTAAGTCTTTAGTATTTTGATTATAATTAACCTTGATGTATATACCAAGTTATCCCAGCTTACTGGTAATGATCCTAAGATAATATATAAGTGTCTTTGATTTGATTGGACGAGAGAGTATTTTAACTACTTTTTGATATACGGTAATTTTAGCAACGTACCAATTTCATTACAAACATATGGTACTTAAACGTTTTTGTTGTTGGGAACATTACAAAAGTCCTAATAAGGTTCCTTGTTGCTCCTACTGGTTTGTTTGTCACGTTCCTCCTATTCCTCCGTCATTCCTCTCAGTTGGACAGTCTCTCTTGAAGTGTCCCGTTTCACCGCATAGGTAGCATACTAGACTTACACTGATGTTGGTGATTGAAGCGATGTGCTGGGTCTGTTTCCTGCAGAAGCGGGCAGTATGTCCGTCCTTGTTGCAGTTTTTACAGTGCATCACCCGGCAAACCCCATTGTGATGGTAGCTACACTTGATACACTTTGGAAGTGTTCCCATATATTGTCTGACCGGTGCTTGAGTGACAGACGTTGTGGCTAGTGTCGAGGCATGAGTTGGGACTGATGTTGTAATTACAGGGGCAGCCACATATTGTTGTCTTTTAGCGCGTTTTTGAGATAGGTTGCGCTTCTTTTTGTTCCAAAACTTTCGCTTCTTTCTCTTGGGCTTGTGGTCTGAGGCGTCTTCGTGGGTAGACACCCGCTGGTGTTCTTGACTATTACTGCGGTTAGAATTGCCAACACCGCCTTCACCTCTATTGGCGTTGTTAGCATTGAGTTGCGCCATGATGGCTATCACGGCTGCCGTGACCGCAGCTTGAAAAGTAGCAGAGTCTATCTGCAGGATTGCTGCATCAGTTGTTGGCTGGTTACCTCCTTGTGAAGACATAACTCTGTTGCATGGGGAGAAACGATTTCGTGAGTGGGGATGATTCTAATTATACCCTTATCATTTATATACACATATATAAATTTCGCACTTTACTGAGCTATTCTTGATGTTTCTGCTAACGTTCCGGAGACGGAGTTTATGGTAGTGGGTAGAAGTAGGTTTTGTACGGGCGTTAAGCTTTTCCCATCCTAGGATTATGTTTGTCCAAACACACTTAGTTGAGGAGTTCTAATGGGATCCGGTGGATTAGTGCTGGTATGACCGCACCCTATAGGTCTATGGAAAGGCTCCTTTCAACCATGAGGTTTAAAAAGGCGAGATGATAATGAGTATTGAATAAGGGTTTATACATCGGGAGTTATCTCACTAAGTTTATCTTAGTTATGAGTGTATCGTGTTCCAATGTTTTTGGTGTCCTTTGAAAACAATTCATAATGAGAGTCTATATATAATAAACTTATGAATTCTTAGTAGTATTGCTCCCAATGAAATAATATGTATGCCCCTTTCATTTGTATGATTCTAGTATATTTAGTTTTTAGAGAAAGCTTTTGAGCCTGATGCATGTCTACACCACATTATTGCAAGGAAAAGTTTGGACCGCAAATAAATCTCTCGACTAGTGTAATCACTAACTCGTGGGGTTGGGCCTACACATGGAGGGGAGTAATACCAACGCATACTCATAGGCCTAATCTACCAGGTCTTGTGAGTAAAATGAACTCTGCTCACGACAATTCGTCCCCAAATGGCGATTGTTGTTCCTGATGGCGACTCCATCCCTTGATCAATGCTGCCCAACGGGGCACAGGTTCGATGTAGTCGAGGCGGTTCGCGAGAGCCCTGGCTATGTAAGGAGAGTTGTCGACCTCTGGATCCACTTCCGATTCTTTTTCCTAATCACCCACTAACTCTCCGGGTTCGGAAAGTAGGGGTCTCCTGGTAAGTAAAATCTTGCCATGATGTCCGTGCGAGAATAGGGGTGAGGTAAGAGGCATATAATAATTATATTCCTAGAAATACTTATAGGGGTTTGATCATCTTTAGTTACTTTTATGATGACATGGTGCATACCAGTTACATATCTAGGTTATATATAACTTTAGCGTATCCATTTAGTGATTGTAGACGTACTAGCAAGAATCAGTTTAGTTTTCACATAAGTTATACTACCACAAAATACTCCTATAGTATTTTAAATGTTATGTTTGGTTGTTAACGATTTTCTGGTATGGGTGTTGGTAAGTTGATAGACTTGTTGTCCACTATGACTATCCCTCGGCACATACTAGTCACTTCTCGGACAAATATAGTTGATCAGGCTATATTCCTCCCAGACTTGATTGTATATCCCAGAGCATATTCACATTGCACAACTCCTCTATTTTTAACTTTTGTGTTTTCCTTAGACGTGGCACTAAACCGGTATGCATGTATGTACTTATACTTTTAACAAGAAACTATTTATTTCTAAAAGTATAGTTATTTGAAAATTTTTAAATCAGAGACTTAAGTCCCAATGCATTTATAGTTTGTAAATCTTATGTGGTTCGATATACTTAGTTCACTATAAACAATGCTCTGATACCAATCTGTCACACCCCCAAACCAAGGATGGTGGAAACGTCCGGAGGTGGAGGACTTCATGTATAGTATCACAACAACGAGTATAATAGTGCCCAAAGTAAATACAATAGTATGTGTTTACATGTTTCCAATCAATTACACTTATGATGACAAAAATGAAATGTTTGACGATTTAACGTCCCATCCTCAAAAGCGTTTGATTTCCTGTTTCACTGAAAGCCTGAGAATACAAGTAGTTTGAAAAAGCATCAACAATTAAGTTGGTGAGTTCATAAGAGTTTTATTTGAGAAAGAAGCCGTTTTCCTTGTAAAAAGCGATAGAGTATGATTTCAGAAAATTCAATATTTTCTTTATTAAACGCTAGATGAACTCTCCTATGTCATGCAATAATGTACCCTAGAAATACGTGTAGATTCCTTCTACAATCACCCAGTGTATATAAGTTATATAAAATTTAAGTTAAATAAACTGTCGAATATAATGGGTCTGGCCTAGGTCCACAACCAAAGAAGGAACAGGAAGTAAGGCGGGCCCACCAATTCTAGGTCGATTGCGACTAGACTCTTATATAACTCTAGCATATACATTTAGCAATTATAGCTGAAGTCTAACAATTCTAGATGAAATGTAGTTTTGATAGAAATATGTTTCCAAAGAAAATCCAATATTTTCCTTATAAAAAAGTCATGTAGTCTTAAACGTCAAGACAGAGAATATGTGTGTGTTTTGTACTTATAATGTTCATAATGGTAATATGTTTCCAAAGAAAATCCAATATTTTCCTTATAAAAAGTCATGTAGTCTTAAATGTCAAGACAGAGAATATGTGTGTGCTTTGTACTTATAATGTTCATAATGGTAATGTGTTTCCAAAGAAAATCCAATATTTTCCTTATAAAAAGTCATATTGTCTTAAACGTCAAGACCGAGAATATACAAGTATTTTTCCATACTTAAAGTAATACATACAAGTTTAAATCGGTATAAACTCGTTTAATTTAGAAGTGTGCCCACTTGCCTCCTATTTTTCCATACATGAAAGATTGTTAACTCCCTATGTGGGTCGCTATAACCACACTATGACAGAATAACCTGCTGCGACGTTCTTCAGGTGTCGGAAATGAAATGACATTTGTCACCCCCGATCGGCCGATCGGACTTATGCAAGCAGCATGGGTGTGGGTTGTCAATCCCAATATAGATCTATACACAATTATCACGCTCTCCCTACAAGAGACTCTGGTTATAACTAATTCAGGATTTTCTGTGGTACTTAAGAGTACCCCGAAGGAGAATGTCTCACAACTTACGTTAACTAGTTTACATATAGTTTTGAGTATAATACCTCTTCCGTGGAGGAAGTGAAATCACCTTTTATGAAAATACATGTGTGATATAAATCCATAAACTAATACTATTATAGTTTATCAAGTAGTATATGAAAAACCCATTTGTTTTGAGAGTAAAACCTTTTCCATGTAGTATGCTTTTATCGAAAATTCATAAACTATACTTAATGTAGTTTATTATATGTGTTCGAAATAAATGGAGGAAAAACCTTAACATGAATGACTAATTTCTGTTTATGATGATAACCTAACAAGAATGCATCCAAACATTGAGAAACCTATTGTTATGCACTTTGCTCAACATACTACAAAATGTTGTTAATATGGTAAACTATGCAACTAGTTTTTATCCTTTCTGCACGGTTTTGAAATTATCATAAAAAAATCATACGGAGTCGAAAACTAACTCCGTAAACTCTGAGAGTTTAGAAAACGTGTCTTGTTTATTCATAATTGTTATTATGATTTTTAGAAGTCTCTATCTTATGTGAAAGTGTTCATAGTCACAGACTGGTCAGAATTCGTTTCTGAAATGATAGGAAGTTTTGTAAAAATCACCATAAATCGTAGAAAAATCATATGGAGATGTGCAAGTAGAAATTTTAATGGTATAAACCTGAACTACTTGCATATTAAACAGTTTTGAAAGATATTAAGTTTAAGTTGGGTAAAACAGTTCGTGAACAGGTCACAACTTTTCTGTTGTAAGCTGTCAAGTTGAGTTTTGAATATGTTTTGGTATTTTAACTTGTATTCCCCCCTGAAAACTGAAGAAAACTAGAAAATGTAGGGGTATGAACTCACCTTGAGTGATTACTTGAAGGATGGAAGGTTTAAGATGATGAGTTTCAAGTCTAGATCACTTGATGAACACACGAAGTTTTGGATGATCCTAAGAACGATTTTTGGTGTTAAGATATGAGTCGATGATCCAAGAGTGTTATGAAAGCATGTAATAGCACTTGAGTTAGAAGGAAATACTTACCAATAAGCGAATAAATGACTCAAGAACACATCAAAAGTGTGGCTAAAAGTTGAGAGAAAAGAGGCCCTCTTGATGGTTTAAGAAGTGTATAATGTTTGATGGTGAAGCAAATGATCAAGGAAATCCCAGACATTTCCTTATATGGAGGGTTGCTGGAGCAAGTGGATAGGGTGAAGGGATGTTTGCCTTGGTTTGTGTGATGTGGATAAGGTTGGACCAATGAGAAAGTGACACATAGGAGGCAAGTGGGCACACTTGACCCACTTGTGGTGTAGGATACTCTTCTTAATGTAAAATAATGATTTATAATTAATAAACCCTTGAAAAATAATTAAAATAAGAGTTATGGGGGGTTAAAAATGATAAAAGTATGAATTTGGTGAAAAAATCCCGTCAAAAACGTCAAAAACGGACTTAGGAGGCGAAAGTAGTCGAAAACCGGCATTAAGGACCGAACCTGCGAGGTTCGGCTCTTAGGAATGTGAGAACCGAGAGGGAACCGAGAGTAGGAAGGGAAGACCGAAGGTCCGAAGTGGGGATGCGAGGGTCTCGGATGGGGGCCGAAGTTCGGTCCTCGCTGCTGACTTCGGTCCGAGATGCTTCTAACAAGTTCGGTTCTGACACTTTCGGTTCCTAAGAAGGGTTTCGGCTCCTAAGAGGTTCGACTTCTAAGAGGTTCGGCTCCTGAGAGGTTCGGCTTCTAAGAGGGGTTTCGTATCTATATGGCTGTTTTTCGAGAAATCTTTCCGTTTTGCGTGATTTTTGACCAAGTTAAGGGTCGGGATGACCCGGATGACTATAAAAAGTTTGAGAGAGATTTTGGGAGAGATTTCGGAGAGATTTCACATACTTGGAGAGATTTCACATACTTGGAGAGATTTAGGGGAGATTTGACATACTTGGAGAGATTTGGGAGGGATTTCACATACTTGGAGAGATTTCACATTCTTGGAGAGTTTTGGGAGAGATTTAACATACTTGGAGATATTTCACATACTTAGAGAGATTTGGGAGAGATTTCACATGCTTGGAGAGATTTGGGAGAGATTTAAGATACTTAGAGAGATTTGGGAGAGATTTCACATGCTTGGAGAGATTTGGGAGAGATTTCACATACTTAGAGAGATTTGGGAGAGATTTCACATACTTGGAGAGATTTTGGGAGAGATTTAACCTTAGCCATTATTATCGCATAATCTCGCAAATGCAAGGTTCGTGAACCCCGTTATGCTTCGTTAATGATCGTTTTAAGTCCCCGAAAGGGTCCTTAGTCGTGATTTAATGCGTTTAACTCCCTTTTTAGGGTTTTTACATTGTTAACACATAGATTCTTCGAGACACTTGAATTTTTGACATACAAATGCACATTTTTTATACACAGAATAACTTTTTAACATACAAGTACTAGTTAAGTTTGACCGGTTTGACTTGTTGAATTTGACTTTGACTTTAACGGTTGTCACATGATTCCATAATGATTGCATTTGTAAATCAACTCATTCAGCCTATCATAGTAACTTCCGATTGTTTCATCATCCTTTTGCTTGAAATCCTTCAATTCGATCAAACAATGGTTAACTGAATTGATTTTCGTCTTCTCGCTACCTTGAAACTTTTCTTTGAGATTATTCCAGATTTCTTTTGCAGTTGTACAAGTCCTGACATAGTTATACACAACTGGAGGCAATGCACCACGTAACTCCCTTATGTATCGTTTTTCAAGTTTCTTCATTCGATCTGATTGAGCATCCACACTCGTAGTACCTAAAGAAGATCCAATTGGTTGAAGATTCGTCGGAAGAGTAACATTTCCAGAGATGCAAGACCAAAGCTCTTCATCGAGTCCATTCAAGTAATCTTGCATTCGATCAGACCACTGATCATAGTATTCCGGAATGAGCATAGGAATCTTCGTTAAAGATCCTAGCAAATGAGAATATGAAGTCATCGAGTTGAGATTGAAGTTCGCCATTGATGTACGGAAGAAATTTTTTGAGAATTTTTGAGAAATCAAAGAGAAATTGAAAGCAAATTGCTGAATTGATCAGAGATGTCAAGTACAATACTCGATTCAAAAAATCAGTTGCAGAATCAAATCACAACTGAAGATCTATAAAACTTTTTCACGTCAAAAGGTGCGGAACTTTTTGAATCAGAAATTTGATTCAAAAACCTTTTGAATCAGAGTGAAAATCAGATCGCAGATTATGATTCCTTCTCTGATACCAATTGATGATGTGATGAATCGAGAATGTAACAAATCAGAGTAACAAATATGAAATTGAACACGTGATGTAAATATGATCTTGATTCAGGTCTATTATGCTTTCAAAGATTACAGAGAGAAAACTAGACAAGTTCGTACAAGACTCTCATCTAACTCTAAGTAATGTCCCTATTTATAGGAAACATGAAAGCACACAAAAAATTACAGGGACTGAACAGTATGCTTCGTTACAAAGGTGCCTTGTAAAATAAATTTAAGACTTCGACATATTACAATAAGGTCTTCGACCCTTACAAACACCTCTTATATATATATATATATATATATATATATATATATATATATATATATATATATATATATATATATATATAACCGAACACACAATTCACTTCCCACTTTTCTCACCGAATAGACACCCATTTTGCTCTCAAGTATCATCTGAAAACTCTCTCAATCTTCAAGTGTTTTCGCCTAGATCTTCAACCAATCTTCAAATCTTCATAAGATTCCTTCAAATCTTCATAGTTTCACCAAGAACACACACCAAAAACACTATCACACCGAAAACCCTCCCAAGCCCACTGAAAACTCCATTTGCTCACCGAAAACGTCCTTCAACACTTTAAATAATTCCAATTAAATTTGTAAGTATTCCTTACATAATTAAAGTGTTGTTTAACACTCTAATTATTATTTAAATCATTATTTGATCCATCATTTAAATTAATAACTTAATAATTTAAATACGACGTCGAATAGAATTATTTTTAGGATAACGTTATTCTCACGTACGCTATTCTGAGGATCGTTTCTACAGCTCGCTATTCAAACACGAACGCTTATACGAGGTGAGTTCATACCCCTACATTTTCACTGTTTTCAATTTTTTTATGGGGGGGGGGTATACAAGTAAAACACAAGGACCCTTGTGTTAATATCCAAACGATTTTAAAACCATGTTTGCAATTGATTCAAACCTATTTATCACTACATTTAATAAAAATATATGTATATATATTTTTGACCCTTTGTAACATGTCGAGCAAAGGGGCATTAATCACGAGTTTTCCGACTACTTATGTTTACATACAGTTAAATTGCAAAGGTTTTCAGTACATTACAGAACATTACATTTAAACTATAATTGCTATAGTTTGGGAATTACTACACTATTTTACTAAGTACAATAACCGATACAAGAACATACATTCAAACTATAATAGGTATAGTTTGGGAAACACTACTCTATGTTACAAATTCAAGAACACTATTCGGAAATAATTATATAAACTATAGTTGGTATAGTTTATTGAAAACTACTCTAATACATAGATTCAAGGATACACTACTAAATAATTATTTAAGTATAATTATTTTACATTACAAAGTGCACTATTACAAGGGTATAAATATAGTTTCAAGTACAAGGGAACACCACTACACTATACGTAAACTAGTAAATACAGGGTTGTGAGGCTCTACTTGAATTGTACCCTCGGGGTACAAGTCTAAGTCCTATACAATATAACCAGAGTCTCCTGGAGGGAGAGCACGCCTTTGTGTATAGTTCTATATGAGATTGACAACCCCGCACCTAAACTGTTAGCTACAGTTAGGCCGGCAGGCCTGGGGTGACAAACGTCATAACATTCCGACGCCTAAAGAATGTCGTAGAGGCCACTAGTCTGTTTATCATGGTTATGCGAAACTCACAACAATATTAACTAAAACATTGTTTACGGGATTAACATTTCTTCAATGGTTTTATTTTAACTAATGAAACTATAGTACACTACTATGCATTACAGCTGGTGGTATCCAGGCATACATACAAAGGTTTTCATACAAAAAATACACTGCTATACATTACTACTGATGGTATCCAGGTTTTTCAAATAAAGGTTTCATAATAAACACTACTACAATACACTATTTTCCTAGTATGGAGTACGCTAGTACTATATACAATTTAAGGAAATTATACATGAAATGGTTTTATTCAATAATAAAACTACATTCACTAACTATGGCATACATTAACAACATACATTTTTGTTTTAAGGTCTAAGGCTATAATACATACACTATAGAAAATATTGGATTTTATGGAGAAACATACTATCCTTTCCAAACAACAGAGACAAGCTTTCCATCACTAAAACATACTTATGAAATCACCAACTTAAATGTTGATACACTTTGAAAATCACTTGTATTCTCAAGAAATCAGTAGACAGGTATACCGCAGGATGTTGAGAAGACGGAGCTTTATAGAGTCACGTCTTTTATACTTTTGTTATACACTTTTGATGTCATACAATCTATGTTATGAACAGATGTAAATATAATATTTTATCAATGTAATGGTTGTGTTTGCTTTGAATTCTATTATACAATTGTTGTGATACTGTACATGACGTCCTCCGCCCCCGAACGTTTCTGCCGTTCCGGTTTGCGGGTGTGATAGATTGGTATCGGAGCGTTGTTTATAGTGAACTAAGTATATCAAACCTTACAAAGATATACAACTATAAACACAATGGGACCGGAGTGCTCTGACTAAAAGTATACTTTTAAAATCTAAGTATTTTATAAGAAGTATACTAACATGCATATATACCAGAAACAATATCACAGTAAGAACTACACAAAAGTATTTAGATGTTGGACACTGCAGTTAAACCTAGACAGTTATGTAATCATATCTGGGATAAATATAGCCTGATCAACTATATTTATTTGATATACGACTAACATGTGTTTGGGAGTGATTGTGTTGTTGCAGCAAGTCTAACACTTACCAAACTCTATACAAGAGAAACTCTAGAACCAAATGTCACACCCCAAAACCGGAACGGCGGAAACGTTCGGGGGTGGAGGACGTCATGTACAGTATCACAACAATGCATAGTAGTGAACAAGCAACAACATCATCCATTGCATTAATAATATAATTTAATACAAGTGTGTTCTGTCAAGTTTAATAGACACCAAAAAGTATGAATCAAAATAAAAGATGAGTCTTGAACGAGCTCCATCTTCTCAAAACCTGGCACCGGTACCTGCCTACTGGTGACCTGAGAATACAAGTTATTTTGAAAGAGTTTATCAGCTTTAAAGCTGGTGAGATCATAAGTACTTTAGTGTCATTGCTTGTATGAAAGTGTTTGTAAGTATGTGATGTATAAGTTTTTAAAAGTTTGTAAATGTTAGAACTCTCCTAGAAAACCCTATGTTACCTACTAAAAGTAGCCCTCTACCAAGACATCAAGTGTTTGTGTGTGTGTCTCTTATAAGAGTATGTATTTTCTCAAATCTGACTATCATTAACCAGAAATATAGTTTTTACATTACTGTTTATTGTGTGAAGATCACAAAGTGAATGCAAATGGGAAAATGAAATAGTATTGTAGTGTTGTATTAAGTAACTACTGCTGTACTAACTACCTTAAACCAATTGTTATTTAAAGTACCATGTGATCGGCCTGTACCATACTACCGACTATAAACACGACGATGTAAGACGTCGGAAGAAATGACGTTTGGCACCCGTAGACTTGCAAGTCCCACCGTAGCGAGCAGCAAGATGTAGGATTGTCAATCCAGTATAGATCTATACACAAACTCAACGCTCTCCATTTAAGGAGATTCTAGATACAAAACGAGCCATGACAGATGATGCCATGCCCCGTTACGTGGCTCACATAACTGTATTAGTGCACTTGTGAATGTATTGTATGTTCTCTCTCTGTCTAGTATGTATGTATGTTCTCTCTGTATGGTATTGTTTGTTTCTCATCATAGTATTCTCTATCTGTATGTTATGTTTTCTCTGTATGGTATTGAATCATGTATGAACTAACTCATTGTATGTTTCACTGTTCTAGTAATAGTATTAGTATCTTCCTAAACTACACCTATTATAGTTTACTAGTAATATGGTTTGTAAGTATGAACATGTTTGTATGCCTTTGCTACCCAAAGGTATTAAATAGAAAGAAGGAACTTTTATATCTATATACATATACATAATATATAACTAGGATTCAAATGACCTTCGGATAAACAACCGATACCCTAATTCCACAACCAAACGAGGAACAGGAGGTAAGGTGAGCTATTAGTCGTAAGTCCTTTCAATCCTACTTATATAACTATATCTATATAGATACACAATTAATAAAATATAAGTTTAATAAAAGTATTTGACATGTAAAAGAGTTTAATAAACAGTTTAAAGTAGTTTGTTTGATAACACATTTTGAAAAGTAAGAAATCCACTTGTTTGGTAGTTATTAATCACATGTGATTGATATAATAACTATAATAGTTAAACTTGTATCCCCCCCATAAAAGCATTTAAAATCATTTAAAAGTTTGATTAAGGGGTATGAACTCACCTGTAGTGAGTGGTTTGGATGAACGGATGTTATAGGATGCTAAGTGTCAAGTGAAGACTTGAACACACACAAGGATCCTAGTTAACATATAATAACACATATATGTATCCAGTTAGTCATTAAACAACTAATTAACCAATTTAAGACATCCTAGGACATGAAAAACACTTGATTCAAGTGCTATAAGTACTAAGGATTGCATCTAAGGGTTGTAGACTTTGGCTTTTGAGTTTAGGGTCTAAGGGTAAACTCTTTATGAGTTTACGGTTTTGGGACCAACTCCCTTGGAGTTTACGGTCGTAAACCCATGAGTTTACGGCCGTAAACTCATGGTACTTCTACCATTTTGTGTTTTGAAGTCCTAAAATTCATAATGAAGCATCCTTACTTCAAGTCTAAGCCTTAGGAAGTGATTGTGGCAACATTTCACCCCTTTGTAGAGTTTACGGCCCATGGACCATTTCTCCATGAGTTTACGGCCGTAAACTCTAATGGTCCTTGATGTTTTCGATGTTTAAGGTCCTATAGACTTCAAGGATGTGATCTAGACTAGTATCCAAGGCTTGGTAAGGGACTTGGGCACACAATGGCCCTTTCATTAGGGTTTACGGTCCAAGAATATGTTTGGACCGTAAACACCTTTGATCTTGTGTTTATTGGTGTTTTCTAGTTGAATAAGAAGTGTAACAAGCCTTATAACACACTAGGGTAAGAGTACTTACAATAAAGGAGCTTGAAAGGGTGTTAAAAGTCCAAGAACACTAGTGTGTGTTCCTGGTGTTCTTGGTGAAAGTAAGAACACTTGAAGATCTACACATATGGAATGATTTCACGGATGAAATCATGTAAGATCACTAGATTAAGTAAGATATCAACTAATTAGGGCAAGAAACACTTACAAAGTTGAAGATCAAGAAGGAAAATCGCATGATACCTGAGAGGATTTGATGTTCTAGCTTTTGAAAGTGTGAAAAAAATGAGTAAAATGACTAAGTGTCATATTTATACTCTTCGGAGTTTACGGCCGTAAACTCCATGTTTAGGCCGTAAACTCCAAACTCTTGGAGTTTTGAGACCTTACTGATGCACAATAAACCCTAGAGCATCCTATCTCCAGTTATCTCCTGAAGTACTAAGCTTTAAAATACTCAAACTGACTCTACACAGCTCAACAGTTAGCAGAAACAGTTCTGACTTCCATTGAAGTGAATGGTTGTACAGAATAGAAATTTCGGGTTGTCACATCATCCCCCTGTTAGAAGGAATTTCGTCCCGAAATTAGAGTTTAAGCAAATAAGTAGTTACAAATAACTAAGTAAAATGACGAGGATATTTCAGTTTCATCTGATCCTCTCGCTCCCAAGTGAATTCAGGTCCTCGCTTGATGTTCCAGCGAACCTTCACTATCGGGATACGACTTTGTTTCGTTTGCTTGACCTCTCGGTCCATGATCTCTACAGGTTCTTCTACGAAGTTGAGGCTCTCGTTGATCTCGATCTCGTCGAGTGGGATTACAAGAGTCTCGTCGGACAGACACTTTTTCAAGTTCGAGACGTGGAAAGTAGAATGTACGTGACTGAGCTCGCGTGGTAAGTTAAGTTTGTAAGCTACAGGGCCGATTCTAGCGAGAATCTCGAAAGGCCCTATGTATCTTGGATTTAGCTTTCCACGCTTTCCAAAGCGTATTAAGCCTTTCCAGGGTGAGACCTTCAATAGAACACGGTCGCCCACCTGGAATTCCAACGGTTTCCTTCGTTTATCAGCATTGTTTTTCTGTGGGTCTCTAGAGGCTTTCAATCGTTCACGAATCTGAACGATCTTCTCTGTCGTTTCCCGAATGATCTCCGGACCCGTAAGAGTGCTGTCAGGAACTCGTCCTTTAGCTAACTGGGTATCACCCACCTCAACCCAGCACAGAGGGGATCTGCACTTTCGGCCATAGAGGGCCTCGAATGGAGCAACCTTTAAGCTCGTGTGATAACTGTTGTTGTAGGAAAATTCGACAAGGGGTAAATGAATATCCCATTCTTTCCTAAAGTCGATCACACAGGCTCGCAACATATCTTCCATGGTTTGGATAGTCCTCTCACTTTGTCCGTCGGTTTGTGGATGGTAGGCTGTACTCATGTCCAGCCTAGTTCCTAGGGAACTTTGTAGCGACTGCCAGAACCTCGAAGTGAATCTACTATCTCTGTCTGAGATAATGGATATGGGAACACCGTGCAGTCGTACAATCTCCCGAATGTAGGTTCTTGTAAGCTTCTCCATCTTGTCTGTTTCTTTGATAGGCAGGAAGTGTGCGGACTTGGTCAATCTGTCGACGATGACCCATATGCTATCAAGTCCACCCGTTGTCTTGGGCAACTTGCTTATGAAGTCCATAGTGATCCGCTCCCACTTCCATTCAGGTATCTCCGGTTGCTGGAGTAATCCTGACAGTTTCTGATATTCGACCTTGACCTTGGCGCAAGTAAGGCATTTACTCACAAAGGTAGCAATCTCTGCTCTCATCTTAGGCCACCAGTATAGCTTTTTAAGATCCAGATACATCTTATCTGAACCTGGGTGGACGGAATAACGAGTGTTGTGCGCCTCGGTCATGACCAAGTCTCTGAGACCACCGTGTTTCGGTGTCCAGATCCGATCCCTGAGATATAAGGCTCCGCCACCCTTGACTTCCAAGTTTTTATCCATCCCTCTCAGGGATTCACCCGCCACATTTTCAGGTTTCAAAGCGTCGAGCTGAGCCTCCTTAATTTGCGTGGACAAGTGTGAATGGATAGTCATGGTCAATGATTTGACCCTACGACCAGAGTATTCTTTCCGACTTAGGGCGTCAGGTACTACGTTGGCTTTACCCGGATGATAACGAATTTCACATTCGTAGTCACTGAGTAGCTCGACCCACCGTCGTTGTCTCATGTTGAGATCCTTCTGGTAGAATATATGTTGTAGGCTTTTGTGATCTGTAAAGATAGTGCTTTTTGTACCGTACAGGTAGTGTCTCCAGATCTTCAGAGCAAACACAACTGCTCCTAACTCAAGATCGTAAGTAGTGTAGTTGACCTCGTGTGTCTTTAGCTGTCTCGAGGCATAGGTGATGACCTTACCTCGTTGCATCAGAACACATCCGAGCCCTTGATTTGACGCATCGCAATAGATAACGAAGTCTTCTATCCCTTCGGAGAGGGACAGCATTGGTGTGGTGCACAAGGCTCGCTTGAGCGTTTGGAACGCTCTCTCCTGCTTCTCTTCCCAGTCAAAGGCCACGCTCTTCTGGGTCAAAGTCATGAGAGGTTTCGCAATTCGTGAGAAGTTCTGAATGAACCTGCGATAGTAGCCAGCGAGGTCTAGAAATTGACGAATTTCGGTAGGCGTCTTCGGTGCTGGCCAGCTCTCACTAGCTTTGATTTTGGAAGGGTCCACGTGTATTCCCTCTTCGCTAACCACGTGCCCTAAGAATTCGACTCTTCGGATCCAAAATTCGCATTTCGAGAACTTCGCATAGAGCTTCTCCGAACGCAGTGTTTCTAAGACCTGTCGCAGATGTCGACTATGCTCCTCTTTACTACGAGAGTAGATAAGTATATCATCGATGAAGACGATGACGAACTGATCCAAGTAAGGACGACACACCTTATTCATTAAATCCATGAATACTGCGGGTGCGTTTGTTAATCCGAACGGCATCACTACGAATTCGTAGTGCCCATAACGAGTTCGGAAGGCTGTCTTCGGGACATCCTCCCCTAGCACTCGTAGTTGGTGATATCCGGATCTTAGATCGATTTTTGAAAAGAAGTTCGCCCCTTGCAGTTGATCAAATAAATCGTCAATGCGAGGCAGAGGGTAACGATTTTTGACGGTCAGTTTGTTGAGCTCCCTGTAGTCGATGCACATACGAAACGATCCGTCTTTCTTTTTGACGAACAAGACTGGACCTGCCCAGGGTGAGAAGCTTGGTCTTATAAAGCCCTTGCTGAGCAGTTCGTTAAGTTGACAGGACAGTTCTTGCATCTATGCAGGTGCTAGACGATAGGGCGATTTGGCTACGAGGGTAGCCCCTGGAATTAAGTCAATTCTGAACTCGACTTGACGTTGCGGAGGTAATCCTGGGAGTTCTTCCGGAAAGATGTCGGGAAAGTCGCGTACTACTGGAATGTTCTGAATGTCTTTCGTTTCTTGGCTCACATCGACCACATGAGCAAGGAATGCGCGGCATTCCTTTCGCAAGAATTTCTGGGCTTGAATGCTAGAGATGATACGAAGGTTCGTGCCGGGTTTGTCGCCATAAACTACTAGAGTTTCGTCAGACGGCAGATTAAGGCGAACAGCCTTTTCGTAACACATGATGTCGGCACGATGAAGACTCAACCAATCCATGCCGATAATGACGTCGAAACTTTTAATTGAGACCGACATGAGGTCGATCGTAAATGAATGGCTATCTAGTGTTAGGGTACACCCTATGAATATACTGCTAGTGCTCTCCGTCTTTCCATTAGCCATTTCTACAGTGAACGGTTCTTTAAGTGCTCGTGATTTTTGCTTAATTAAATGAGCAAATTTTTGGTTCACGAAACTCCTCTCCGCTCCACTATCAAACAGTATGCATGCATAAGAGTTATCGAGGAGAAACGTACCAGTGACCACTGTGGGGTCGGCAACCGCTTCCTCATGGCCTATGGCCAGAACTCTTCCCACTCTACCGGCATTCCCTGCCTTTGGGCAGTCCCTCTTGTAGTGGCCCACTTCACCACAACCGTAGCAAGCTTGGCCCACTCCTGCACCGGGGACTTGGTTGATTGGCCTCGCCGGAGCTTTGCAGAAACGGGCGGTGTGCCCCTTCCTGTTGCAGTTTGAACACTGCATTTCCCGGCAGGCTCCTATGTGGTGGAAGTTGCATTTGTTGCACTTAGGCAAACTTCCAGCGTACTGCTTTACCGGAGCAGCAGCGGCAGGTGCTATCGTAGCATGAACTGCCACGACCTGCTGCTTTTTTGGCAGCCTTCTTCTTCTTCTTGTCATCCCAGAACTTCCGCTTGGAATCAGCGGTTTTGGAAGGTTCTGAGATGGCCAGGGTTGTTGTTGCGGCCAGGGTACGAACCCCATGGTCAATAAGCCGCTGTGCCAATCGCTTGGCACTATCGAATGTAGTGGGGTTTGAAGCCAAAACATTTCCCTGGAATGGAGGCACCAGCCCCCATATGAATCTCTCTATTTTCTTTCCCTCTGTATGAACCATGTTGGGACAGAGGGCCACCAGTTCACAGAACCTGGCGGTGTAGGAGACTATGTCGGAGCCTTTCATGGTTAGGCTCCACAGTTCCTGCTCCAGCTTTTGGATTTCACCCCTCGGGCAGTATTCTTCAATCATAAGCTCTTTCAGAGCTTCCCAACCCATAGCATTAGCCACTATGAGAGATAGTGACTTGACATGGCTATTCCACCATGTCAGGGCCTTTGTCTCGAAGGTGCATGCAGCAAATTTGACTTTGTTTCCCTCCGGGCATGAGCAGATCTCGAAGATCGACTCTGTCTTTTCGAACCATTGCGAGAGGGCAATGACTCCGCTAGTCCCTTTAAAGGACAGTGGCTTGCAACTGGTGAAGTCCTTGTAGGAGCACTCTCTCAAGTGCATAGGGATTTCACCATGAGTAGATTGAACATGGGTTCCTCCCCTAGTGGAACCAGAAGAATGATATTGAGCCATGGTTGTTGCCACAGCCACGGCTACTGCAGCATTTAGAGCTGCCGTATCGATTTGAGGAGCAGGTGGTGTTGTAGTTGATGGAGGATCGCGTCTTGTTGATCGACGTGGAGACATCTTTTATCTATAAGTTTAGAAAGATGAAGATATTGATAAGAATTTAATAGGGAGAATTTGATGAGAATGCCTCATGGACTAACTCTCCATAGTCCAACAACACAATTGAACAGCACGATTGAATGTAGATCTAGTACTAACAGATGATAGCATTTGGATAATAATTTCCATGAGATTAGATATCTGTCAATAATACTGGGATTACAGATGTAATAAGTCCGGGAAAAATGACCTAGAAGTAGGTCTTACATCAAACCAAGAATGGAAATTTTTTGACAGATCTACGACATAATCAAGACCTAACAGGTCCAAGTTTGAACAAAGATAGGAAATTAAACTAGAGTTTTTACATAAACTAAGTTATATCCAAAAGAGAAGTCGAGGAGACTCTAGCGGCAATGAGAACTACTAGAGTGAGTTCTTGATTCAGACAGACGGCGCTCTATGTCTCGCATGCGCCTTTCATACATTGTCCGCCTAGCCCAAAGTTCCCTAACTTCAGCTTGGAACGCAGCTAGTTGTTGCTGCAGAGTCCCATTGGTTAACCTAGTCCTTTCCATAGCTACCTCGAGTTGGCGAATGCAGACCGTGTTAACGCCAGAGTTGGCGTCAATCTCCAGGACTCGGTCGATAGATGCTCGACCTTGCTCGGTGTTCCGAGCAATCCTACGGACCATGATGGGCAGGACTTGATCAGCTGAACCTCCCTCGGTGAGGTTGTCAAAGCTTTTGTCCCCATTGTAGGGAATGGGTTGACCCTGTTCCTGACTCCATCTGTTCAAGTTTGTGGCCCACAGAGGTGTGGGTCCTTGAAATGTTGGACGAGGGTTCGGGTTTGGGTCCTGAGCAGCTGGGGGTAGGTTGTTGACTTCTGGCTCTGAGTCAGAACCATCAGAAAATCCTTCAGCTAGGTGATCATCCAAAGGGATTGGGTGATCATCTTCTGGCTCTTCTCCAAGCCATCTAGCGTTGTCATTGTTGGGATAGTACGGGTCTCTGGGGATATGGAATCCAGCCATGATATCTACGCGAGAAAAGGGATATAAGAAATAACTAAATAGACAAACTAATTAGATAATTATAAGATGATCTTCATCAGTTACTTCAATACTTGTTTAGTGCATACCAGTGATATGTACTCAAAACAGGATAGACCTTCGAATAAGTAACCCTAACTCTAAGTCCACAACCAAACAAGGAACAGGAAGTAAAGCAAAGATCACAGATTCTAAGTCTATGATATCCTAGATACATATAAACTTAACGTATCCACTCAACAACTATTGATATACTAATAAAGACCTTTAGTTCTCAGATAAGTAATTATAGTAACACAAAGTACTCCTATAGTATTTTAAGTTTATGTTCTGTTCTAATGTTTTCATTGTAGTAGTGTTGGTAACTTTTTAGACTTGTTGCAACCTCACAAAACCGGAACGGCGGAAACGTTCGGGGGTGGAGGACGTCATGTACAGTATCACAACAATGCATAGTAGTAAACAAGCAACAACATCATCCATTGCATTAATAATATAATTTAATACAAGTGTGTTCTGTCAAGTTTAATAGACACCAAAAAGTATGAATCAAAATAAAAGATGAGTCTTGAACGAGCTCCATCTTCTCAAAACCTGGCACCGGTACCTGTATACTGGTGACCTGAGAATACAAGTTATTTTGAAAGAGTTTATCAACTTTAAAGCTGGTGAGATCATAAGTACTTTAGTGTCATTGCTTGTATGAAAGTGTTTGTAAGTATGTGATTTATAAGTTTGTAAAAGTTTGTAAATGTTTGAACTCTCCTAGAAAACCCTATGTTTCCTACTAAAAGTAGCCTTCTAGCAAGGCATCAAGTGTTTGTGTGTGTGTCTCTTATAAGAGTATGTATTTTCCCAAATCTGACTATCATTAACCAGAAATATAGTTTTTACATTACTGTTTATTGTGTGAAGATCACAAAGTGAATGCAAATGGGAAAATGAAATAGTACTGTAGTGTTGTATTAAGTAACTACTGCTGTACTAACTACCTTAAACCAACTGTTATTTAAAGTACCATGTGATCGGCCTGTACCATACTACCGACTATAAACACGACGATGTAAGACGTCGGAAGAAATGACATTTGGCACCCGTAGACATGCAAGTCCCACTGTAGCGAGAAGCAAGGTGTAGGATAGTCAATCCAGTATAGATCTATACACAAACTCAATGCTCTCCATTTAAGGAGATTCTGGATACAACACGAGCCATGACAGGTGATGCCATGCCCCGTTACGTGGCTCACATAACTGTATTAGTGCACTTGTGAATGTATTGTATGTACTAGCTGTATTGTATGTTCTCTCTCTGTCTAGTATGTATGTATGTTCTCTCTGTATGGTATTGTTTGTTTCTCATCATAGTATTCTCTATCTGTATGTTATGTTTTCTCTGTATGGTATTGAATCATGTATGAACTAACTCATTGTATGTTTCACTGTTCTAGTAATAGTATTAGTATCTTCCTAAACTACACCTATTATAGTTTACTAGTAATATGGTTTGTAAGTATGAACATGTTTGTATACCTTTGCTACCCAAAGGTATTGAATAGAAAGAAGGAACTTTTATATCTATATACATATACATAATATATAACTAGGATTCAAACGACCTTCGGACAAACAACCGATACCCTAAGTCCACAACCAAACGAGGAACAGAAGGTAAGGTGAGCTATTAGTTGTAAGTCCTTTCAATCCTACTTATATAACTATATCTATATAGATACATAATTAACATAATATAAGTTTAAAAGAGTTTAATAAAGGTATTTGACATGTAAAAGAGTTTAATAAAACAGTTTAAAGTAGTTTGTTTGATAACACAGTTTGAAAAGTAAGAAATCCACTTGTTTGGTAGTTATTAATCACATGTGATTGATATAATAACTATAATAGTTCAACTTGTATCCCCCCCATAAAAGAATTTAAAATCATAAAAAAGGTTGATTAAGGGGTATGAACTCACCTGTAGTGAGTGGTTTGGATGAACGGATGTTATAGGATGCTAAGTGTCAAGTGAAGACTTGAACACACACAAGGATCCTAGTTAACATATAATAACACATATATGTATCCAATTAGTCATTAAACAACTAATTAACCAAGTTAAGACATCCTAGGACATGAAAAACACTTGATTCAAGTGCTATAAGTACTAAGGATTGCATCTAAGGGTTGTAGGGCTTGGCTTTTGAGTTTAGGGTCCAAGGGTAAACTCTTTATGAGTTTACGGTTTTGGGACCAACTCCCTTGGAGTTTACGGTCGTTAACCCATGAGTTTACGGTCGTAAACTCATGGTACTTCTACCATTTTGTGTTTTGAAGTCCTAAAAGTCATAATGAAGCATCCTTACTTCAAGTCGAAGCCTTAGGAAGTGATTGTGGCAACATTTCACCCCTTTGTAGAGTTTACGGCCCATGGACCATTTCTCCATGAGTTTACGGCCGTAAACTCTAATGGTCGTTGATGTTTTCGATGTTTAAGGTCCTATAGACTTCAAGGATGTGATCTAGACTAGTATCCAAGGCTTGGTAAGGGACTTGGGCACACAATGGCCCTTTCATTAGGGTTTACGGTCCAAGAATATGTTTGGACCGTAAACACCTTTGATCTTGTGTTTCTTGGTGTTTTCTAGTTGAATAAGAAGTGTAACAAGCCTTATAACACACTAGGGTAAGAGTACTTACAATAAAGGAGCTTGAAAGGGTGTTAAAAGTCCAAGAACACTAGTGTGTGTTCTTGGTGAAACTAAGAACACTTGAAGATCTACACATATGGAATGATTTCACGGATGAAATCATGTAAGATCACTAGATTAAGTAAGATATCAACTAATTAGGGGAAGAAACACTTACAAAGTCGAAGATCAAGAAGGAAAATCGGATGATACTTGAGAGGATTTGATGTTCTAGCTTTTGAAAGTGTGAAAAAAATGAGTAGAATGACTAAGTGTCATATTTATACTCTTTGGAGTTTACGGCCGTAAACTCCATGTTTAGGCCGTAAACTCCCAACTCTTGAAGTTTTGAGACCTTACTGATACACAATAAACCCTAGAGCATCCTCTCTCCAGTTATCTGTTGAAGTACTAAGCTTTAAAACACTCAAACTGACTCTACACAGCTCAAAAGTTAGCAGAAACAGTTCTGACTTCCAATGAAGTGAATGGTTGTACAGAATAGAAATTTTGGGTTGTCACACCAAACATGAAATTAAAATACTATATGAGTATTTTATAGCATAATAACACTAGAATCAAATATGAGAAAACAAAGAACCTTTGCTGATAGATCTATAATTGCTAAGTGTATACGTATAATATATATATATATATATATATATATATGTATATATATATATATATATATATATATATATATATATATATATATATAAGTAAGATTTTATAGACTTAGAATAGGTGATTTAGCTTTACTTCCTGTTCCTTGTTTGGTTGTGGACTTAGAGTAGGATCACTTATTTGAAGGCATGTTTAGTTTTAGTTATATATAACTTGTGTACACAATGTGATTATAGGGGGATCAGGCACAAATCACATCATACAAATTCTTTCCAAGTGTTGCTATAAACGAAGTTAGCGATTGTTTACTTATATTAGTAGACTTCCATTATAAATCGCTTAATAGAACACTGTAACAGTCAGGATAAGATATATCTTGTTCATTATCACCTGACTCATGACCATTATAGAGGACTTATCATCATTTTCTCTTAAATCATTATAGAGAAAGATGACTCTAAAGAAGTCCAACAGAAAAAAAAAACAACCCTCCATCGAATCCACCACCTCTACCACCTCCTAAGTATGACCTTATTGTATTCCAAGAAGCAGTAATCGCCACTATGGCAACCGCCATGTCGCAGATCAATGCAAGCGGAAATAGCGGGTCGGGTAGTGGTGCCAACCCCTTTTACCACGGAGATAGCCATGGACACCCAAGGGAGTGTTCATACAAAGATTTCACGAACGCTAAACCCAAATCTTTCGATGGCACTGGAGGCGTCATTGCTTTAACCTGTTGGTTCGAGAAGACCGAATCAATTTTCAAATTCTGTGCGTGCCTCGAATCTAGCAAAGTGAAATTTGCAGCATGCACTTTCACAGACAGAGCCCTCACTTGGTGGAACAGCCAAGTCAAGTCCCTGACTCTCCCGATAGCCAACACTCTGAGTTGGTATGATTTGAAAGAACTAACGCTGGCGGAGTACTGCCCAAGGGGCGAGATGCAAAAACTAGAGCAGGAGCTCTGGAGTCTGAAGATGAAGGGCTCCGATATCGCTGTTTACACTGCTAGGTTCATTGACATGTCTCTTCTGTGTCCCGGGATGGTCACCCCGGAGAGTAATAAGGTGGAAAGATACATATGGGGATTGACACCCTCGACTCAAGGAAACGTCCTAGCTGCTAATCCACTTACTTTCGATAGTGCAAAGCGTTTGACGTAGACGCTAATAGAACATGGAGATCGTCAAGACTGCGTGGCAGTTATCCCAGAGCAGTCCAAGGAAAGTAGTGGCAAGAAGAAATCCTGGAACAAAAGAAAAGGGCAGTCATCTCAAGAGCCCTCAAAGAAACAACAAACTCTGGAAGTTCACGCTGCTACTGTTCTTGCTGCTGCTCCTACTACTCAAACACCTCCCAGTCGATACGTTGGGAACCTCCCGAAATGCAACAAATGTAACTTCCATCATCATGGACCTTGTCGCGAATTGCAATGCACCACCTGCAGCAAAAAGGGGCACACACCCCGCTTCTATAAGACACCCGTGTAACCTAATGCCCAGACCCCCAGAGCTGGAGTAGGTCAGGCCTGTTATGGGTGTGGTGAAACTGGCCACTAAAAGAGGGATTGTCCAAAGGAAAGAAATGGTAACAACATAGGAAGCGTGCTATCAATGGGTCGGGAGGAGGTAGTAGCGGATCCCACTGTAGTCACGGGTACGTTCCTCCTTGAGAACTATTATGTGTGCATTCTCTTTGATAGTGGTGCGGAGAGGAGTTTCGTTAGTCATAAATTCAAACACTTACTCAAACAAAAACCACAATCACTAAGCGAAACATTCACTGTCAAGATGGCTAACGGGAAGAAAGAGAGCACTAACGACATATTCATAGGCTGTACCCTCACTCTAAACGACTATTCTTTCCCAATCGACCTTATGCCAGTCTCCATAAAAAGCTTCGACGTCATTATTGGCATGGACTGGTTGAGTCCTCATCGTGCTGACATCCTTTGTTATGAAAAATCCATTCGCCTCAATCTGCAAAATGGTGACGCCCTTGTTATCTACGGCGACAAACCCAGTATAAACATTCAGATCATCTCTTGCATCAAAGCCCAAAAATACCTACGAAAAGAGTGTCACGCATTCCTAGCCCATGTTGTCAACGAAAAACAAGAAGTAGCAGACCTCGAGATCATTCCCGAAGTCTGTAATTTTCCTGATATCTTCCCCGAAGATCTTCCAGGAGTTCCTCGTGAACGTCAAGTCGAGTTCCGAATCGACTTGATTCCTGGAGCTACCCCCGTAGCCAAATCCCCGTATCGCCTAGCACCGACAGAGATGCAAGAATTATCCAGCCAATTAAATGAACTGCTCAGTAAAGGATTCATTTGACCTAGCTTCTCACCCTGGGGAGCACCGATCCTGTTTGTTAAAAAGAAGTATGGATCTTTTCGAATGTGTATAGACAACCGCGAACTTAACAAGCTTACCATTAAGAACCGATACCCTCTTCCACGAATAGAGGACCTCTTCGACCAACTCGAAGGAGCCAGTTACTTTTCCAAAATTGACCTGAGATTGGGGTATCACTAATTACGAGTTCATGAGAACGATGTTCCCAAAACAGCATTCCAAACTCGTTATGGTCACTACGAATTTCTAGTATTTCCCTTTGGTCTAACCAATGCACCCGTAATATTCATGGATCTAATGAATAGGGTGTAGCGACCATTCCTCGACAAATTCGTGATAGTTTTCATAGATGATATACTCATCTACTCGCGAAGTGAGGAAGAACATAGCCAGCACCTGAGACAAGTCTTAGAAACATTAAGGGCAGAAAAGCTTTATGAAGAATTCTCAAAGTGCGAGTTTTGGATTAGGAAGGTAAATTTCCTTGGTCACGTGGTCAGCAAGGAAGGCATACACGTGGACCCCTTCAAAGTAAAGGCAATCGAGAAATGGTCAGCACCCAGAACGCCAACAGAGATCCGCAAATTTTTAGGACTTGCTGGCTATTACCGACGATTCATATAAAACTTCTATAGAATTGCTAAACCTCTTACCGCCCTGACTTAGAAGGGTGTAACGTTTAATTGGGGAGAAAAACAAGACAATGTGTTCTAAACACTGAAGCAAACCCTGTGCAGCGCACCTATCTTGTCTGTCCCAGAAGGGACAAAAGACTTCGTAGTATACTGCGATGCATCAAATCAGGGGCTAGGTTGTATGCTTGTGCAGCGAGGAAAGGTTATTGCCTATGCCTCGAGACAACTAAGGTGCACGAGGTCAACTACACAACTCACGATCTCGATTTGGGAGCTGTAGTCTTTTCGCTAAAATCTGGAGACATTACTTGTACGGTACTAAGTGCACTATCTTCACCGACCACAAAAGCCTTCAACACATCTTGGATCAGAAAGAACTTAACATGAGAAAGCGACGATGGGTGGAGCTACTCAATGATTGTGAATGCGAAATTTTCTATTATCCCGGCAAAGCCAATGTGGTAGCAGATGCCTTTAGTCGAAAGAGTACTCAGGTCGTAAGGTGAAGGCACTAATCATGACAATCCATTACCATCTGTCTACATGGATCAAAGAGGCCCAGCTAGAAGCCTTGAAACAAGATAATATGGCAGATGAAGCCTTAATGGGAATGGAGAAAAACTTAGAAATCAAGGATGACGGAGTGCGTTACTTCATGAATCGGATCTGGACACTGAAGTTTGGTGGCTACAGAGATGTTGTCATGAACGAAGCCCACAAAACTCGATACTTCGTTCATCCAGCTTTAGATAAAATGTATCTGGATCTCAAGAAACTATATTGATCGCCAAACATGAAAGCCGAGATTTCTACCTAGTTGGGCAAGCGCCTAACTTGCGCCAAAGTCAAGGTAGAATATCAAAAGCCCTCAGGTTTGCTTCAACAGCCAGAAATACCTGAGTGGAAGTGGGAGCAGATTACAATGGATTTTATAACCAAATTACCCAAGACACAGGGTGGTGACGACACCATCTGGGTGATCGTCGACAGGTTAACCAAGTCAGCTGACTTCCTACCAATCAAAGAAACAAACAAGATGGAGAAATTGACCATAACTTACATCTGAGCGATAGTACGACTTCATGGTGTGCCCACATCTATTATCTATTATAGAGACAGTAGGTTCACCTCAAGATTCTGGCAGTCACTTCAGAAATCACTGGGAACTAGGCAGGACATGAGTACAACCTACCACCCACAAACTGACGGGCAGAGTGAGAGAGCCATTCAAACACTATAAGACATGTTGCGAACCTGTGTGATCGACTTTGGTAAAGCTTGGGATACTCATTTGCCTCTTTTTGAGTTCTCATACAATAATAGCTATCACTCTAGCATCAGGGTTGCTCCGTTCGAAGCCCTCTACGGCCGTAAGTGCAGATCCCCTCTATGCTGGGGTGAAGTGGGTGACACGGAGATAGGTAAAGGGCAAGTTGCTAATAGCACTCTCACTGGTCCAGAGATAATTCGAGAAACCACAGAAAAGATCATCTAAATCCGAGAACGACTGAAAGCCTCTAGGGATAGACAAAAGAGCTACGCAGACAAGAGACGAAAACGCCTGGAATTCTAGGTGGGAGACCGTGTTGTGTTGAAGGTCTCACCTTGGAAGGGCATGATACACTTCGGAAAGCGTGGAAAACTAAATCCAAGGTACATTGGGCCATTCTAGATTCTCGCTAGAATTGGGCCGGTAGCTTACAAACTCCGTCTACCACAAGAACCCAACAAAATACACTTTCTCTTCCACGTGTCAAATCTAAAGAAGTGTCTATCCGACGAAACTCTCGTAATTCCACTCGATGAAATCGAAATAAACGAGAGTCGTAACTTTATGGAAGAACCAGTAGAAATCATGGACAACGAAGTCAAACGAACGAAACAAAGTCGCATACCAATAGTGAAGGTTCGCTGGAATGCCAAGCGGGGACCTGAATTCACTTGAGAGCGAGAAGATCAAATGAAACAAACATACCTGCATCTTTTCCCTAGTTCATGATGTAATCACTATAGAAACAATTGCGAGACAAAATTCCTTCTAACGGGGGGATAATGTAACAACTGGTTAGTTTGGGTCAATAAAAGTCAATAAAATTCACGCTAGTTCAAATAAAGGTTATGAAAGTTCAAACAAAGGCTTGACACTTAACTTTAAACATGTTATTTATGGGGTTTAAGTGATTTCGGTCAAGGGAATCTAATCCCTTAAACCAAACCGAATTCTCTTCCTTGGATTAAAGCTTGGCCGAATTCCCTTTTCTCTTTGACTAAGAAACCAAATTCCTTTCTCTAGTGGCCTCAAAACTGAATTCCCTTTTCCCCTTTTTAACTAGGACCAAATTCCCAACGAAGACCCACTAAGTATGACCGAAACACTTCTTTAGAAGACCATTAATACCGAACACCTCTATTCTATATATTTATAACCGAACACACAATTCATTTCCCACTTTTCTCACCCGATACACACCCATTTTGCTCTCAAGTATCATCCGAAAACTCTCTCAATCTTCAAGTGTTTTCGCCCAGATCTTCAACCAATCTTCAAATCTTCATAAGATTGCCTCAAATATTCATAGTTTCACCAAGAACACACACCAAAAACACTATCACACCGAAAACCCTCCCAAACCCACCGAAAACTCCATTTGCTCACCGAAAACATCCTTCAACACTTCAAATAATTCCAATTAAATTTGTAAGTATTCCTTACATAATTAAAGTGTTGTCTAACACTCTAATTATTATTTAAATCATTATTTGATCCATCATTCAAATTAATAACTTAATAATTTAAATACGACGTCGAATATAATTATTTTTAGGATAACGTTATTCGTACGTACGCTAGTCCGAGGATCATTTCTATAGCTCGCTATTCAAACACGAACGCTTATATGAGGTGAGTTCATACCCCTACATTTTCACTGTTTTCAATGTTTTAGGGGGGGGGGGATACAAGTAAAACACAAGGACCTTTGTGTTAATATTCAAACGATTTCAAAACCATTTTTGAAATTGATTCAAACCGATTTATCACTACATTTAATAAAAATATATGTATATATATATTTTTGACCCTTTGTACCATGCCGAGCAAACGGGTGTTTATCACGAGTTTTCCGACTACTTATGTTTACATACAGTTAAATTTCAAAGGTTTTCAGTACATTACAAAACATTACATTTAAACTATAATTGATATAGTTTGGGAATTACTACACTATTTTACTAAGTACAAGAATCGATACAAGAACATATGTTCAAACTATAATAGTTATACTTTGGGAAACACTACTCTATGTTAGAAATTCAAGAACACTATTCGGAAATAATTATATAAACTATAGTTGGTATAGTTTATGGAACACTACTATAATACATAGATTCAAGGATACACTACTAAATAATTATTTAAGTATAATTATTTTACATTACCAAGTGCACTATTACAAGGGTATACATACAGTTTCAAGTACAAGAGAACACTACTACACTATACGTAAACTAGTAAATATGCGGTTATGAGGCTCTACTTCAATTGTACCCTCGGGGTACAAGTCTAAGTCCAATACAATATAACCAGAGTCTCCTGGAGGGAGAGCGTGACTTTGTGTATAGATCTATACGGGATTGACAACCCCGCACCTAAACGGTTAGCTATAGTTAGGCCGACAGGCTTGGGGTGACCAACATCATAACATTACGATGCCTGAAGAACGTCGTAGAGGCCACTAGTTTGTTTAGCATGGTTATGCGAAACTCACAACAGTATTAACTAATACATTGTTTACGGGATCAACATTTCTTCAATGGTTTTATTTTAATTAATGAAACTACAGAACACTACTATGCATTACAGCTGGTGGTATCCAACCATACATATAAAGGTTTTCATATAAACAGTACACTGCTATACATTACTACTGGTGGTATCCAGGTTTTCAAATAAAGGTTTCATAATAAACACTAGTACGATACACTATTTTCCTAGTATGGAGTACGCTAGTACTATATATAATTTGAGGAAATTATACATGAAATCGTTTTAATCAATAATAAAACTACATTCACTACTACGACATACATTAACAACATGCATTTTGGTTTTAAGGTCTAAGGCTATAATACATACACTATAGAAAATATTGGATTTTCTGGAGAAACATACTATCATTTCCGAACAACAGAGACAAGCTTTCCATCACTAAAACATACTTATGAACTCACCAAATTAAATGTTGATACACTTTCAAAATCACTTGTATTCTCAGGGAATCAGTATACAGGTATACCGCAGGATATTGAGAAGACGGAGTTTTATAGAGTCACATCTTTTATACTTTTGTTATACACTTTTGATGTCATACAAACTATGTTATGAACAGATATAAATACAATATTTTATCAATGTAATGGTTGTTATTGCTTTGATTACTATTATACAATTGTTCTGATACTGTACATGACGTCCTCCGCCCCCGAACGTTTCCGCCGTTCCGGTTTGGGGGTGTGACACCTTTGTAGCACCGAAGACATTTTCAGGATTAAAAGGAGGCGAAATGTGGAGTTGGAAGCAAGATAAATTGATCGAGTCAACTAAAGTCAAAATCTAAGTATTTTGAAGCTTCCACAATGTGGACATTTTCCTATCATGACGTGGCATGGTGTTTATGTGTGATTAGAGAGCTTACTTTGACTCGGAATCTATGCAAAAAATGTAACACTTGGATTTGTATGTTTCATGTTAAGCCCTTCATATTAAAAGCATGGCATTTTCGTCCCTTTGGTTAGTATGCGGGGCGTACCATAGTGTATGCTTGGTGTACTAGCTAAGATTTGGTCGCGGAGTTCATCCATGTACACTGAGCGTACGTGGAGTATGTTAGGCGTACGTGAGCCGATATGAAACCCAAATTTTAGGGTGTTTATTTAAACCTTGTGATAGCCTCACTAGGTAATATTTAGACACCCTCCATCCCTCTTGTCCATAAAATTGAATCCTAAGTGAGATCTTGAGAGTTTAAGCCTTAAAGTGTGATTGTTGGTGCTTTGTGATGGAGAAGAAGAAGTGGACCATTTGGAGTGGTGCTTGGAGCTTATAGATCTGAGATTTGTTCTTCATTTGCTTCCCTTGTGACATACTTTGATCTTTTTCGGGTTGTATGACAGTGTTTGGATTAATGTTTTATAAAATCAAAAATGAAATTATTGGGTCTTATTTTTGGGACGTTACAAGTTGGTATCAGAGTCTTAGTTTGAAGGATTTAGACATACTCTCAGGTGTTTCTGAACTCAAACTGAGGATTTGGTAAAGTTTTTCAAAAAAAATGTATTTTTACGAAAAAAGGTTTTCAAATTCCAGAAAGGGTGTGGTGCATGCAAGCGACCGAGCTAAAGTAAGTTTTCCCAAAATACCTATACATGTTATCTGATATGATTTGATTTGTGAATCTGTGAATTGCATGCTAGTTAGGGATAAGGATTTGTTCAGTGTTTGCATGATAGAATGCTAGGAGAGATGCCATTGTATGCCTATTGTATGAGCTTGTAGACTTGCATGCTAGTACTGATCAGTCAGTGATAGGATGTCCTGATTAGGTTATGCTTGGTTCTGTGTACTTGATGCCTGAATGTTGCTTACTTTGTGCTTGCTTGGAGTTCTAACTAGTTTCAGCTAACTAGTAGGTGAATATGTTAAATTACATATTTCTGAGAGTTAGGTTTTATCTCTATCGTGCAACTCTTGTTTGAGTTCAACCGTTATAGGGTGAGACCTCTCATTCGAATAATTATATGGTTTTGGTAATATGTAAATGTATTCGCGTTCTACTTAGAGGGAGTTAGCTGGTGTTCTTTCTGCGGCTAATGGCAGATAGTGGTGTGGAGTTTGCCCTAGGAAAACCTAGGATGAGATCTAATGCTGGGAGCCTTGTCTTGATGAGGGTTAATTATATGGATTTAAGGTGACTTGGCGGATTCAAGGAAATCGTTGAGGAAAGTATGGATAGATGTGGAAGGTAGTATGTGCCCGTACTAATGGAAGCAGAGAATGTGTACTCGAGTCAAGGATAGTTGCAATGAAACCAGAAAGCTTGTAGAGTTTGTGATCCCTCGATATGTTCTGATGCTTATTCTGATGGTTTATATGGTCTATTTTTCAGTATGATGACTCCGCGAGGCATACTTGTTGGTAGTTCTGGTACTGGAGAGGGCTTGGGCTCAGGTTCTGGAGTCGGGCAATTAGATGATCAGACGAGGGAGCTCATTTTGTCTGAGATTACGCATGGCATTCTTGAGTAGACTCATGTGATCTTTGGTACGGTCAAAGAGGGCATTCTGGAGATTTCAGATAAGTGGTTGAGCTTGTTTCGTTTTGAGACAGTGGCCTTGGTGGGAGTGCATTCTTTAACCTTCAGGGACCTCCAGGCATGTGGAGTTTTGGACTATCATGGGGTGAAGGACCCGAGAACAAGCAGGAGGTGGTTAGCGGATGTTGCTAATGCCTTCCGCACCAGTAGTTGTACCGAGGGGGAAAAGGTCATACTTGCTTCCTATCTTTTGAAGGACAGGGCACGAGATTGGTGAGAGGAGGTGGGACGGACCGTTGGTGAGCAGGTTGTTGATACGATGACATGGGATGATTTTGTGACTAGGTTCAGGGCTGATTTTGCACCGGTGATTGAGGTGCAGAAGTTGGTGCGAGAGTTTTAGGATCTCTGCCGGAGTACTGAGATGGTGGCTGAGATCACCACGATGTTTCGAGAGAGGGCACTTTTGGTTCCATAGTATGTGGCGGACGAGGATATGAAGAAGGCGAGGTATCACGAGATATTGAGGAGCGATATTCGGCAGTTTGTGAGTCGATTCAGCTGTAGGATGCTGGAGGATATGATAGTGAGGGTTGGGGAGAGAGAGGTTGATCTGGAGATGAAGAAGAAGAGGGACCCAAATTATGTGCGGAGGGTAGAGGGTTCGGGCAAAAGGCCCAAGGTATCTGATTCCAGGACGAGAGGCCAACCGGGCTAGAGCCGCTATGGCAAGTGCCAAAAGATGCATGAGGGAGCGTGCAGGGTGGGTGGTTCAGGCTGCTTTAAGTGCAGCCGAACGAGTCATATTAGTAAGGATTGCATTGCTACTACAACCAACACCCTGATATCTGATCTGATTTGCTTTCAATGCAATCAGAGGGTCCACAAGAAGGCCCATTGTCCGAGTTTGGATTATTGACGGATGCCAGGGCCGGGCGGATGCACCTGTGGTGAAGAGTAGGGCTTTTCAATTGACGGCCGAGGAGGCTCGTGTAGCTCCCGATGTGGTGACAGGTATGTATCTTTTCATTATCTATTTATTTATATTGAATTGCTTGCTTATGTTGATGTGTTTTATTTTAGGATCATTCCTCATGAAAGGTATTTCTGCTTTGGTATTGTTCGATTTGGGGCTACCCGATCCTTTGCATCGCTTGCGCTTAGCAAGATGTTTGCTAGAGCTCCGGGGGAGCTGGATTGTCCATTAGATGTCGAGATTGCAAATGATAGATCTGTTCGGGTTGTGAGGGTTCATTGAGGTTGTACTCTTCAGTTTTTTAGTGAGGAGTATTCAGTAGATTTGGTTACCATTCCTTTGCATAGGGAACAAGGTAATTGTGTGTATTGATTGGCTGAGCCCCAATGGGGCGGTGATCGATTGTGAGAAACAATTAGTCCGGATTCGAACCCCAAGTGGGGGAGAATTAGTGGTCCAGGGAGAGAGAGAGAGAGAGAGAGAGAGAGAGAGAGAGAGAGAGCTCAGAGTGGGCCGTTATTGTTTTCAGAAGCGAGGGCCAGACGCTATATTCAACAGGGTTGTTCAGGATTTGTCGCCTACGTTATGGATACTCGGGATAAGGGTAAGGCGACCATGGATGATGTGCCAATTGTGCGAGAATATCCCGATGTGTTTCCAGAGAATTTGCCTGGCGTGCCTCCGGAGAGGCAAGTTAAGTTCAAGATTGATGTTGTAACATCCATAAAATCATGAAAAAACTAAACTTTTAAAAATCAACCCAAAATCACAAGTTGTTTACCACATAGTTTTCAAAACATGTTCTATATAAGAGTTTCCCAAAATCATAAGTCCAAAACATGAGGATGTGTACGGTCACGCCTTCGCCTTACCACAATCCTCTGAAGTACCTGAAACATAACCCAAAACTGTAAGCCAACGCTTAGTGACCTCCCCCAAGGTACCAACACAACACAAAATCATAACAACAACAACATACAACATGCATACAGAGCCTTCAGTCAGACTGGAACACCCCACTAACTTAAAGTCTATCTGGTACGCTCACAGGACCTTCAGCATGAATGGTACGTCTCACTGGGCTTCAGCCTATCTAGAATGTCCTCTGGGCCTCGGCCTGACTGGTACGCCATACTAGCCTTCAGTGTATCCGACACGCCCTGGGTTTGTTGGCCTTCAGCACAAAGCAGGACCGCCTCAATCCAACCACACATACATCGTGTCGACAAACACACACACACACACACACACACATATATATATATATATATATATATATATATATATATATATATATATATATATATATATATATAGGGAAAAATGCAATAAAGTCCCTATATATTGGCCTCATAATCGATTTAGTCCCTATATATTTTTTTATTCAATTAAGTCCCTAATCCCGATAATCGTATTCAATTTAACCCTTTCACCCAGTCAACAAGTCATCCAACTTTCAAAAAATACATTTTTGGCCCAGATTTCAAATTTTATTACAAATTTGGTCCAAAAGTTACACTTTTGGCCCAGATTTTTAATTTTGTTACAAATTTGGTCCAAACTTTACCCTTTTGCCCAAATTTTAGAATTTTATTATGAATTCATCCTAACTTTAGTTTTCTTTACAACTTTTTTTCTCAAAAAATTGTTTCTAATATGTTTTTTCTTTATAAAATCATATTTATAAAGAAACACATGAACTTGGTATGGTGAGGACCACACCAATCCATGACGAATGATGAAACGGACTCTTTACAGAAACAAGTGTTAGGCCGATTTGAAAGAAACGTTTG
This sequence comes from Lactuca virosa, assembly GCF_052849685.1. Lineage (NCBI taxonomy): Eukaryota > Viridiplantae > Streptophyta > Magnoliopsida > Asterales > Asteraceae > Lactuca > Lactuca virosa. The sequence continues at coordinate 198,675,953 of NC_136432.1, forward strand.
TTATACGATGATGTATCCCGAGCGTGCTCAACAATGTATTCTATGAAGACTTTCTAGTGCTTTCGGTTTTCTCCATGATAAAACCACTGCCACCAATCGTACTGCGATGAGCGAGTACTAACAGTGAAAGTGATTTGATAACTAGTGTCGATACTTTATATTATGATCCTCCTCGGTACCTCTATGATCGCCTGTCATATACAAGTTATGTATAATTAAGATGAATAAGACGGTTGACTGAGTGACTCTACCCTAAATCCACAACCAAACAATGAACATGAAGTAAGGCGGAATCACTCACTCTCAGTCTGCAGAATCTTAGCTATACACAACCCTGATGTACATACTATGCCATCATAGCTTACCTGAACGGATCTTTAGTTCTCTTATGAATGATGTGACTTGTTCAGACGAGTGAGTTATTATAATTACTTTTAGTATCCCTAATTTTAATCTTATATTCAATATAAATTAATTTTTAAAGTAATTTTTTATTTAGGAGATATACCGCTACTCGCTGGTGATTCCGGGGTAGCTTCTCTTGCGGTGATCATCAGAATCCGTCTGTCTGCACCAGAGTTCTTTGCTATCGGGCAGTACCTCTTGTAATGCCCAGTCTCACCACAACCATAGCAGGCCTGGTTTACTTCAACTCCAGGGACTTGGGAGATCGGTTGTGCCGGTGCCCTGCAGAACCGGGCAGTGTGCCCCTTCCTGTGGCAATTCATGCATTGCATTTCTCGACATACTCCGATGTGGTGGTAGTTACACTCCTCACACTTTGGAAGAGTTCCAGCATATCGACTGACAGATGCTGGAGTGGCAGGTGTTGTGGCGGCGTGTACTGTAATCACTTGTTGCTCCTGTGGGGGTTTTTGTGTTGTTCGTTCCTTCCTCTTGTTCCCGAATTTTGTTTATAGTCCTCTCCCTTTGATGGATCAGGAACAGGGACCACCATGCCATGGCGGACTCCATGGTCCATGAGTCTCTGGGCCAGGCGTTTGGCGTTATCAAAGGTAGTTGGGTTAGAAGACAATACATCCCCATTAATCGGGGTAGATAAACCCTAGATGTACCTTTCTATCTTCTTACTCTCCGGGGTAACCATCCCGGGGCATAGTGCTGCCAGGTCGCTAAACCTGTCAGTGTAGGCCACTATGTCTGAGCCGACCATTGTATGCTCCCATAGCTCTTGTTCCAGCTTTTGAACTTCGCCCCTTGGGCAATATTCTTCCAACATCATCTCTTTTAGGTTCTCCCAACCTATCGAGTTAGACACTGATAGGGTTAGTGACTTAACATGGCTATTCCACCATGTTAGGGCTCTGTCGGAGAAGGTGCAGGTAGCAAACTTCACTTTGCACCCTTCTGGTCACAGATAGATTTCGAAGACTGAATCTGTTTTGTCGAACCATCACATCAGCGCAATGACTCCTCCATTTCCATTAAAGGATTTGGGTTTGAAGTTCATAAAGTCCTTATACGAACACTCCCGTGGGTGTCCGTGGGTAACTCCGGGGTTAGTTAGGTGGGTACCGATACCAGCTCCACTGGTACCACTTGTGCGGAATTGATTCATAGCAACTGTTACTGTGGCTATTATCGTTGCTTGGAGAGCAGTAGGATCGAATTGTGGTGGTGGATTACCTGTTGTGCTATTGGCTACACAACTTACAGGTCTACCACGAGGCATCTTTTGGTAAAAATAATACAAAGTGAGACGGAGATAAGTCTATAGCAGTGGTTGTAAGCCGAAAGCTGAATGACTAAGTTATCCTAGTTCTGAGTGTATCTGGTTCTGACTTTCATAGGGTTCTGGAAAACAATTCATGATGGAAGTCTATATAAAATAAACTTTATGAATCAGAAGTGGCTATCCTCGAATGAATATCTGTTACTGGCTGCACGAAAAGAAATAATCCTAACATATAGTGTGAGTAGTGAAATCACCAACTCACCAAGTCAACTAAGGTTATTATTTATTAGTGTGACGCATAAGAGGTTTTGGTTTCTTCGGCTGATCCCTCCTTGGAAAATTCTCTATGAATCTCTTCTTGTTCCTCCTTGACTCCTCTGCTGACTGCTATGATGGAGTGGTTACATCTATCTGGGTTTGTCGTGCGAGAATGGAAGTGTCTAAAGAATCTATGAGATTAAGCGAAACATCATGGGGTGATCCTTACCGGGTCCTCCTATAATTTCGTTATGTATACAAGTTGTATATAATTTAAGATTAAATAGACTTTCGAATAAGTGATCCTACTCTAAAACCACAACCAAACAAGGAACAGGAAGTAGAGCATATATCACAAATTCTAAGTCTATAAAATCTCAATTAGATAAAACCTTGGGAGTATACATTCCGGAATTATAGACCTATTAGAAGGGTCTTTTAAATTTTCACATAAGTTATTTATAGTGCCTAAAATACTCCTATTGTATTTTAATGAAATGAACTTGGTATGTTTTAAACTTATTGTTGTATTATAGTATCATAAAATACTCCTATAGTATTTTAACTTTATGTTCTGATCTAGAATTCCCTCGTATATAGAGTTAGGTAAGTCTTAAGACTGTTGCAATACCACATCACTCCGAAACACATGTTGGTCATATCTCAAATGAATATAGTTGATTAGGCTACATTGATCCCAGATACGATTACATAACTGTGCAGGTTTGATCGCAGTGTCCAACCTTTAAATACTTCTATGTTGTTCTTCTTGTGATACTTGTTCTAGTATGTATATATATATTCAGGTATGTATATTTTTATAAAATATTGTTATATTTTAAAATATACTTTTAGTCAGAGCACTTCGGCCCCATTACATTTATAGTTGTATATCTTTTATAGGTTGATATACTTGGTTCACTATAAACAATGCTCTGATACCAATCTGTCACACCCCCAAACTAGAACGGCGGAAATGTTCAGGGGCGGAGGACGTCATGTTTATTATCACAACACATGCATCATAGTAATCAAAGGAACAAGCAACCGCTGCATTAATATTAAAGTTTTTTACAAAGTATGTGATTCACAAAAGATTGACTTCAAGCAAATAACAAAAGAAGACATGAAGCTACTATGCTCCATCTTCTGAATCCCTGAGCGCGTACCTGTCTACTAGTTCCTTGAGAATACAAGTTATTTTGAAAGAGTAGATCAGCATTTAAGCTGGTGAGTTCATAAGTATTTTAGTGTCAAAGTAAACTGTAAGTTCTTTTTAGAAAAGTTCGTCTGTTCCTCCAGAAAATCCTATATTTTATGATATGATGAAAGATAAGTAAAAATGACTCTACAATTCCTTCTATGGGTACTAAATGGATACATGTTATATACAATTTAGAGTAAACAGACAATCGATTGTCTAAATCTGCCCTAAGCCCACAACCAAACAAGGAACAGGAAATGAGGCGGAAATCACACATCCCATTGTTTGTTAGATCTTCATTGTATATAACCCTGGCGTATTCATTTGGTAGTTACGGAGTTAACTGTAATAGTTCTTCATATTTGATGAAAACATTCTTTAAGAAAATCATATATTTCGTTTAGTAAAAATGGTAACCACAATAGTTCCTTCTATAATCACTTAGTTTATACTAGCTATACATAATCTAATATCGAACGGGCAGTTAATTGTGTGAATCTACCCTAAGCCCACAACCAAACAAGGAAAACACACATCCAACTGCCTGTCAGACATTAATTATATATAAATCTGATGTATAAACTAAGGTATTATAGAATTAACCACTAAAGGTCCTTTTAAGTTATACTGGTTTAATAAAATGAATTAAACCTTTTATAGATAAGTTTCTAGTTTAGCCTACTTAATGTTCTATCTGAAAAGTATGTTCTTGTGCTAGAAAACGGTATACTGAATTTGTATGCTATGCCCTGACCCATACCTGATACTCCCTATGATTACTTGGTGTATACAGGATATATGTATAGATAAGATCGAATAGATAGTAGACTGTGTGAATCTACTTTAAGCCCATAATCAAACAAGGAACAAGAAATGAAGTGGAAAACACACATCCTACTGTCTATCGGATCCGATTAATATATATCCCTAATGTATCCACTAAGGAATCATAAAGTTATCATTATAGGCCCCCTTCTAACTGAATGTACTAAGACTCGACTGTTTTGTTTGTTTGTTCTCTCGTAAGAGTGTATGTTTTCCCAAGCTTTATGACTATCTTTACTAGAAAATAGTTTGCATTACCGTTTATGTGAGAATATCACTATATGAATGTAATGGGAAAATGAAAGTATATAGTAGTATTGTATAAAATAACTACTAAAGCACTAACTACCTTAAAACCAATTTGTTTAATTAAGGTTAAAATGTGATGTGGTTATAACCATACTGATGACGAGTGTTTAACACGACGACCTGCTTGCGTCCAAACCGATGTGACATTTGTCACCCCTTGGCTTGCCTGTCGGACTGTAGCTAACAGTTGGGATGTGAGATTGTCAGTCCCGTATAGATCTATACACACAATGCCCGCTCTCCCTCCAGGAGACTCTGGTTACAAAACGCGACCTAACAAGTATATTGCTAAGCCGTGAAGTAGTTTTTTCACATTATTCTTATCTTGTTCTTGTTATAGTATGTTCCTCCCTATTCTAGTTATAATATGATCCTCCCTGTTCTAGTAATAGTATGAACTGAACCCCTAAACTATACCTATTATAGTTTACTAGTATGTTTGTTTTGAACTGTCCCTGATTTGTAGAAAAGACTCGTTTATCTAATGAGTTAAGCATGTACCTAAAGAACGAAGTTTTACAAACAAGAAACTAATAACTTTAAAAGAGTTTTTGAATTGTTTTGATTACTTACAAAAGCATAAGAAATCCTTTAATGTGATGGTTATCACAGATAAATATTAACACAATAACATTGTGTTAAACTTGTATTCCATCCCCTTAAAATCATTTAAAACATTTAAAAGATTGATTATAGGAGTATGAACTCACCTTATGTGGGTGATTCAATTGAAGATTCGAGTAAGGATGAGAAGTTCCACAAATGAAGTCCCGAGACACAAACGAGTCCTAAATGACATATAATGGCATATATTGACATGTAACTAGCAAATCTAGCTACAAAGGAGATTGGGAAACAACCTAGGATGCAAGGATAACTCACCAATGAAGTGTTGGAAACAAGATAGGAGGCTGATTGGGTGTTTACGGCCCAAACGAAGGATAGTTCACGGCCCAATGTAGCTCACAGCCCAAATGGATGAATGGTTCACGACCCAAGTTGGTTCATGACCAAACTTAATGAGTGGTTCACGGCCCAAGTTGGTTCACGACCCAACTTGATGAGTGGTTCACGGACCAATGATGAACACTTGAAGGGTTCATGGCCCAATCTTGAAGATATGAAGGGTTCACGGCCCAAACTTGAAGAACACTTGAAGATCTAGGTGTTTTGGTGACTATTTGAAGATCCTAGTAAGCTTCTATGAAGTATCAAAGGAAAGAGGGTGTTTAGGAGTGAAAGATTGAAGTGTTTGTGGATGATACTTGAGAGAGATTCATGGGTTCATGGCCAAGGGTTGAGAAATGAGGAATAAATGGAAGAAAGGCATATATATGGGAGGGGTTCACGGCCACACTTGGGTTCACGGCCGTGAACACCCTTTGATGGGTTTTCTGGTGTGATTTCATTTCTCTAATACTAAGCTAACACTTCTCAACATCCAATCTATAAGTGTACTGGGCTTAGGATTCATTAAAATGACCCTTAACAAGGCTAAAAGGCAATAGAAACAAGTCTGACTTTTGGTTGATTGGATTGACTTTACAGGGTAGAAATTTACGGGTTGTCACAAATACCCTCAACTACCAATCAATCATGTGCACACATAACATGTAATCTCCTACCAGCATACAAACAGACAGACCAAACTACATGTAACTAAGCATAATCATCCTATATACCAGGATATCGATCTAATCTATCATAACATCATCAATTTGAGTAATAATTCAAAGGGTCGGCCTTGGTGCCTTAGACCCTTGGGTATAGTGAGGAGAACTCACCTCGCAATGTCGATCTGAACTAAAGAATCAAATTCCCGAATCGCTGTCACACCAAAAATCCCGAACTATCCAAATAATAAACACTATGTCATTATGATGAAGTATTGAACATGGTTTGGCATGCAGAATGAAAGATTGCACAATGAACATGGTGATTTGGGTGTTTAAGAGATGTATTGATTATGTATTTTGTTACAAAAAAGGATCTAGATCTACATCTACATAAATAACACAAACTTACACACTCACTTTTACATCTCTCAAGTACACCTCTACAAGTGGTATGAACCCACCTTATATAGAGGTGTTTACATGTCTCTCTCTCACTCTCTATCTCTCATGTGTCAAAAGGCTAATACTCCACATGCAAGTGGGTCTACAAAATTCAAACCATTACAAAGTCATACATGTATAACTTTGTACCCCAACATTCTCCCCCTCAAAGTTAGGAATGGATGACCCACTTCAATTCTTCCAAAATCGAGCAACTACGCGATGCGAGCCTCAAAGGTGACACATGTCGAAATGAACTTCAAACTTCAATTCTTCCATGATTCTTTAATTTGGGCTCTAGGATGTGAGACCATACAAACCGAGCATCAACGAATGATCACGAGCTTCTCAAACTCCAAATTGATCACCAAAAGTTGAGCATAAAAACACACCCCAAAAATCTTCAATAAATCCAAACCTGTGACAACCCGATATTTCTATTCTGTATGACCATTAACTTCAATAGAAGTCAGAACAGTTTCTGCTAACTTTCAAGCTTTCTGGAGTAACTTTGAGTGTTTAGAAGTTAGTACTTCAGGAGATAACAGGAGAGAGTATGCCCTAGGGTTTATTGTGCAACAATAATGTCCCAAAACTCCAAGAGTTTGGAGTTTACGGCCTAAACAAAGGTGTTTATGGCCGTAAACCCTAAAAGGGGGTATAAATATGACACTTAGTCATTATTTACCACTTTTTCACATTTTCAAGATCCAAACTCAAATCCTCTCAAGTATCATCCAACTTTTCTTCTTGATCTTCAACTTTGTAAGTGTTTCTATCCCTAACAAGTTGATATCTTACTTAATCTAGTGATCTTACATGATTCCATCCGTGAAATCATTCCAAAAGTGTAGATCTTCAAGTTTCACCAAGAACACCAAGCACACACTAGTGTTCTTGGACTTTTAGCACCTTTTCAAGCTTCTACCTAGTAAGTACTCTTACCCTAGTGTATTATAAGACTTGTTACACTTCTAATCATCAAGAAAACACCCAAGGAACACAAGATCAAAGGTGTTTACGGTCCAAGATGTTCTTGGACCGTAAACCCTAATAAAGGGGCCAAAATGTGCCCAAGTCCCTTACCAAGCCTTGGATACTAGTCTAGATCATATCCTTAAAGTGATTAGGACTTGAAACATCAAAAACACAATAAACCATTTGGGTTTACGGCCGTAAACCCAAGGAGAAGTGGTCCAAGGACCGTAAACTCCATAAAGGAGTGAAATGGTGCCCTAATCACTTCCAAAGGCTTAGATATGAAGTAGGAATGCTTCTTATGACCTTTTAGGCTTCAAAACTCAACATGGTAAAAGTACCATGAGTTTACGGCCATAAACTCATGGGTTTACTACCGTAAACTCAATAAGAGTTGGTCACAAAACCGTAAACTCCAAAGGAGTTTACCCTTGAACCCTAAACTCAATTACAAGGTCCTACCACCCTTAGATGCAATCCTTAGGACTTATAGCACTTAAATCAAGAGTTTTACATGTCTTAGGATGTCTTAAATTTGGTTAATTAGTTGTTTTATGACTAATTGGATACATATATGTGTTATTATATGTTAACTAGGATCATTGTGTGTGTACAAGTCTTCACTTGACACTTAGCATCCTACATCATCCGTTCATCCAAACCACTCACTACAGGTGAGTTCATACCCCCTTAATCAATCTTTTAAATGATGTTAAATGCTTTCATGGGGGGGGGGGAATACAAGTAGAAAACAAGAAGTTATAGAATCAATCACATGTGATTTATAACTGTGTTTTCAAACAACTGATTTCACATACTTCAAAATGTGATAAATACAATGCTTTTCGGTTATTTTTACTTTGTTATCAACAAATTACTTTTGAATTATTTTATAAACTGACATCAAGTCATTATTATTTATTGTTCAAAACTCTTGAATGTTTTACAAAACCTCTTTCAATTTACTGTTAAAAACCATATCTATACACTTATGTTTCATGTATATATGTATTGATATGAGAACTTTCATTCTTTCTTCAGTTCCAACACTTTTGAGTAGCAAGGGTGTATAAACCTACTTGGACATTCAATTTACATTCCAGTAAACTATTATAGGTATAGTTTAGGGGATACAACTTACTATTCCTATTACAAGGAATTACACAAGAGTCAGTTCATTCATGAGTCTATACTACTATATGAAGAGATACTATTACATATTATCCAGAGAGAAATACTATATCTGTAAAGAGAGAAATACTATATATATACTATACGAGACTGACCATCCTACACCTGGCTGCTAGCTACAACGGGACCTGTTCATCGATGGATGATCTCGGTTGTACTGTTCGGCGAGTTTCCACGCCGTGTTTATCCTAAGGCAAAAGGATACGATTTCAATGATTATATAATTTTCCCTATTACTTTTATTTTGTGACACATTCACATAAACGATGAGGTAGACTATATTTTTATAATAATAGTTGTACAGGGAAAAATCTTCATTGATACAAAAATGCAAACCTTCAAAGCATTCGGGTCTTGGTAGAAGACTACTTTTTATACTAGTAGGAAATATGAAATTTCTAGGGTTTTCACACTTATACTAAATGTTTCATCAAACATTTACAAGTCTTTCATAACAGCTTTTCGAATCAATGACACCATAATACTTATGAATTCACCAGCTTTATGCTGATCTACACTTCCAAAATAACTTGTATTCTCAGGTCACTAGTAGACAGGTACGATGACCAGGTTTTGAGAAGACGGAGCACAGACAAGACTCGTCTTTTATTTTGATTACATATTTTGGTGTCTTATTACTATGAAAGAACAAACATGTATTAAAACTTTACTTTTAATGCAATGGATGATGTTGTTGCTTGTTTACTACTTTGCACTGTTATGATGCTTTACATGACGTCCTCCACCCCCGAACGTTTCCGCCGTTCTGGTTTTGGGGTGTGACAGATTGGTATAAGAGCTTTGTTTATAGTGAATTGAGTATATCAACCCATAAAAGATATACAGACTATAAATACAATGGGATTAAAATACTCTGACCAAGAGTTTATACTTTTAAATAATAAAATATTTAACTAAGTATACATGCCTGCATTCATACTAAAATCAGTGTCACAATGACAAAAACAAAAGTATTATGATTGTTGAATATCACAGGTAAGCTCGGGGATGTATGGTCAGTCCTGGGAGTGGCATAGCCTGATCAACTATGCTGGTCCGAGGAGTGATTAGCATATGCCCAAGAATGGTTGTGATATGGCAACAAGTCTAAAAACTTACCAACACTACCACAATGAAATACTATGGGAGTATTTGGTGTTACTATAATTACTTATCTACGAACTAAAAAGGTCTTTATCAGTAGGTCAATAGTTGCTAAGTGGATACACTAAGATTATATGTACCTAGGACGTCATAGACTTAGAATCTATGATCTTTGCTTTACTTCTTGTTCCTTGTTTGGTTGTGGGCTTAGAGTTAGGGTCACTTATTCGAAGGTCTATCCTATCCTGAGTACATATAACTGGTATGCACTAAACAAGTATTGGAGTAACTGATAAAGATCATCTTATAGTTATCTAATTAGTACGTCTATTTAGTTACTTCTTATATCCCTTTTCTCGCGTAGATATTATGGCTGGATTCCATCCCCTCGACGACCCGTACTTCCCAAACCAAGGCGATGCTGGATGGCTAGAGGAAGAACCAGAAGATGATCACCCAATCCCTTTGGATGATCACCATGCTGAAGGCTTTTCTGATAGTTCAGACTCAGAACCAGAAGTCAACAATCTACCCCCAGCTGCTCATGACCCAACCCCTCGTACATCATTTCAAGGACCCACACCTCTGTGGGCCACAAACTTGGATAGATGGAGTCAGGAACAGAGTCAACCCATCCCCTATAATGGAGACAGAAGCTTCTACAACCTCACTGAGGGAGGTTCAGCTGACATGGTCCTACCCATCATGGTTCGTAGGATTTCCCGGAACACCGAACAGGGTCGAGCCGCTATCGACCGAGTCATGGAGATTGACGCCAACTCTGGCGGTAACACAGTCCGCATTCGCCAACTAGAGTCTGCTCATGAAAGGACTCTGGTCCACAATGCAGCTCTGCAAAGAGAACTTGCTGGAACCCAAGCTGAAGTCAGGGAACTTCGAGCTCAGCAAGTAAGATCTGACAGGCGTGTGAGGGACATAGAACGCCTTCTGTCGGGATCAAGAACTCACTCTAGTAGTTCTCGTCGCCGATAGAATCTCATCGACTTCTCTTTTGGATATAACCTAGTTATGTAAAACTCTGGTCTAATTTCCTATCTTTGTAAATCTTAGACCTGTTAGGTCTTGATTAGGTCGTAGTCCTGTCAAAATTTTCCCATCATGGTTGATGTAAGGCCTCCTACTAGGCCATTTTTCGCGAACTTGTTACATCTGTAATTCCAGTAATATTGACAGGTACCTAATCTCATGGAAATTATTATCCAAATGCTATCATCTGTTAGTTCTAGATCTACATTCAATCGTGCTGTTGGGCTATGAAGAGTTAGTCCATGAGTCATTTTCATCAACTTTCCTATTAAATTCTTATCAATATCTTCATCTTTCTAAACTTATAGTTAAAAGATGCCTCCTCGTAGAAATCCGAGGCGTAACAATAATAAAGAAACACCGATACCACCACCTCCACCACCTCCTCTGTTCGACGCTGCTATGTTCCAAGCAGCTGTCACGGCGGCCGTGGCGGCTGCCATGTCACACATCAATACTCCTGTCCCTAGTGGATCAGGAACTGGTGAACCTATTTCTAACCATGGCGAGAGCCATGGGCACCCCCGGGAATGCACCTACAAGGATTTTACGAATGCCAAACCCAGAAATTTCAATGGAACTGGAGGGGTTATGATCTTAAGGCAGTGGATCGAAAAGACAGAAGCAGTCTTTGAAATCTGCGCCTGTCCAGAGAACAATAAGGTCAAGTTTGCTACGTACCTTTTCTGACAGGGATTTAACTTGGTGGAATGGCCACGTTAAGTCACTGACCCTAATAGTGGAAAATTCGATAAGCTGGGAGAACTTGAAGGCCATGCTGATGAGAGAGTACTGTCCACGAGGGGAAATTCAAAAACTCGAGCAGGAACTATGGGGTCTTGTAATGGTTGGTTCTGACATATCAACCTATACTAATAGATTCTGTGATCTGGCAATTCTTTGCCCTGATATGGTTGCTCTAGAGAGCAAGAAAATAGAGAGATATATTTGGGGACTGTCGCCCCAGATCCAGTCAAGTGTGTTAGCATCAAGGCCTGTTACTTTTGATAGCGCTAAAGAGCTGGCACAATCTCTTATAGATCACGAAAACTACCAGAACCCAACGATTTCTACACCCGAGCAACAAAAGGGAAACAACAACAACAACAAGAAAAAGGGGTGGAACAAGAGGAAAAGCGGGACTTCGCAAGAATCCTCAAAGAGACAACAACTGGTTGTAATCAATGCTGCCACGATAACTTATGTTGTCCCTGCTAATCCCTTACCAGCGAAGCCTTATGCCGGTAATCTTCCGAAGTGCAACAAATGCACATTCCATCACAACGGACCTTGTTGGGAAATGCAGTGCACCAACTGCAACAGAAGGGGGCATACTGCCCGTTTCTGCAAGACTCCAGCAAGGCCGACCGCTCAAGTTCCTAACGCCGGTGTGGGCCAAGCTTGCTACGGTTGTGGCGAAGTGGGCCACTACAAGAGGAACTGCCCTAAGGCAGGGATAACGGGCGGAGTAGGAAGAGTTCTGGCCATAGGCCACGAGGAAGCCGTAGCTGATCCTACAATAGTTACTGGTACGTTTCTCCTCGATAACTCATATGCTTGCATACTTTTCGACAGTGGAGCGGAGAAAAGTTTCGTAAACCAGAAATTTGCACACTTGCTTAAACAAAAACCACGTGCACTAGATAAATCTTTCACTGTAGAAATGGAAAACGGGAAAACGGAAAGTACTAACTGCACATACGTAGGTTGTACTCTAACTTTAGATGGCCATACTTTCAAGATAGACCTCATGCCGGTCCCAATTAAAAGTTTCGACGTCATTATCGGCATGGATTGGTTGAGTCTTCATCGCGCCGACATCTTGTGCTTTGAAAAAGCAGTTCGTCTTAACCTCCCTAACAGCGAAACCCTAGTTATCTACGGCGACAAACCTGGTACGAACCTTCGCATAATTTCATGCATACAAGCTCAGAAGTGCTTGCGAAAGGAATATCATGCATTCCTCGCACACATCGTCGATACGAGTCAAGAAGTGAAAGATATTCAGAACATCCCAGAAGTACGCGGCTTTCTCGACATCTTTCCAGAAGAACTTCCAGGATTACCACCCCAACGCCAAGTTGAGTTTAGAATCGACTTAGTGCCAGGGGCTACTCCAGTAGCCATATCTCCATATCGTATGGCACCAGCGGAGATGCAGGAACTTTCCAGTCAGCTTAACGAACTTCTTCAGAAGGGATTCATTAGGCCAAGCTTCTCACCATGGGCAGCACCGGTCTTGTTCGTCAAGAAGAAAGACGGATCGTTTCGTATGTGCATCGACTACAGGGAACTCAACAAGCTTACCATTAAGAATCGTTATCCCTTACCCCGCATTGACGATTTATTTGATCAACTTCAAGGAGCCAACTACTTCTCGAAGATAGATCTACGATCCGGATACCACCAACTACGAGTGTTAGAGGAGGATGTTCCCAAGACAGCCTTCCGAACTCGTTATGGGCACTAGGAATTCGTAGTGATGCCATTCGGATTAACTAACACGCCCGCAGTATTCATGGATTTAATGAATAGGGTGTGTCGTCCTTACTTGGATCAGTTCGTCATCGTCTTCATCGATGGCATACTCATCTACTCTCGTAGTAAGGAGGAACATAGTCAACATCTTCGTCAAGTCTTAGAAACATTACGATCGGAGAAGCTCTATGCGAAGTTCTCCAAGTGAGAATTTTGGATTCGAACAGTCGAATTCTTGGGCCACGTAGTTAGTGAAGAGGGAATTCACGTGGACCCCTCCAAAATCAAAGCCATTGAGAACTGGTCAGCACCGAAGACACCTACAGAAATTCGTCAATTTCTAGGTCTCGCTGGCTACTATCGCAGGTTCATTCAGAACTTCTTCCGAATTGCGAAACCTCTTACAACACTGACCCAGAAGGGCGTGGCCTTTGACTGGGAAGAGAAGCAGGAGAGAGCATTCCAAACGCTCAAGCGAGCCTTGTGCACCGCACCCATACTATCCCTCCCCGAAGGGATAAAAGGCTTCGTTGTCTATTGTGATGCTTCAAATCAAGGGCTCGGCTGTGTTCTGATGCAACGAGGTAAGGTCATCGCATATGCCTCGAGACAGCTGAAGACACACGAGGTTAACTACACCACCCACGATCTTGAACTAGGAGCAGTTGTGTTTGCTCTGAAGATCTGGAGACACTACCTGTATGGTACAAAAAGTACTATCTTTATAGACCACAAAAGCCTACAACATATATTCGACCAGAAGGAGCTCAACATGAGACAACGACGGTGGGACGAGCTACTCAGTGATTACGAATGTGAAATTCGTTATCATCCGGGTAAAGCCAACGTAGTAGCCGACGCCCTAAGTCGGAAAGAATACTCTGGTCGTAGAGTCAAATCATTGACTATGACTATCCATTCACACTTGTCCACGCAAATTAAGGAGGCTCAGCTCGACGCTTTGAAACCTGAAAATGTGGCGAGTGAAACCCTAAGAGGGATGGATAAGAATTTGGAAGTCAAGGGTGGCGAAGCCTTATACCTCATGGATCGGATCTGGACACCGAAACACGGTGGCTTCAGAGATTTGGTCATAACCGAGGCACACAACACTCGTTATTCCGTCCACCCAGGTTCAGATAAGATGTATCTGGATCTTAAAAAGCTATACTGGTGGCCTAACATGAAAGCAGAGATTGCTACCTTCGTAAGTAAATGCCTTACTTGCGCCAAGGTCAAGGTCGAATACCAGAAACCCTCCGGTCTTCTACAACAACCAGAGATACCGGAATGGAAGTGGGAGCGGATCACTATGGACTTCATAACCAAGTTGCCCAAGACAACGGGTGGACTTGATACCATATGGGTCATCGTCGACAGATTGACCAAGTCCGCACACTTCCTGCCTATCAAAGAAACAGACAAGATGGAGAAGCTTACAAGAACCTACATTCGGAAGATTGTACGACTGCATGGTGTTCCCATATCCATTATCTTGGACAGAGATAGTAGATTCACTTCGAGGTTCTGACAGTCGCTACAAAGTTCCCTAGGAACTAGGCTGGACATGAGTACAGCCTACCATCTACAGACCGACGGACAAAGTGAGAGAACTATCCAAACCTTGGAAGATATGTTGCGAGCCTGTGTGATCGACTTTGGGAAGGCATGGGATATTCATTTACCCCTTGTCGAATTTTCCTACAACAACAATTATCACACGAGCATAAAGGCTGCTCCATTCGAGGCCCTCTATGGCCGAAAGTGCAGATCCCCTCTGTGCTGGGCTGAGGTGGGTGATACCCAGTTAGCTAAAGGACGAGTTCCTGAAAGCACTCTCACGGGTCCGGAGATCATTCGGGAAACGACAGAGAAGATCGTTTAGATTCGTGAACGATTGAAAGCCTCTAGAGACCGACAGAAAAGCTACGCTGATAAACGAAGGAAACCGTTGGAATTCCAGGTGGGAGACCGTGTTCTATTGAAGGTCTCACCCTGGAAGGGCTTGATACGCTTTGGAAAGCGTGGAAAGCTAAATCCAAGATACATAGGGCCTTTCGAGATTCTCGCTAGAATCGGTCCTGTAGCTTACAAACTTAACTTACCACGCGAACTCAGTAACGTACATTCTACTTTCCACGTCTCGAACTTGAAAAAGTGTCTGTCCCACGAGACTCTTGTAATCCCACTCGACGAGATCGAGATCAACGAGAGCCTCAACTTTGTGGAAGAACCAGTAGAGATCATGGACCGGGAGGTCAAGAAAACGAAACAAAGCCGTATCCCTTTAGTGAAGGTTTACTGGAACGCCAAGCGAGGACCTGAATTCACTTGGGAGCGAGAGGATCAGATGAAACTGAAATATCCTCGTCTTTTTACTTAGTTATTTGTAACTACTTATTTGCTTCAACTCTAATTTCGGGACGAAATTCCTTCTAACGGGGGGATGATGTGACAACCCGAAATTTCTATCCTGTACAACCATTCACTTCAATAGAAGTCAGAACAGTTTCTGCTAACTTTCAAGCTTTCTGGAGTAAGTTTGAGTTTTTAGAAGTTAGTACTTCAGGAGATAACAGGAGAGAGGATGCCCTAGGGTTTATTGTGCAACAATATTGTCCCAAAACTCCAAGATTTTGGAGTTTACGACCTAAACAAAGGTGTTTACGGCCGTAAACCCTAAAAGGGGGTATAAATATGACACTTAGTCATTATTTACCACTTTTTCACATTTTCAAGATCCAAACTCAAATCCTCTCAAGTATCATCCAACTTTTCTTCTTGATCTTCAACTTTGTAAGTGTTTCTATCCCTAAAAAGTTGATATCTTACTTAATCTAGTGATCTTACATGATTCCATCTGTGAAATCATTCCAAAAGTGTAGATCTTCAAGTTTCACTAAGAACACCAAGAACACACTAGTGTTCTTGGACTTTTAGCACCTTTTCAAGCTTCTACCTAGTAAGTACTCTTACCCTAGTGTATTATAAGACTTGTTACACTTCTAATCATCAAGAAAGCACCCAAGAAACACAAGATCAAAGGTGTTTACGGTCCAAGATGTTCTTGGACCGTAAACCCTAATAAAGGGGCCAAAATGTGCCCTAGTCCCTTACCAAGCCTTGGATACTAGTCTAGATCATATCCTTAAAGTGCTTAAGACTTGAAACATCAAAAAGACAATAAACCATTTGGGTTTACGGCCGTAAACCCAAGGAGAAGTGGTCTAAGGACCGTAAACTCCACAAATGAGTGAAATGGTGCCCTAATCACTTCCAAAGGCTTAGATATGAAGTAGGAATGGTTCTTATGACCTTTTAGGCTTCAAAAATCAACATGGTAAAAGTACCATGAGTTTATGGCTGTAAACTCATGGGTTTACGACCGTAAACTCAATAAGAGTTGGTCACAAAACCGTAAACTCCAAAGGAGTTTACCCTTGAACCCTAAACTCAATTAGAAGGTCCTACCACCCTTAGATGCAATCCTTAGGACTTATAGCACTTAAATCAAGTGTTTTACATGTCTTAGGATGTTTTAAATTTGGTTAAGTAGTTGTTTTATGACTAATTGGATACATATATGTGTTATTATATGTTAACTAGGATCATTGTGTGTGTACAAGTCTTCACTTGACACTTAGCATCCTACATCATCCGTTCATCCAAACCACTCACTACAGGTGAGTTCATACCCCCTTAATCAATCTTTTAAATGATTTTAAATGCTTTCATGGGGGGGGGGGAATACAAGTAGAAAACAGAAAGTTATAGAATCAATCACATGTGATTTATAACTGTGTTTTCAAACAACTGATTTCACATACTTCAAAATGTGATAAATACAATGATTTTCGGTTATTTTTACTTTGTTATCAACAAATTACTTTTGAATTATTTTATAAACTGACATCAAGTCATTATTATTTATTGTTCAAAACTCTTGAATGTTTTACAAAACCTCTTTCAATTTACTGTTAAAAACCATATCTATACACTTATGTTTCATGTATATATGTATTGATATGAGGACTTTCATTCTTTCTTCATTTCCAACACTCTTGAGTAGCAAGGGTGTATAAACCTACTTGGACATTCAATTTACATTCCAGTAAACTATTATAGGTATAGTTTAGGGGATACAACTTACTATTCCTATTACAAGGAATTACACAAGAGTCAGTTCATTCATGAGTCTATACTACTATATGAAGAGATACTATTACATGTTATCCAGAGAGAAATACTATATCTATACAGAGAGAAATACTATATATATACTATACGGGACTGACCGTCCTACACCTGGCTGCTAGCTACAGCGGGACCTGTTCATCGACGGATGATCTCGGTTGTACTGTTCGGCGAGTTTCCACGCCGTGTTTATCCTAAGGCAAAAGGATACGATTTCAATGATTATATAATTTTCCCTATTACCTTTATTTTGTGACACATTCACATAAACGATGAGGTAGACTATATTTTTATAATAATAGTTGTACAGGGAAAAATCTTCATTGATACAAAAATGCAAACCTTCAAAGCATTCGTGTCTTTGTAGATGACTACTTTTTATACTAGTAGGAAATATGGAATTTTCTAGGGTTTTCACACTTATACTAAATGTTTCATCAAACATTTACAAGTCTTTCATAACAGCTTTTCGAATCAATGACACCATAATACTTATGAATTCACCAGCTTTATGCTGATCTACACTTTCAAAATAACTTGTATTCTCAGGTCACCAGTAGACAGGTACGATGACCAGGTTTTGAGAAGACAGAGCACAGACAAGACTCGTCTTTTATTTTGATTACATATTTTGGTGTCTTATTACTATGAAAGAACACACATGTATTAAAACTTTACTTTTAATGCAATGGATGATGTTGTTGCTTGTTTACTACTTTGCAATGTTATGATACTTTACACGACGTCCTCCACCCCCAAACGTTTCCGCCGTTCCGGTTTTGGGGTGTGACAAAACCCATTTCGAATAAATCACTTCCGAACTTCCAATTGCATCACTTCGTAAGCTTCAAAAATTCAAGGTCACTTCGGACGTCAGATCCGCGTAATATGAAAAATTCAAGTTCGAATTTCCATATAAATTTCTCCTCCTTTTTATAATCGAAATTTGATTATAAAACCTTCAAGGAAAGAGAACGTGCTCTATTTGGAATTTTTCGTGTCAAAACTCCCCCTTAACATGTGACATAAACTTTTAGCATCAATCCGGAATATCCAAAAAATCTTCAATTTTTAGCTTCGTTCACAGACTGCCTTTGACAAAATTTCTCAAAGAAAAGGGTAGAAATTGTCAATTTCAAAATTCTGCAGTGACCCGGTGCGCCCAAAACAGCTAAATATGCAAAACTCTCCCCCTTTTCCAAAGCTAGGTAGAAAGCGTCAATTTGCATAAACTGCAGGGGCCTGAAAAGCATATTCTTCAATTCTCAGCAAAAACAGTCCTTTTTCGAATTTGGGCGAAAACTGCCAAACTTACGAAAGTTGCAGGGACTAATTTCGACAATTCCTCTCTTTGTGCTCCAAACATACGAAGAAGACCCCAAACATACGAAACTTCAGCCAATTTTCAAAGTTGGTTATGTTGTTCCAAACATTCGAAATATTAGGGACTGCTTATGAAACTTTTTCTTTTCTTTACAAATCATACGAAATGTTTTTACCAAACATACGAAGGGTTGTCCATTCATACAAAGCCTTGAAAAATATGTTAAACTATCGAAATTTCAGGGGCCATTTTTGTAACTTTTGTCAAATCCTTCCCCAATTTTGTTTTAACGAAATCAGGCAAACGAAACGTACGAAACTTTTTCCTTTCTCTCTCCCCTTCGTATGAAATTGCATCTGCACCATATTAACGAATTCTTCATCACTTCGTTAGAAATCCTCATCTCCAATATAACGAAACTTTTTGACACTGATTAACGAAATCGAAGGCATACGAACGCTTAATCGTGAACAGTAACCTCTTAATCAATAATTCTTCCCAAACCAAAAACTTTTGTTCGTTTAACCCTTTTGTTCATTCATTACTCCAATCAATCAACCATTCAATTTTTATATCTCATGCCATTAACATCGTCGATTCCAATAACCCATTCAACAACCAAGCTTCGACTATTGAATCCCGATACAAACTACATCGAAAACAAATTATCCCAAATCGATCACCAATACAGTCGAACTTTGATTCCAAAATCGACATCACAGTCTATTTCGTCAACATCAACCCAAGAACAACAATATTCGAAATCAGATCCAACCAACCCTTCGTTACTTTCCATCGATCATTGAAATCATCCACATCAATTTAGCTTCCCAGTCGCCACACACCTTTCGTTCATTATCGCCCCAATATCACCAACCCCGTCTAGCGTTCGTTCTTTAAAATTCTTTGACTCCAAATTATCAAAATCAAGTCATCAAAGTCTTCGGCCATCGACCTTCCCATTATCAATTCATTCCAGTCGATATTTACATGAACGTTTACCACAAAGACTTCCAATTTTGAAATCAATTTCAAGCGACGAACAAGAACTTATGTCACTGTCTTTCACACCAGAACAAGAACACATCAAATTTTTGAAATTAATTCCCAAATTAGACTCGATTTCCTCATCCAAATCTCATAATCAACACAAATCCAACGATTTCTACTTTCAATTCCCTGAATCAACCCATAGAACTCTCGTTTGACTTTTTCTGTGATTGACTTTTCTAAATTAACTGTCAACAAACATGAAATCTATGTTTCTACTATCCAATTTCAGATCAAAAAGTGTTCAAACAACAGTTCTTCATCTCCTTCAAATGTTATTGATCGACTTTATCAACATCAAAGATACAATTTGACGTTTTTCAAATTTGACTTGATCATAATTGATTTCATCATATGCCATTCATTTGAAATCGAATCTCAAAACCAATCGATCGATTAAAATCGATAAAACTAAATCTGAACTTAAGAACGATGAAAGTGATCAATCAAAATCGGTAAAGAACGATGAAGCAACGCTTGGAGTGTCAATGTACAACTTGTATATGCACATAATGACGAACAGTGGACGATCGTATCGTATATATGATTTTGATGAATGGGCTTTTCGTTTCAAGATGTTGGATCAAATAACAAAAGCGTATGGGCTCAAGAATTGTAAACAGTAACAGATTATGATCACTTGGGCTTGAATGATAATCATTTTAATAATATGAACAGTAACATTCGAATTTGGTTCAAATGAATTTATGGACTTCGAACAATAACTGGACTCAATTTTTGAACAAGATCTGGATCAAAATTTGGACTATTGCATATTTAAAATCAAATCAATCACACAAATATGAGATTAGATCGGGCTTTGATCAAAAAGAAATAATTGGATCACAACAAATGGGTTTTTCAAAAAAAATTGATCCAATGAGTCAAATGATCACAAATCAAAAACGTAACGCACGATTCAATGAAATAAAGAGAGATCATAGAGAGAGACTCACCAAAAATGATCCAATTGTGACAAATGTTGCCAAACCGAGAATCGTTCTTCAAAAATCACGTTGATCTTGAAGACCTGCTCTGATACCAACTGATGAAGTATTAAACATGGTTTGGCATGCGGAATTAAAGATTGCACAATGAACATGGTGATTTGGGTGTTCAAGAGATGTATTGATTATGTATTGTGTTACAAAAAAGGATCTAGATCTACATCTACATAAATAACACACACTTACACACTCACTTTTACATCTCTCAAGCACACCTCTACAAGTGGTATGAACCCACCTTATATAGAGGTGTTTACATGTCTCTCTCTCACTCTCTATCTCTCATGTGTCAAAAGGATAATACTCCACATGCAAGTGGGTCAACAAAAGTCAAACCATTACAAAGTCATACATGGATAACTTAGTACCCCAACACATTACATGGAATATCAATCTTGACTAAGGGTCCGCATAATCCATTGTGTCCTTTCTCTTTATTGGGCCAAGGCCCAATTGCCAAATCCATGATCTTAAAAGCCCACATATCCAAAGCCCATTAATGGCCCAAATTTCCCAATTTGGGCCTAACTTCCTAACTGGGCCTTATTATAGGATTCCTTATCAAAACTGGCCCAACCTCAATTATTCAGAGGGCGCAACAAGGCTCAAGTCCAATTAGTCCAAAAGCAGCCCAATCCCGAAGCCTATTTTTTCAAAAGCCCAACAAAGGACGTACGTGGGGCGTACTCCTCTGGTACGCTGGGCGTACTCTGCCTGACGTTGACCACTATCGGGGTGGTTGACCCAGTACGTTGGGCGTACAGGATTTACGTGGGGCATACGCGGGGTTTTGCCAAAAACATAATAAGTGCTTAATGGCTTAAACACTTAAACCCATATTTCAGATCCATCAACCAAAAGTGTCTTAGAACCATAAAGTCTTGAACTTTATCACTTTGGACATCCAGAAAGCTCTTAATCCATGGTCTTAATCCATTAAGACCTTTCTACTACATGCATGGGACATCTTAAGCTATTGGGACCTCATTTTTATCACTTAGTACCTCTTCAAGGGTCTGAAAGGACAAATTATCTTGTCCAAATCACATGATGCACCAACTTGGGACTTTTGGGACAAGAAATGGTTCCATAAAGCTAGAATGGTTAGATCTATGTCATACAAGCATAAAGTTTGAAGCTTTTTACCTTCTGGAGCTTCTAGGGCACAACACAACTTCAGATCTACAAGCTTGCCTTCCCTCTCCAACTATTTGATGCAATGTCTTCACCTTCAAGATCTCAAAATACACACCAACTCACACTTACACACAAAACTAGGGTTTGGGACGTTTCTAGGGTATGGAGGCTGAAAGTGGTGGGGGAAATGAGCCATAAGGATGTTTATATAGCACCCAAACCCTAAATATTAGGGTTTCCTTCTGTCATGAGTACGCCCAACGTACACAAGTGTACGCCCAGCGTACTAGGGCGCGCCTAGTACGCTTAGCGTACCCTTATGTATGCGCAACGTACTCCTCTTGATCCAAAATTTTCAATTTAGCCCTTATGCTTCTCATGGCTTCACCCTTCCATCCCCATGGAGTATAAATGACATATTTTGGGATGTTACATGATGATTCTATAGAACGTGCAACGAAGAAAACACACACAACTACTTTAAAAATTGATCAATAGTTATTATGAGCTAACCAATCTTTCAATTTTCAATATACGTCATGGGTGATCCAAATGCTTTCTGATAACATATCTGGCACTTCTATGGTGATTCTCTTGCAAAAGTGAGTTCCCTATTCAGCAGCTACCATATGTAGGAAGGACCACTCCTGCATTTTTGACGATAAAGACCCATTCCGCTACCCGAGCTGCAACCATGACCTGATCGATTCATGCATTCCTTCTGACGTTTGGAAGGAGATCCAACCAATCCTTAAGAGGTACGTTGCTAAAACTTATAACCATGAACACTTCAATGATAAACTGCTTCCACCCCCTTCACACATCAATAAACCTGAACTAATAATCAGGCATACTCAGTCCATAAACTCTTTTAACCAATGACGTTGAAACTGAAAGTTAAACTGTCATTTGAATTCCTAATCTAAATACTCGGTTCTCCCCCACATAGGGTTCGAACTACCACCGAATGTCGTCCACAAGATCAAAGCCTCGAGTTGACTCATCCAACACTTACGATCCTTGATTAAATGATTAAACCTAATATAGAATCATACAATCCTTCGAATAATTAGCTCTGCCCTAGAACCCTATTAGACGAGAACAAGCAGTGAGACTAAGCCAAAGGTTCTAATCCTATCTAACTCAATTATGCATGATCTTCGAACAACTGAATGAACTCTAGAATGTTTCTGATGATTCAATGATCGCAAAGCAACATGGAACCCTTGCCAACCAACAAGAAAACTAGTCACACAACTTCCCCATGAATCGGTAACTAATATATGATCAGTGTCTGCCAAATATACCACTTAACCAGAGCATCGTTTGATTTATAACATAATAGAAAACACACCAGCAACAACGACAGTGTTAGATTCCATACCATCTCTCCGACTTATCATAGTCAACCCGCCTTGACATGACCATGCTGACTGCGAAGAAAATTATAACCCTTCTCCCCCTTACTTACGGTCCCGACAGTAAGTATCCTCCTCACCCCATTCGGGACATCTTAAGGCGTAAGCACAATAACTCCTTAATGCATCTTCTTATACATGTTGAAACAATTGCGGCTTCTCTGACTTTCTGATGAGCATCAACAATTTCGAATCTCTTAGCTGCTAGTGGTGCTTGACTATGCACAATCTCATTCTTCCCTCGACGAACCTCCATTCCAGACTTTAGAATTAAGTACTCGATCTGTATTGAAGACACCCGCTCCACTTAAAACCAAGTCGAAGAATTAAATTATGAAATGGCCTCCACTTCGACCATCGTACCAAAAGAACAATCAAATCTTGAACAACCCTTATTGTAGATAAAAATGATTCTCAAAGAGCCAGACCTTACCTCATCTCGGTAGAAACTGACGCAGAAAAGAAAAACACCTTACCAATATTCTCTCTGTCGATTGATAAGGATTTGATCTGTTCTCCTTGGACTTAGGAAACATGAAAAGAAATATAACTCAATCGTATCAAACCAACAATACAAACCATCAAGGAAAAGATTGCAATCCGCATGTTGATCATCACAATCACTTCCTTCTTGACTCCCACGAGTCAAACTGGTACTTCCTCGAACAAGGCACTTGAGACCTTATAGTCAACCAACTTGTGTAGGTCTACATCATTCACACCCAAACCACCATAGCCAGTTAGGCCTAAACAATTACCAAAATAATCCTCATCTAGATCGAACATAACAATAAGATCGATAGAGATGGAAGCAAGCTACACACGAACCGTAATCCCAAACCACACTATCTATTATTTACTAGCTCTTTAGTAGCCTATCTGACCCTTCCTGATCCCCGTCGAACTTCGGGGGCTTTGTGTTGTTGAAATCCTTGTACTGCATAGACTCTCCCCTGAAGTCCTACAATTATGATGGCTGCAGTGGCTGCGATGACAGCAACCTTAATGATGGCAACATAACGCTGATCGTACATCTCAATCAAAACGGTCTAGACATACCCTAACGGTTGCGGGATCACCTCCCTAACTTCCAAAGTCACTTGATTAGTGATCAACACACGAATCTCGTCGTCACTAAAACCTGACCTCTTCGGGCCATCAACACTTGATCTTGGACCTCTCGTAGTCACCATACTGAAGTTAAACCAAAACCCGTCAGAAAACCACATTATATCTTAACACATCACTACTCAACCACTCATCCCTCGAAACTCGTGACTCCCTTGATACA
This sequence comes from Lactuca virosa, assembly GCF_052849685.1. Lineage (NCBI taxonomy): Eukaryota > Viridiplantae > Streptophyta > Magnoliopsida > Asterales > Asteraceae > Lactuca > Lactuca virosa. The sequence continues at coordinate 198,700,521 of NC_136432.1, forward strand.
CGTACGAGTCCTGTGTTTCTAGTAGTACGAGACCATACTACCTTTCAAATCTACCCGTATTTGTCTCGAAGTATCGCCACGAATTACCTATGCCACTAGGCCCTACGCAACTAGGGTACGCATACTCCATATACTCACTCTCTGAAGAGTAACAATGAAATTCTCACTTTTGCTGGCTTTCTAACAATTTACACCCAACTCATGAAACTTCCACCAACCCTGCAGCTGCTTGTGCATGCTAATCATACATAACGCTGGAACTTATAGAAATTCGAATATCTGATCCTACCCTAAGCCCTTCATCAAACAAGAACAGGAAATAAGGCCAAACCAAACATTCTCAAGCTATAGAATCTTAGTTATGTATAACCATGATGCATACACTAAGCAATTACAGTAATGATGTCAATTTCATATAAAGAATGATCCTAGGCTATCAAGCATCATGTAATCAGGTAATTCTATCATGCAATTCCAGAAGATCCCTAGCCTATCACTAGCATGCTGTTCCAACATATCACAATATTAAATAACAGTTTTGTAATTTGGGGTCTATTTACTGGATCTGACAGATCATACACATCACAACCTATTAGTTAATGGAAAAAAATACTTTGAAAATCATTTTTAAAACCTTACCTTAGTTTGAGACTGGATTCACACGAGTGTTCCTCCAATTCACTCAAAGCAAGGCTCTGAGACCAACTTGTAACATGCATAAAATCATGAAAAGTTTAAACTTTTAAAAATCAACCCAAAATCAAAAATTCTTTACAACATAGTTTTCAAAACATCTTCTATATCAGAGTTTCCCAAATTCATAAGTCCAAAACATGAGAATGTGTACAGTCACGCCTTCGCATTCCCACGATCCTCTGAAGTACCTGAAACATAACCCAAATCAGTAAGCCAACACATAGTGAATTCCCCCGTAGTACCAACACAACACCCAATCATAACAAAAACATCAACATATAACATGCACATAGAGCCTTCAGTCTGATTGGAACGCCTCACCGGCGTACATTCTATCTGGTACGCTCACAGGACCTTCAGCACGACTGGTACGCCTCATCGGCCTTCATCCTATCTGGAACGTCCTCCGGGCCGTCGTCTTGACTGGTACGCCATACTGGCCTTCAGTCTATCTAGGACGCCCTGTCTGTTGGCCTTCAGCACAAAGCATGACTGCCTCAACCCAACCACACATAGACCGTGTCGACACAGACACACACACACACACACACACACACACACATATATATATATATATATATATATATATATATATATATATATATATATATATATATATATATATATGTATATATATATATATATATATATATATATATATATATATATATATATATATATATATATATATATATATAACAGACAAGCATGAAAATAACCAGTCAGTAAACAACAGACAGATCTTATAGATCACTTAGCATAGCATCATCCTATCTACCAGGATTTAGATCTAACAGATCACTATAACACACCATCATACGATATACCAGGATAACAATCCGAAAGGATCGGCTTGATGCCTTCGACCAAAAAGTACAGTGAGGAACACTAAACAAAAACAGCAAAACACAAGATAAAACCATTGAAGTGGCTAATATGGATTTCCAGCTCTTGAATACCTTAATGTGTCTGCTCCCATTGAACAGTTGTCATCACACCATCATGAACAGTTGAATACATACCCCTAGTTATTAGACTAAGTAGGATTTATGGCTACATCACACCTATGAAATATTAATGCCAAATTTCTTAACCCAAGAACCACCACGACATCATCTAATTGAAAACAGGACCCCAAGCTTAGAAGCCTGTTTGAGATGTCGCATGGATCCTTCCAACTACACTGTGATTCATTGGAGGATGCGACATTACTAATTCTCCCCAAATCTTTCCTTCTTTGTTCACTAATACCTCCATATTTTTGCACACCATAATGCAAATTTGTTACCACATCGGAGTTGTCTGAATGCTAACCGGAACTCCAAATGTGAAACAAAATCGCCCAAATCTCAATGCCCCAGTCACCAGAATACTCTCTTCTCGTTGAATAGAACAATCATAACACTAAACTAGAAACCTATCATCATGCTTAGTCATCATCGAATATCTACCCCTGTTTTGAATCGTAGCTTCACAAGGACCAACCCTTTTCCTCTTGTTTCATAAATCGTCCACATATGAGTACCGAGTTTTCTTGTTTGAAAGGTATGGAGGATACAACATTAGAATCTCTTTTCCTATACATGATATCTCAGTCGATTTTGTACTTGGGACGCTGGAATTGGCGACTAAAAGACACCAAATCTCAACTATGTTTCCCTGTCTCACTCTCCCTTGCAATTCGGCGTATAATCCCAGGCTGAGAAAATGACACATCTATTATGTCTAAATCTAGTAAAACTTTAGGGTAGAAAGCATAATGTCATAATAACCAAGAATCCCATGTTCTCTGATGAAAAATTTCAGATATGCCCTTCATGATTTCTTAGTCAATTTTGTACTTGGGACGCCGGAAGTGGTGACTAAAAGACACCAAATCTCGACTACGTCTTCCTGTCTCACTCTTTCTTACAATTTGGTATACAATCCCAGGCTGAGAAAAGGTCACATCTATTATGTCTAAACCTATTAAAACTTTAGGGTAGAAAGCATCACGTCATAATTACCAAGAAGCCCCTGTTCTCTAATGGAAAATTACATATATAACCTTCAAGGATGTTATGAAATTGTTTCAGTGAGACCCTCTTTGGGTTTCATTGCATAACTAGAAGCCTATCCTTAAAAGAAAATATTTGAAATACTCAAAGGTAATTTGCAAGTCGACAATATGTGGTCCAATTTAAATAAATATGATTTTGATAGAACACTATTTCCTAATAACCGAAAATTACAATGATATTTTTATTACACTAAGTTAAATAAAATGCACTTCTAAAATATACTATCAACAAAATAATCATTAAAACACTTCCTTATATATATATATATATATATATATATATATATATATATATATATATATATATATATATATATATATTGGTTTTAAAAGTTATTTATTTATTTATCTAAATACTTATCCATTAGATGAAAAGAAATCTTTGTAATTACAATTCCAATCAATCAAAATGCTAATTAAAATAATTAAACTAATTATATATATATATATATATATATATATATATATATATAGTTATTCTTATATTTATATTTATGTTTTAGAAAAATAATTAAACTAAAAACTGAGCGTTACAGATTTGGTTCCAGGTGCGGCTCTGATAGCCAATGCACCATATCAGTTGGCTCTTCCCGTGATGTAGGAGTTGTCTACACATCTGCAGGAACTGTTAGACAAGGATTTCATTCGACCGAGCAGTTCGCCATGGGGAGCACCGATCTTGTTTTTGAACCGTGTATGCAGGCCGATACTGGATCAGTCTGTGATTGTATTCATTGAAGATATCTTGGTCTATTTCAAGACCCAGGAGCAGCACCAGAAGCACTTGAGGGAAGTGCTGGAGACGTTGATGAGGGAGAGACTTTTCGTAAAGTTCTCCAAGTGTGAGTTTTGGTTACGCGAGGTGCAGTTTTTAGGGCACCTGGTCAACCAGAACGATATTCTTGTCGAACCGGTCAAGGTCGAGGCCGTGATGCAATGGGAGGTTCTAAGGTCTCCATCTCAGATTCGGAGTTTCCTTGGTCTAGCAGGTTATTATCGGAGGTTTATCCAGGATTTCTCCATGATAGTTGTTCAATTGACTCGGTTGAAAAAGAAGAGAGTTACATTTCGCTGGGGGCCTAAGCAGCAGACAGCTTTTGAGACCTTGATACAGCGGTTGTGCGAGCACCGATTCTGACCCTACCGGAGGGTGTTAAGGATTTTGTGGTTGATTGTGATGCGTTGATCATGGGTTTGGGAGAAGTATTGATGTAGAGGGATCACATGATCGTTTACGCTTCGAGGCAACTGAATCCTTATGAGACAAACTATCTGACACATGACTTAGATCTAGGGGCTATGGTTTTCGTCCTCAAGATTTTGCGGTATTACCTCTATGGGGTCCGTTGTACCATCTACACGGATCACAAGAGGCCGAGGTATCTGATGGATCAGCCGAATCTGAATACGAGGCAGCGCCGGTGGTTAGATGAGGTAAAGGATTATGATTGTGAGATCCTTTATCACCCAGGAAAGGCCAATGTGGTAGCCGATGCTCTCAGCTGAAAGGTGGTTGCGGCTCCGATCAAAGACATTTGTCTAAGCATGACCATGATTACTCCGCTTTTGGAGCGGATTCATGAGGCTCATGTCGAGGCTATGAAGGAAGAGCACCGTAAAAGTGAGCGTATTGTGGTTCAGGTGGCTTCCTTCGATTATGATAGTCGTGGGTTGTTGACTCTGCATCGACAGGTTTGGGTTCCGTATTGGGGTGATGTACGTGAGGTTCTGACGGAGGAGGTGCACAAGTCTCGGTTCTCCATTCATCGCGAGGCGATGAAGATGTATAGGGATCTTCGTCCTAATTATTGGTGGCCCTGCATGAAGCGGGATGTGGCTTGGAATGTGGAGCGGTGCTTGACTTGTAGGAAATTCAAGGTCGAGCATCAACAACCTCACGATAAGATGCAGCCGTTGGATATCCTCGTATGGAAATGGGAGGATATTACTAAGGATTTCATCACGAAGTTACCCTAGACTGCGCGTGGAGTAGATTCGATTTGGGTCATCATGGACCGGTTGACCAAGACCGGGCATTTCATTCCTATTCAGGAGAGTATTTCTGCAGAGAAGTTAGCCGAGATTTATATCAGGGAGGTTGTGGCACATCATGGGGTGTCGGTTTTGGTGGTTTCTAACAAAGATGTCTGGTTTACTTCCAGATTTTGGAAGAGGTTCCATGACGAGTTGGGTACTCATCTCCATTTCAGCACACCATTCCATCCGCAGACCGATGGTTACAGCGAGCAGACTATTCAGACCCTAAAGGATATGTTGAGGGCGTGTATTTTTGACTTTGGTGGGAGTTTGGATACGTATCTTCCTTTAGTGGAATTTTCGTATAACAACAGTTATCACACCATCATTGATCAACCTCCTTTTGGGATGCTCTACGGGAGGAAGTGCAGGACCCCGATTTGTTGGGGCGAGGTCGGTCAGTGGGTTATGGGGAGTATCGAGGTGGTACTCAAGAGCACTGAGCTGATTCAGCGAGTTTGGAGTAGGCTCCAGACAACCTAGAGTCTACATAAGAGTTATGCTGAAAGGCGCTGATCAGACTTAGATTTCTATGTGGGGGATATGGTTCTTCTGAAGGTATCACCTTGGAAAGGTGTCACCCGATTCAAGAAGAGGGGCGGGTTGCATATTGCTTGAATCTTCCAGATGAGCTCTGTCATATTCATAGCACTTTCCATGTCTCTCAGCTGCGGAAGTGCTTAGTGGATGATTCTGTGGTGGTACCATTGGAGGATATTCAGGTGGATGACTGCCTGAATTATATCAAGAGACTGGGGGCGATTCTTGATCGGAAGATGAAAACATTGAGGAATAAGGTTGTGGAGTTGGTGAAGGTGCAATGGCAACACCGCAAGGGTTCGGAGTGGACTTGGGAGCCGGAAGAGGAGATGAAGGAGCACTATTCGAAGTTATTAGGTGCAACGGACGTCGAGGACGAAGTCTGATTCAAGTGGGGAGAATTGTAACACTTGGATTTGTAAGGTTCATTTTAAGCCCTTCATATTAAAAGCATGGCATGTTGGTCCCTTTGGTTAGTATGTGGGACGTACCATAGTGTACGCTTGGTGTACTAGCTGAGATTTGGTCGCGGAGCTCATCCACTTATGTTGGGCATACATGAGCCGATATGAAACCCTGATTTTAGGGTGTTGCACCCTATTTAAACCTTGTGATCTCCTCACTAGGTCATATTTAGACAGCCTCCACCCCCTCTTGTCTAGAAAATTGAACCCTATGTGAGATCTTGAGAGTTTGAGCCTTAAAGTGTGATTGTTGGTGCTTTGTGAAGGAGAAGAAGAAGTCAACCATTTGGAGTGGTGCTTGGAGCTTGAAGATCTGAGATTTTCTCTTCATTTGCTTTCCTTGTGAGGTAAAAAGCTTCCATCTTGCTAATCCAAGATTCTTGCTCTAGTTTGCTGCCATTTTGTTCTTTTTGAGTCCATGGTTTGGTTGTTGAGGCTCTTGATTCACTCCAGAAGTAATTGATGGTAGATCTACGGTCCTTAAAGTCCCTTTGTCCAAAAAAATGCAAGCTTTATGGTATTTGTGGTCTCATGCATATGTTAAGTCATTTGTTAGGCTCTTTTGAGCTCTAAGAGCCTCATTAAGTCATGCATGCATGTAATGTTGGCAACTTTACGTGATAAACCACCTTAAGAAAGTCATATCTAAGTGTTGGAGTGAAGTCTTAACTGTTTAAGAGCTTAATGAGAAAGTTTCCCATGTTGGTGGATTACGATGGGCGTACAAGCAGGTACGCTGTGCGTATAAGCCCTAAAGTGAGTACGCTTAGCGTACGAGCTGAGTAAGCCTCGCGTACTCAGCAGATGGGCTTCAGAATGTTTGGGCTCACGGTGTAGGGCCAAGTTTGGACTCTAAACGATTAGGGCCTCGTATTTGGGGCTCACTGTGTTTAGTGAGTCGAAGGCACCAATGGGGGCGCATGGTTTGATATTTTAGTATGCTAGTTTTCTGCGTGACTCTTGCATGTGTTATGTGTATATGTTTACCGGGCAGGGCTCGATGTCGGGCGGGGCCCGATGACTATACTATATGCTATTATCTTTGTGATTATCGCATGTGTTTGTTTGTTTATATGATTATATGTTTATAAGGCCAGGCGGGGCCAGATGACTAACAGATCTGTATACCGAGCGGTGCTTGATGCCAGGCGGGCACCGATGTTGGGCGGGGCCCATTATGTGTTTATTTTTGTATGTATGGTATGTGGGATTTTAGGGAACTCACTAAGCTTTGTGCTTACAGTTTTCAGTTTTATGTTTCAGGTACTTAACGATCGAAAGGGAAGAGCCTGGGATGATTGTAGAGCAGACAACACCTTTTTCCGCATTTTGAGGAGTACTCTGAAATGTTTTAATGTATTGACATACTTTGATCTTTTTTGGGTTGTATGATAATGTTTGGATTAATGTTTTATAAAATGAAAAATGAAATTTTTGGGTCTTATTTTTGGGACGTTACAAAAAAAGGATGCCACAGCGTGGAGGTCTATTCTCCACGGCGTGCACGTCTATATTTGGAAACCATAAATAGGACGTTTCTACTCTTTACCCTAGGTTATGTATCAAGAAAATTCGTACTTTTGAAGACCAGAACCATCCTTTGGAGGCTTTGGAGACTAGAGTTCAATTAGAAAGGTTGATTGAAGAGATCTAAGGCAAAATTACATCTAAATACTTGGTTTGCTTTGTTTTCATTATCACTTGCAAAGTATATTTCGTTTTTACCTGTTTATTTGCATTACCTATGGTCTAAAAACCCTAACTTTCATTTAGATTAGAGGATCCTTGCTTCTATATGTTGATCTAATGGATTTTGGATTTATTGTCAATTGCTTATTCATTATGCTAGTTTGATAAAGACCCTTTTGTGTTAATATTATTATCTTTTCTGTTTATTGCTGAATTTTATTAGGATTAGATGAACTATCTATCTTAATATGCTTGAATCTTATGATTTTGTGACTTATGAAATTATAAGACTGGTGTTTTGATCAAAAACCTAGGGTTAAATAGATAAGTTGGTAAATTAATGTGAAAGCAAATAAATGATGAACATTCATATATAGAATTGATATTCAATACAATTAATATCATTCATTATTCAAGTCTTGAAAATTAGAACTCAATACTAGTTTATTTGATTGTTTGTTCACTTGATCGTTGAATTAATAATTCCATTAAATCAAATGATTAATACTTGATAATAGGAATCCGTAAGCAACAAAACTAAAATCCATTACACTATCTATAAAATCAACCATAGAGAATAGCTGAATCATATCTAAACGGAAGTCTTCTTTAAATATTGTCTTAAAACCATCATTTTCTTGTCTTAAGTTGAAATTACTCTTGTTCATTTCTATTAAGTTTTATGAACTTGAAAAATCAGAGCATCCCCCAATTTACTTCATTTATATTAGTTAACTTTAGTAGAGATTTTAGCTTCTAATCATTCCCGTTTCCCTTGTGTTCGATACCATACTTACCTAAACTATTCTATTGCTCAATTTGGCACACTGCCTATTGCATTTAGCTAGTTAAGATTAGTTTGATTTATAAATTAAAATCTAGTATATAAAATACGTATCAAGTTTTTGGCGCCGTTGCCGGGGAACAGTTTTTTAGTTAGTTTTATCAACTATTTATTATTGATCCTTTTTGTGGAGTAAAACCCATGGAATGTTAATTTAGAAAATTTTATGTTTTTTTAGTACCCACGCCATGGACACATCTTTCCATGCCGTGGGAATTGTTGTGACAGTTTTATTTTTATTGTTTCTGTTCTTTTTACGCATTTGTATTTTATTTCGTTGTAGTTAGTATATGACCCACATAACTTCATCGAGAACAATACCTTCTTTGAAAGATCCCGAATCAATATTCGGTAGGCACAACAAGGAAAAGAAAGAAAAGGAAGCAAATCAAAGAAAGACATAATCTCTCCTTTTAAAAGGAAACCAGACGAGAACAAGAGAGGATATGAACCCGAAAGCGCATCAGAGGAAGAAAGTGAACAAGAAAGCGAATCCAACGACACGGGGGGGGGGGGGGGGGGATAACCAAAATGATCATGGAGGAATACAACAGGCATATACAAATTGACAACAGACTGGGTCTTGTGTCACCCAATATCCCAGCTGCGATGAATTTCGAGCTCAAGGGACACATCCTCACAATGCTCAAAGATATTCCATTATATAGGAGGGATAACGAGGATGCCTACAAGAATATTGACGAGGTGTTGGATATTGCAAACTACTGCAACATGCCAAATGTTATACACGATGCAGTATTGCTAAGGAGGCTTCCAGTGACATTTAAAGGAGAAACTAAGGAAACTTGGAACAATCACGACATGGGCCAACATACGAACCAAATTTATTCAACAATTCAACTATCCTTCGAATATATCCAAAACTAATGAAGAATATCCAAAACTTCCAAGAAGTCGATGGGGAGTCACTACATGGGAACGATGTCACACCCCCAAACCGAAACGGCGAAAATGTTCGGGGGTGGAGGACGTCATGTATAGTATCACAACAATTGCATCATAGTAATCAAAGTAAACACAACCATTACATTGAGTAAGTAAAATACTTACATCTGTTTGATTCATATTTATATACATCAAAAGTAGCAAAATATAAAGACGTGACTCTATACACTCCGTCTTCTTCAAAAGATTGTAGGAGTACCTGTCTACTGATTTCCTGAGAATACAAGCGGTTTTGAAAAGAGTATCAACATTAAAGCTGGTGAGTTCATAGGCATGTTTTTGATAATGAAAACCTGTTAATGAATCTATGAAAATGTTTGTACGTTTCCAAGAAAATCCAATATTTTCTAACATATGTGTGTTCGTTACGGTGTTCCATAAAGTATTAATTCGTATGCCTGGTTACCACTAGATGTATTGTATAATGTTATTTTGAATGAAAACCCTTTTTATGAAAACCCTGTCTACCACCAGTATGAATAAAATATTCTGTTTGAAAACCCTTGTTACCACCAGTATGTATAGTAGTTTCATTAATTAAAATAAAACCATGTATGTTATCCTCTGGTTATACTATGTTAGGATTTAGTTCTGTACTCCGAAGGGTACAAATTGAAGTAGCACCTCACAACCTTGTATTAATTAGTTTACGTGTTGTTTTGTATCGTTCTCTTGTACTTGAAATCATATGTATACTTTTACAGAGTAATAATAATTATACTTAAATAATTATTTAGTATGGTACTCATGTATTTAGAAAGTAGTAATGTATACCATAAACTATATCTTCCATAGTTTATATGATAGTTAACGTATAATCCTGAGATGATAAAACTGTATATTGAATTCCCAAACTATACCTATTATAGTTTGTATGCATGTTAAGTACTCGGTTTGTATATTGTTCTGAAAACTATGCAATTATAGTTGCGAGTTGAAAACTTCCCTTATGCTCAGCATGTTACAAAAGGGATAAGATATCTAAACATTTTATAAAATGTGGTAATCTTTTGATTGTATCAATTCATAAGTTTTAATCCTGTTTGAAATTCTATGAATAAAGTTCATAAAAACTATTTGTATTTAGCTTGTATTCCCCTGGAAACGTTAAAATAATAAAAGCGTAGGGTATGAACTCACAGTTGGTTGCATGAATGTGCCGGACAATGAGAATGGAAACGAAGACCCTCGAGTTGATATACGCGGCACTTAACGGGATCCTAATAATAATTAAATACATATATGAGTATTATTAGCGAAACCATTAATTATAGTGTTGGAAAACATTTGTTTTTGGTTAAGGAATGTTACCGAGACTCGATCGAAGTGGAAAAAGTAGGTTTGCAGCCAAGATTCTCGATGTAGGCTGATTGCGGCCGTGAAGGGGATTACGGCTGTGAACTATTCTCGGTCGTGAATGGTTCACTTCCTTTGAATAGTTTACGGTACTTGAATGGTTCACGGTCTGTTCTTGGTGTTCGTGGTAAAAATATGAAGGTCTGAAGGGTTCACGGCCATGAACTGATTTCGGCCCTTGAAGATTTGAAGATTTGAAGGAATTACGGCCATGATCTCAAGAACAACAATGTCTGATTCGACGAAAAGACGGGTGTTTGCTACTCCAAAACGAATTATAAGGCAGATTGAGTGATAGATGAAGAGAAAACTTGGGTTTTTCGGGTGGTGGTTTTTAGAGAGAGAGAGAGAGAGTGGTTTTCGGCCAGAAAAGTATAAATGAGGGTAGAATACCCATATATATAGGTTGGGTTCATGGTCGGTGGTGGGGTCCACCAGCCGTGATCGGGTTCACGGCCGTGAACACCAATCAGACCGAATTTTGTTGATTCTCGATGAAAAACTTGGATTTTCGTGCGATTTTGGTTCCGACTCTTACATAAAATTTAATTATATAAATAAATGCTTTTCCAAGCTATGAAAATTTGACGGAACAACATAAATTTCAAAATTTATTTAACGGAATCGGGCTAACGTTAACGGAAAAAGGTTCGGGTTGTCAAAAATGATACAAGGGTTTGCTTTAGAATTGCCCTCAACATGACTTGAACGTACAACAATAGATTTCCACCTTCTACAACAGAATCAATGCGCGCACTCACCAACTACTTGATTAGAAAGGACTTATGACGAAGAAGGATCTGACAACCAATCAGGCACTCATAGAAGAATTTGAAAAAAACCATTCATGGGAGTATCATAATCCACAAGACGATGTCACAAGAAGCAAGGAAAATGAAGATGATGAATTGGGAAATTTGGCATCCATTATCACTAAACTTGACACGACGGACTGGAGGATAACAAAAATGGGTTAATCTATTCATGCAATTCAAGTCCGGTGCTATAGTTCTGGAGGCCCACATTTGGCAAAAGATTGTGACTTGGTTGAAAATGGAAACGAAAGGACCAATCTTGCTACTCGAGTGGGGATATATATGACGACGATTGGAGGAAACCAAAAAGGGAATGAAAACCATACGACAAGTACAAGAGGGAAAAAGAAGAGAAGTTTAGGCAGCAAGGTCGTAGATTCTATCAAAAGGAGCAATCGAAGCCTGAAAAGAGGACAAACTTTAAGTACATACTAGCATGATTTACAACTTCTTCTGAGACAGGACATGATGCAACTGATGTTATCCTAAGAAATCAACAAGCCTCTATCCTCAACATTGAGTAACAAGTCGGACAACTCTCGAGACTACTCCATGAGCATCTACCGAGAATAGTTCCAAGTAACACAAAATCGAATCCGAAGACACACATCAAGGCGATGACGACCAGAAGTGGTAAGAATATTACTCCTTTAATTCCATTATCTAACGATAATTCATCTAGTGTGCAACAACCGAAAAAAGAGAATATGGAAAAGGAATTTTCCCCTGTGCCACGACGTGGGGAGCCAACTCCCATGATGTAAACATCTAAGAACACTTCCAAATTGCATTTGGTTAAGGCGTACGAACCACCTCTTTCGTACCCAAGTCATGCAAAGCAAGATAAACAAGCTGAATATTATAGAAAATTCCTTGAGCACAACAAATCCCTTCAAATCAATATTATGTTCATAAAAGTTGTTTCTTAAGAGCCAAAATATGCGAAACTTTTGAAGGATCTTCTCACAATCTGGAAGAAATTGGAGGAATCCTCAAGTGTGATCCTAAACGAGAATTGTTCAGATGCTATGCCTAACAAGTTACCGAAGAAGATGGGAGATCCGGTGAGCTTAACACTTCCTTGTCAATTCAGAAATGTAGCCACAAGTCATGCTCTTGCCGACTCTGGAGCAACTGTGAATCTCATGCCATACTTATTCTACAAGAAGTTAAACCTTTTGGATTCAAAGACGATCAAAATGGAAATTCATCTAGCTGATAAAAAGGACACATTCCCAAGAGGTATTTGTGAAGATCTTCTTGTTAAAATTGATAAGTTTATGTTTCCAACAGATTTTGTAGTGCTTGATATGGAAAAAGACAATCAAATTCCGATTATTCTCGGGAGACCTTTCCTTAGCACCACACGAGCCTTGGTGGATGTTAGAGAGTCAAAGTTGAAACTTCAGGTAGGAAATAATGCTATTACATTCGGTGTTGATCAAGCCATGAAGCATTCAAAGATTGGTGATGATACATTCTTCTCGGTTGATATTTTCGATACATTTATGGAGAACGAGATGAAAGAATGGAAACAGTATTATTCAAAGGGATACATGACACTGAAATAAGATGATTTGATGCCGACTATAACCTCAATGAACAGGAAAGGATTCTGGAAGAAAGAGAATACAAAGAGCTGCAAAATCGTTCTAAAGAATTCCCACGGTGTGGCCAAGTACATGTCATAGCATGGAAAACAGATAAATCGCGATCAGTCGAATATAAAGACTTGACCACGACGTGGAAGAGCAGTTCTCACGCCGTGGAGACTAAGCAACTTCAAAAATTATAATTAAAGCCTTTACCCAAGCATTTAGAGTACGCCTTCCTAGAAGAGAATGAACAGAGACCGATCATTATTTCAGTTGACTTAGAACCTACAGAAAAGGAAAGTTGGGTGGAGGTTTTGAAGAAACACAAGAATTCAATCGCTTGGAAGATTTCTAAAATTAAGTGAATAAACCCTTCTTATTGTTCACACATGATCAACTTGAAAGAAGATGCAAAACCAGTGGTACAACTGTTGGGTGAAAACAAAACAAGTTAAGCACTTCAAAAAAATATGAAAATAAACTTCGATGAACTCATGGAGATTTCCTTACAGTGAAGGATAGAAAGAAGAGAGGAGACAGATGTTTCATGGTCAAGAGTGCAAGTTTCGAATGTCAGAGTTACTTCACAAATGAAGGAAATGTTTCGGACGCATGTTTTTCTGCAAATACGGTAAAGACAGTGAAGGAGCATATCATAGAATGCAAAAAGGTAATAGATAAGGTACACTTTATTCTTAACTCTTTTCACATACCTACTTCCCGTTATGATTTTGAATTAGCTGATTTATGTGAAACTATTTTTGATCTTAGTGATAGTTTAAAAAGAACTCGCATAAGAAATTCTAATCATGAGGATTATCTTAGAAGGATTACATCTAAGAATGAAGACAGATGACTAAAAATAAAAGCCTTGGAGTTATATTTGGTTAGTTATAATGATGATGTAATAAATCTTAAAAAGGACAATAGAGTTTTACTGAAACAAAGAATTTTTTTTTGTCTCATTGGAAATGTCTTTACAATAACATCACTCAACTGCATCTTTATTGTGAAATAGGAAAACATTTGCATAAAATGATTTTACCTTTCTTAGAATTAAAAGGAGATGAAATTGATGTTGAATGTTATAGGTGCGAATCAATGGTTTCATCAAATGAATCTGTAAGTGATGCTTACAAGGTTGGACTAGAGAATATTGAAGAATACATTAAGTCCAAAGAAAACAAAAAGATGTTAAAAGATGTTTTAACTAAAAAGGACAAACAACAAATCAAACTCAGCTCAATGGAGAAATATAACTTGTTATGCAAGAAATTGAGTTCAAAAGAAACACTCAAATCTGAGAATTTATCTGAATTTGATGAAAGCGAAATGAATGAAATATCTGTTGAATATGAAGTTGATTGTTCATCTTTTGTTAATAATACTGAGGAACCAAAAAAAACTTGATTTTAGAAAATTCAATTGAGTTTGAACAATTTACTCACAATGATGGCATGAAAAATTTAAAAATTCAAGCAACAGTTTTTCAAAGAGTTTAGAAAATCTGAATCAAGTTTGTTGTAAAAAAGGGACTGGATAAGAATCAAACAACATAATTAACATCAATGGTCAACCTTAACAATGCAAAAGGTTATAAAGAGTTCTTTTGGTCCAAAGCAATTGAAATTTTTTTCGAAACGAAAGACTTGTCTGAATTGACCTTCTGGAAAACCAAAGGGAAATATGTTTCAAATCAAGTGAACATTGTGAAATCTTCACAATATGAAGCAGGACCAAGTCGAATAAAAGATGTTTCAGTTGAAATCTAAAAGGAGATTGGTATCAAAAGTAATATAAAAAGTTTGAAATAACAAAAATCTACTGAGGAATTGAAAGCAAAAAGAAAAGCAATGAATGCAAGATATAAAAAGAGTTTGTATAAAAGAAAAAAAAAACGTGAAAGAAAAAGGAATTGAATAATAATGATTTTTCTCCTTAAATAAAAAAATCAAAAGTTTATTTGTACGAAACGTTCTTCTAATCAAAATGTTAATTCATCCAAATTTTCAAAACGTAAATCATCGTCAATAACAAAAACAAAAATTACTCAAAAGAAGTTTTTGAATAAAGATAATTCTAATTTTGAAGCATATATAGCAAAATTGAAAGAAGACGAAGAAATTTTTGAGAAAAAGATGGCAAAACAAAGAAAAGATTTTATCAGTCGAAAAACCTCTTTTGTTGAAATAAATCTTTGTGATGCGAAAACTCAAGTTTTTAAAATCGAAAAGGGAGTGAATAATACTTTGATTAGAAATCATTTTGGATTGATAAAACAAAGATTTTTCCTACTTTCTCTTCTAAATCAAATTTCTCGTCAGGGCCCAAGATGGTGTGGGTTCCTAAATCTATTTAATTTTATAGGTGATTCATGACGAGAAATTCAATTCTGAATGGTATATTCATAGTGGTTGTTCTCGTCATATGACTAAAAAGAAATCACAACTGAGAGAATGTCGTACTTTGGAAGAAGGAGGAAGAGTGAAGTATGGGAATAATGCAACTGGAGAAATCAAAGTATATTAAATGATAACAAATGGCGAATTCACAATTCGTAAGGTAACTTATGTAGAAGGATTACAACACAATTTAATTAGCGTTTCTTAATTTGTTGTAGGGACTAGTCTTAAAGTGTCTTTTGACGAAGAAGGATCGGAAATCATACATAAAGAATCAAAGAAAACAATTTTGAAGTAAAAAAGAAAAGGGAAAATGTTTCCACTCAACATGAATCCCATTCAAGGAAAACCATCTATGTGTCTGATTGTGAAAGCATCATCATATGATAATTGGTTGTGACATAGGATACTTTCTCATCTTAACTTCAAAGACATTAATAAACTTGTTCTTGGAGACTCGGTCAGTGGTTTACCTTTACTCAAATATGATAATGAACATTTGTGTGCGGATTGCGAACTCGGAAAGAAAAGCAGAAAAACTCATTAATCAATCATAAATACCAAGATAATTGAGCCACTAGAATTGATTCATACGATCTTTGTGGGCCATCTTCGATTGAAAGTATTCGTGGTAACAAATACATTTTAGTCTTTGTTGATGATTTTTCTTGTTTCACTTGGATATTCTTTCTTAAACAGAAATCTAAAACCACGAAGAAGATGATTGAATTTCTAAAGCAAGTTGAGCATTAACTGCGAAAGCCTCTTCAGAAGATACGAAGTGAAAATGGAACAAAATTCAAGAATCGTATTTTTGATGAATTCTTAACCAATAAAAGAATCATTTAAAACATTTCATCTCCACATACTCCACAACAGAATGATGTAGTTGAATGACGAAATCATTCCTTCTGTGAAGTTGCGAGAAGCATGTTATCTTTTGCAAAATTGCCATTATATTATTGGGTTGATGCAATCGCAACTGCTTGCTTTACTCAAAACCGTTCTTACATCAATAAACACTTTTTAATAACTCCCTATGAAATCTTGAATAACAAAAAACCTAACGTGAAATTATTTCATATTTTTTGTTGCGGGTGTCTTATCTCAAAAGAACATCGCAACAAATTTGATAGGAAAATAGACGAAGCAATATTTTGGGATATTCAATTACTTCCAAAGCGTATTGTGTTTTGAATAAGAAGGCAAAGAAAATAGAAGAAACATATTATGTTACTTTTGATGATAAATATGTGAAATCCGTTCCTAAAGAAGTTGTTAAAATAGGAGAAATTTTTCCTTAATCATGAAAACAAAAAATTTCTCTTTCTAATCTTTATGAGGAATTTCTGATTTTGTTTGATGAACCCAAAAAAAAGATTTCTTCTGAAAATAAAGAATCTGACAATCATGATGATTAATTGCTAAAGCTAATTGATGACACCTTTCAAAATGCTCAATCTTCAAAAGAGAATATTGATTTTACCTCTAGTCATGTTGAGGGGGAGAGTAGAGAACATTTAATTCTGCAATACTTGAAAATATTGTACACTCGAATGAAAGAAATATTAATGAATTAGTTCAGCAAAGAGTTCACATCCAAATTTATAGGGGGGGAGTTCAAATCCAAATGTCCAGGGGGAGAGTTCAATTCAAAATTTTAAAGAAGAAGTAATTTCAGAAATCGAATCCGATGCACAATCAGAAGTTAAAGAAATCAATGCATAAATAAATCCTGAATATGATATCAACATTCTGCCTTTGAAAAAATGGACTCGAGATCATCCATGAACTCAAGTAATTGGTGATACGTTTTCAAGAGGTTTGACTTGTTCGCAACAGAAAGCGAGACAAGCATCTTTAAATACCAATCATGAATTTTGCATGTTTAATTATTTTGTCTCTAAAATTGAACCTAAAACTTTTAAAATGGCCTTTGATCATGTAGATTGGGTAAAGGCTATGCAAAATGAAATAAATGAATTTGAGATCAACAAACTTTGGAGATTAATTCCAACTCCCGAAAATCGATCAGTTGTTGGTTGAAAGTAGGTATCTCGTAACTAAATGGACAAAAAAGGTAATGTGATTCGGAATAAAGCACGTCTTGTAGTAAAAGGATATTGTCAAGAAGAAAGAATTGATTATGAAGAAACATTTTCTCCTGTAGCAAGACTGGAGTCCGTTCACATATTTTTGGCTTATGTTGCTCACAAAATTTTTGAAGTATTTCCGATGGATGTGAAATGTGCATTTCTCAGCAGAGTACTGGAAGAAACAGTTTATGTTGAACAACCTCCAGGTTTCATAAATGATAAATGTCCTGATCATTCTTATGTGCTAGATAAAGTAGTATATGTTTTGAAGCAAGCTCCATGTGCTTAGTATGAAACTATGACTAAATTCTTAAAACAATCAAAATTTAATCAAGTATGTGTTCAACCCACCTTCTTTCGTAAGAAATTAGGTAATCATCTAATGATAGTTCAAATTTATGTTGATGATATCATTTTCGGTTCTACTAGTCCTGAAATGACTGGTGAATTTCGTAAATTGATGGAAACAAAATTTGAAATGAGCATTATCAGTGCAATTAACTTTTTCCTTGGTTTAAATACTTGACAGAGTTTTGAGGGCATTTTCATCACTCAAGATGCATTCAGAAAGACTTTACTTGCTAATTTTGGTATTAATGGTGAATCAAAGGTTAAAGTTCTGCTGACTTTTGGCACAAAGCTCACTCCTTCGCTTGATAAACCTGCAACATATATTACTTTATATAAGCAGATGATCGGTTCTTTATTTTATCTAACATCTAGCGATCCTGATATTATGTTTGCAGTCTGCTATTGTGCGAGATTTCAAGCGAATCCACGTGAACCGCACATGATTCCTTTAAAGAATATTTTCAGATATTGTCGTAAGACTACTTCTCTTGGATTATAGTATCCTTCTTACTCCGGATTTTTTGTTCAGACATATTTTGATGCTGATATCGGAGGTTGTGGTCTTGATCGCAAAAGTACATCTGGTGGTTGTCAGTTCTTTGATGGAAAATTGGTCAGTTGACCATCAAGGAAACAAACATGTGTATCTTTATCAACTGCAGAAGCTGAATATATTGCAGCAGCCTCGTGTACTTCACAAATTATCTGGATACAAAGTTAGCTTAGAGACTATGACATGAACATGAAAAAAATTCCTTCATATTGTGACTCTGAAAGTGCCATATGTATTTGTCATAACCCTGTTCAACATTCAAAGACAAAGCACATCGTGTTACAATATCATTTTATAAAAGATCATGTTGAAGATGGAAATGTTGAAATGCATTTCTTACGATCAGAGGATTAGTCGGCATATATTTTCACGAAAGCTTTACCAGAAATAACATTTAAATTAATTTTGCATGGACTTGGGATGATGGATGCAGAATCGGTTCCAAAATCCAATCCCTAAAGTTACAAAAGGTAAATGTTCACTTGCGATGCTTTTCGAATTTCGCAATCCTTCGCACTTTGGGTTTTCACAACATATTTAGATGCGAGAAGATGTGATCTTTCACAGACTGGTGCTCTAGGTATTTTTCTTTAGTTTTTCAAAAACATTAAAAAAATCCAAAAAGATTTTATTTTTATTGTGTTTCAAGAAATATTCAAAAATCCAAAAAGATGTTATTTTTGCCTTTACTTTTTCAAAAATCCAAAAAGATTTTATTTTTGTCTTTAGTTTTTTTTTAAATCAGAAACTCAAAAAGATTTTCCTGTATTTTTTTCTCGTATTTGCTGCATGTCTATTTTCTTGGGGATCAATTATTACTCTTGTTCGCAATAGTTAGATATCCGTAGAAGCATGTTGCAATATGTTGTCTAAAGTCTCAAAGATTCTTTGTTTGCAAAAAAGCCTTAATGAAATTTCTTGTCATATGGATTTCTTCCCAATGGGTCGTATTAACAAAAATCACTGAGCTACCTATCTCTACTCATTTCGGAGTTTCTAGATTTCTACTTGGTCAATATTTCGTAGCATAGGTACTATATTTCTTTTCACTAATATTGGAAACTGATGATGTCTTGGATATATACAATTCCCAACATAGGGTTCCTATCTAAACCTTAATCAATTGACGGATATTCCAACAATTATTTTTTATTAACCCTTGATCTTTCGAGTAAATACCAACTCGGAGTTAGGTTTCTCAAAAATGGTTTTTATGATCATTTTCATTGTTAACTTGAGAATGTGTAAGACTCGTTTTTCTTTTCCAATCTTATAGTTCTTACACAATGCACACACTATGACGTATATCCCAAGACATCTCTAGTCTAAAACAACTAGATGTAGGTGTGCAAAAATTTTGCGTTTATGATCTCTTGGTCATTATTACCATGATCTTGGTGAAACCCAAAAAACCTTTTCTAAAATGAATTCATGGTGAACATTTTTGTTCTATACTGAAACAAAGGAATTGACGGTTGAAACTCTTATATATCCCAATGCCATATCTTTTAATGTTCAAAATCTCTTAATTTTTGTTTGTGATATCTTAATGAGATTGATTGATTCCAGATTAATTTCTTCCCAATAAGATCCAATTATTTTTTTCTCAAATTATGATATTTTTGTTTGAATATTTTTCTTATCTCAATGTTAGTTTCCAATCCCTAGATCATTTTTGTTGAACTTGATCTTGGCTACACTGGTCAACCATGTTTTTGCTTTTGTATCCTAGCACTTATGTTAAGTTTCTTCGAATTCATGACTTGGGGGAATCTCTTCTCCTCTAGCTCTCAAATTCAAATTCTTGACTTCGGGGAAATCCCAATCTCGATTTTAGCTTCTTATAAGGATTAGGGTTTGGTTTTCTAATCTCCTGATATTTCCATATTTATACACATTTTAGGCAATATTTTAATACATTTTAACTGATATTTTGGTTAATTGCAAAGATATGTGAACTTATTGAATTAAATTGTATTTTTCAGCCAAATGCAACACTCTTGAAGAATATGGACCAAAAGTGACAAGGATTGGAACTTTGGACGATTGAAGCTTAAAAGAAGAAAATTTCAGCGAAAAACCAAGATCACGACGTGGCAACTCAAGGCCACGACGTGAAGATGGTATTCTAGAATATTACTATGTGGGAAGTCAGAATCCTTATCCGATACGGATAAACACCCAATTCACCACGTGACACCCTATTTCACGTCGTGAACCACGTCTTCTGAAAAACTATAAATAGCCTCTTGCATTATCAATTTGGGGAGCTTTTGAGAGGAGAGATATTCTGAGATATTCGATTTTAGAGGTCAGAAAGTGTGAAAAACATACCTAGGAAGGAGAAATCATTGAGAGAAGGAGAAATTGAAGAACAGTTCATTACATCGGTTTGATTTACATTAGTCATGTCGATTTCATTTGAATTTGTGTTTTTGTTTTCATTCATGAGTAGCTAAACTTGTTTTCTTTTGTTTAGCTATATGAAACCTTGAATCTATGGCTTAGTTTATTAATTTATGGATTTTATAAGTTGGTTTGTGCTTGTGTTTGATTATCAATACCTAGCATGTTAAAGTTTGTGACTTTGTTGCTTAAATTCAAGTTAAGTGTAGCTTAGTGACCATTAAAATACATGAACTTGTTTACCTAGTGATTTAGTGATTATTTAATTGCTAAAGCTGGGAGTGACCACATCTGGATCAAGTGATAAAACTAACAAATTTAGTTGTGTTGGAGAACATAATTGTGACTATAATTGTGTTTGCTTAGATAAATCTTACATAACCCATCCATAATTAATAACTAGTTCGATCTGTGTTTTACTTGTGTATGATCATACATGGTAGTTCATGAATCGGTGAATATAATAGTAAATTTGGACTTGAATTGCTAATCACATAATAATTGGTAACCAACTTTCATAATCCATAATTAGTAACTATCTATAGAGAAGAGGTGGATTCGATCAAAATGAAGATGTTTTTAGTATATTGATTAAAACCGTTTGTTAAGTGTTTAAGTTTGCCTGAACTTGAAAAATCAAATAAAACCCTTTTTAACTTTTGCTTGATTTTAGATTAATCTACTAGTAGTTAGGTTAGTAAATTAAATCCGTTCCCTGAGTTCGATACCTGATTGTTTGTGCTATATTATTTGCCAGAAAGTCCACTGCCTAGTCGTAACAGTTAGTAGATAGTTGGTAAAACTAGTTGGTATAAAATTACGTAAACATCAAGTTTTTGGCATCGTTGCTGGGGAACGACTATTTTAGTTTTTAATTTAATTGTTTTAGGTTAATCGATCCTTTTTATGGGGTAAAACCTACAAAAAAGTTAGTTTTTAGCATTCGTTTTTTTTTTCTGAAATACTGAACTCACGATGTGAGTTCTTAAAGCTCACGACATGAGCTCAAATATCTCACAGTTTACTTCGTTTTTGCTTTCTATTTCGTTTATCTGTTATACCAAGAGGTGGCACTTAGTACCACGTCGTGGTAATCGTTCAATGGTAGTATGTGACTCGCGAATCAAACACACCATTGACACCACCACTTGAAGATCTAGAGTCAGCTTTTCATAAAAAGAAGAAAAATAACATAGGAGAATCAAGCAACATTTTCAAAAAGAGAGCACATTCAAAAGCTTTGAAAGGACACCTAATAAAAAGGAAGCTGGTTACGAGCCTAAAACAGAAATAGACAAAAGTAGTGAACCCAAAAGGGACCCAAAAAGCATCATGAAGGACATTGATGATGTAACATTGGGGGCATACACGAAAAGAATAAGAGAGGACACCGGTCTAAGACTTGTGCAACCCGCAATTCCTGCTACTGCTACCTTCGAGCTTAAGGGACATATCCTTTCCGTGTTAAAGGATATTCCATTTTCTGGAAAAGATCATGAAGATGAATACAAGCACCTTGATGAAGTCAATGACATGGCCGACTACTTTAACAATCCTAATGTACAACGAGAGAATGTATTTTTCAGAATGCTTCCAGTTACTTTTAAAGGAGCAGCAAAAGATTGGTTTAAGGCACTTTCACCACTTTCGATCACCACTTGGGCACAAATGCGTGAAGAATTCCTCCAACAATTTTGCCCACCATCAAAAGTTTCTAAACTCATAAAGGCCATAGCAAATTTTGAGCAACAAGTGGGGGAGTCTTTGTACGAGTCTTGGGAACGATACAAAGGCTTAATAAGATATTGTCCCCAAATGATCTAAACGAGCAACAAGAAGTATCGATCTTCTACACTGGGGTGAACGTCACGACATGGAAACTCTGTGATTCTCAAGGACTCTTAACAAAGAAAACCCCTGCTTAAATTAATGAATTAATCGAAGAGTTTTTAAAGCATTGATGGGAATATCACAACCCTAGTAATGATGAAACTAAGTGTAACACCCTATTCGAGATCATTCTGTGATTCAGGGCCATGACCCGAAGATCAGTTATCATAAGACTTTGGGCCTTTGGAAAAATAGAGATTTGGACCCCTTTGGATGTGAGTAATGTAGATTAGGTGATCCGAGAGTTCAGTTGGTGCTTTGGAGGCCAAGGGTATAACCGTAAAGTGATAGTTCGAGCCTTTTATGTATTTTGGATTTTTTTCGTGAGGTTTTTAGTCCAATATATTTAAATAATATTTTAGAGCTCCTCAATACCTTTCTGTTGATATAAAGAACGTCAAAATCGATGTTAGAATGAAGAAGTTATGCCTGTTTCAAGTTTGGTCGGTTGTAGGTTATGCTGAGTACGCTGGGCGTACAGAGGGGAGTACGCTAGGCGTACTAGGGCACCCTAAGTACGTTGGGCATACACGATCAGTGCCCAAACCCTATTTTCGTGGTTTGAACCCTATTTAAGCTCCTTAACGCCCCCAAGCCGACTCCATTCTCAGCCTCCACCCTTCAAACCCCCCTTACATGAAACCCTAACCCCTAGTGAGCCTTGTGTGCTAAAAGAAGGTGTTTTGAGTGCTTTGGAGTACGCATGGTGCATCTTGGAGAAGAAGGAACTTCTTGGAGAAGTGTTGGTTGCATTGGAGTTTGTAGATCTGGACTTTGTTCACTATCATCTATCTTCTATAGGTATAGAGTTTGAATATTGATGATGCATTTGTTAGATCTAGCTGGTTTTGGATGTTATGAGCTTTTGGTCATTTTAGTGCATAAAGTTCAGATCTTGAAAGTTTGTGACGTTATTATGGATAAAGTTCGAGACTTTATCCATCTAAACATTATTTTGATTCAGATCTGAAGGTTGGAGACTTGTACTTTGTGGATTAAGTTGAAAAAGATGAACTTTTAGGTCCCTTTGAGACTTAAAGACTAGATCTTGTTTGTTGGGACCATTCTAATGGATAAAGTTGGAAAATTTATCCATTATAAAGCTATTATGAACCATAAAAATGTGATCTTGGCCATTCTATCCTTCCATGAACGAGTTGTGATGTCTTATTGGGTTAAGAACTTAGGGTTTTGGACATTAAGCACTTTATAGCAATGCAAAGTCATAAAGTTGGAAACTTTATGACTTAAGACGTCATTTTGGGCTTGGATCTGAGTTTTGGATGTAAGAACTTAATGATATAAGCTCTTAATGGTGCTTTAGGACTAGGCTACATATGCTAGGCGTACCTGGTGGTACGTTACGTATATGCGGTCAACGCTCCGCTTTTGGTCAAAATCAGAGTACGCAGGGCATACTCTCTTGGTACGCAAGACGTAGTCTGCTGGGAAGAAATATTGACTTTTGGACCTTGGTCGTTGACTTTGAATTTGACCAGGGATGACCAAGTTTGACCTAAGGTCATTTTGGGTAATTTGATTTATAGTTCAAGATTTGGGTTCCTGTTAATTATATAGGTAACTAGTAGAGATAGCTTTTAGAGTAGTGATTGGTGCAACTATTCTTTCAGACTGTAAGGTGAGTTTTCTCACTATATTCATGGGTTGAAGGCACCAAGTCGGCCCATTACTTGTTTTGTGCAATACTAGTTGTCTTTGTGATACATGCCTGGAAGACCCCGGGGGTAGCCTGTGGCATTTGCATGAAAGACCATGGGGGTAGCCCATGACATTTGGATGTTAGACCATGGGGGCAACCATGGCATTTCAAGGAAAGACCATGGGGGTAGCCCATGGCACTTGGATGTCAGACCATGGGGGCTGCCCATGGAATTCCAGGGAAAAGACCATGGGGGTAGCCCATGGCAAATGTATGTTTTGGAATGTTGTATTTTGGGGAACTCGCTAGGATTTGTGCTTGCGGTTTCATATTTATGGTTTTAGGTGCTTTCAGTTCGAAAGGAAGGGCCCGTCGTGATTACATAACATCCTCCAAAGTTTTCCGCATTGGAAATTGATGATATTACTCTTATGTTTAAATGATATAGTCACTTTGATCGGTTTTGAAACAACTCTTTTGTATGATTTATTGTTTTAAAAATGAAAAAAAAATTAACTTGGATTTTCGGGATGTTACAAATTGGTATCTGAGCCTTGGTTTGAGGGATTCGGGCACACTCTTGGTTATGTCTGAACTCAAACTGAGGAATTGGTAATCTTTGAAAGAAAATAAGTCTCTAGAAATATTTTTGTAAAGAAAATAAGTTTCTGAAAAGATTTTTATAAAGAAAAAGGGTTGTGATGCGTGAAATCAACCGAGCTTAAGTAATTGATTCCCAGAATACCCATACATGTTGATATGATATATGATAGGAATGTTCACATGCTAGGATAAGGCTAGGGATACTTTCATGAATTACATGATAGATCGGCCTGATAAGTGATGCCTTGTAGCCTAGGAAGCACTCGATGCTATGATTGGGAATATGTATTGGTAACAATAATTGCCAAGTGTATGCTTTAAAAATTGTATACAGTTAGGATCATATAGCCCTAGAATGATTGATTTGGCCTTATTTCATGTTCCTTGTCTGGTTGTGGTCCTAGGGTAGAATCTTTTATTCGATAATCTATTTGATCCTGGATTATGTATAATTTGCATGCATAAGGCAACCGAAAGTGAGAGTAGAAGTTCCTAGCATGGTAGTAGCAAGTGAGTGTGGGATTCCCTTTGTTTGTTTTATGGCTTCGAGTGTTACTACACAAATATTGCTTGCTTTGTGCTTTGTGGAACTCTTAGTGATGTGAGTTAATTATTAAGTGAATATGTTAAGCCACATGTTGCAAAGGTTAAATAATCTTGGAGAGATGGATTTGACTACATTGCGCAACTCTAGTCTAAGTCCAACCGTTGTAGGTTTGAGTCTTTTACTCGAAGGATTATCTAAGCTTTGTTGCATGTGATTGTATTCATGAAGTGGTTAGCTGACATTATTAGGAGTTTTTCAGCAGCTGATGGCAGGGTGAGGTCGGAAACCTAGGAGAGCTGAGGAAGTGCTTTAGTGGATTGGGTGGTGCTGTTTAGCAGGTACCTTGAGTAACGATTTGAGAAGGTGACTTGGTGGATTCTGGATAACTCTTGAGGAAAGTATGGGTAGGTGTGGAAGGTAGTATTAGGCTCGTACTACTGAAAGCACATGATCCATACTCGAATCGAGGGGAGTCACGAAGAATCTAGGAAGCCTGTGTGAAGAGGATTCTTTGAGTATGTTCCGATTATTGTATGGTTGCTTTTTAGTATGGTGATCAGCACTCGTGGAGGAGGTTCAGGATTAGGTGCGGGCATTGAACCGATGGATGAGCAGACACTGGACTTTATCTCGTCGAAGATCATCCACAACATTTGGAGCAGACTCATGTGATCTTTGGTTCAGTCAAGGAAGGGATTATGGAGATTTTGAATGAGTGCCTGTGCATGTTACACACATAGATATTGGATATGGTGGGGGCTCGCACTCTTTCCTTTCATAAGTTTCGTCCATGTGGAGCTCCCGATTTCTTTGGGGAGAAGGACCCCATTGCTAGTAGGAGGTTGTTAGTAGACTTGGTGAATGCTTTTCGGTCGAGCTTTTACTCCGATGGGTCAAACGATAGATTGTTTCTTGTCTTCTAAAAAACAGAGCCTTAGATTTGTGGGAGGGGTGAACTTTGCTTTGGGAGGCGATTCCACTGAGACGATGACCCAAGAGGAGTTTGTGACCGGTTTAGAGCAGAGTTTGCACCAGCTATCAAGGTGCAGCAGTTGGCGAAGGAGTTTCAGGACCTTCACCAGACGATTGAGAATGTGGTAGAGATCACTGTTGATTTTAGGGAGAGGGCTCTTTTAGTTTTACAGTATTCCACAAACGAGGAGATAAAGAAGACAAAGTACCATGATATGTTGCAAGATGGTATAAGGGAGTTTCTAAGCTTTTCAGCTTGTCGGACTTTAGAAGACATGATAGCTAGAGCCCGAAAGCGGGAGATTGATGTGGATCACCTCGGGAAGAGGAAACCAAAGCAGGTGCAGACAGTTGGGGGTCCTGCAAAGAGACCCAAGACTTTTGATCAGCGAGTGAGAGGCCCGTGTGGCCGAGGTCAGTGAAGCACGTGTGAGAAGCAGCACAATGGAGTTTCTCGATGTTGGGGTTCAGGTTGCTATAAGTGTGGCAGACGTTGTCGGATCAGCAGAGATCGTCCCCTAGGGACGAGTCTGTTATGTTTCCACTGTAACCATGTAGGCCATGAGAAGGCCGACTGTCCGATATTGTGGGATGGAGTTGTGTGTGTGCCTACTCCAGTAACTTTGAGGGTCACTGATAATCGCGAGGGCAGAGTGGATTTTCCCCTGGTGAGGAGTCGAGCATTGCAATCACGAGCTGAGGAGATCCGAGTTCCACCAGTTGACGTCACAAATATTTTATTTTGAGAATCTTCATATGCCATTTTTGTAACGCCCGGGTTTCGGGGCTAAGCATTTTAGACAATGTAATAGTCTAGGTCAACTATTGTAACTCTTTTGATGTAATAAAGATGAAATATTTGAGTATTTTGTGAATTATGTGAATTTATATGCTTATTATTTAATTATAAATGTATAATTAATAAAGAATAAAAATAAGAGTCAAAATTAAAGTGTGAGATAAGCCCGATATCTTTACATAAAGTTGTAGTGGTCGAAACAAGGATTCCGAAGATATAAAGAACGCCGAAATCCGAGTTATAACGAAGAAGTTATGACCCGTCGAAGTTTCGCGACGAAGCCGGCACGGCACTGGGAAGCGTAAATAGTGAATTTACGATAGAGCGAGTTTTAGCCTTAGCGATCTAAACGAAAGTCGTAGAATATGTTAAACCGAGAGCGTCCATAAAAAGAACGCCCAAATCTGACTTCGTATGAGGAAGTTATGAGTTTTCGAAGTTTCGGCTTAGCGGTGTACAGCCCGAAGTTCGAATATTAGATCGAGCGGTTTTTAGCCAACACAACCTAAACGAGAATCGAAGATCTCGTTAATAGTAGCATAACGAGAAAAAGACAGACGAAAACGGACGTTGGATGAAGAAGTTATGAATTTTTAACGGACCAATCCTGTCCCGGCCTGTTAAAAATATAACTTTTAAAATAAGGTCAAAATTAGCCAACGGAGTCTAAACGAAAGTTGTAGAGTACGCCCCGCGTAGATCCGAAGTTCGGCCCCTATAAATACCATGCGAGATTGCCCGGATTTTTCACACATTTTCACAACTCTTTCTCTCTCTACTTTCTCTCTCTACTTTCTCTCACTACCCATTTTAACCCCCTAAACCCTAGGAAAAATCCTTAGCACCCAAAGGAAGCCCCGAGGCTCCCGGAGTCCCGAGAAAAAGTGTCTTTCGGTTCGGAAACGCTGCTCCGAGCAAAGCCCGGTTTTCTTTAAAATCTGTTCTAAGTGAGCTACGCCTACGCAATTTTTAATATAACTTTTAAATAATTATAGTAATGTTATTAGGTCCTTAAAATAATTATTTGGGCTATTATTATGAGTTATATTGAGTGTTATTTAACGCTTATATAATAATAATAATAATAGCTAGACTATTAATTACTCACGGTTAACGTTAAAACTAAACTCTAGTGGTATTAATACTAGGTTTTGGTCAAGGAAAAATTGTTTTGAGATAACGAAGTGCTGTTCAAGTACCGAGTCACCACCTAATCAGGTGACTGCATAGTTACTTTCATCTTACACATAGATATGAAGTATTTTATATAAATTACGTGTTATGTGTGCATATTATCTGAATACTTGCTGTCTATGTTGGATGAATGATTTTATACAAGTTTTTCGTTATTTAAACTGTATATGTATTTTATATCTACAAAAATGTTGGGGTAAAACATGGGTAGATGTAATAAGACGATGTGTGATAAAATGATGAGAGGCCTCGATGTTGTTGGTGATCCAGTCATCTAGCGGAGTATAGATGATGACCACGGACTCTTCTAGACAGTCCAGTGGAACGCTAGCAGGCTCGCAACCTGTAGGTGTTTGTGAACGATGTGTTCACCGGTGTACTCCATCCCCCTCATGGTTGCCTTTAGGACCTTTATTGCTGAGGAACCCCCTTAGCAGTAGTGTCCATCCCGATGATGATCCTTAGGCTAGGTCTCTTATGATAGGTGTTTAGGGACGTAAAGTGAGGATAACGGGAACGGGTAATCGAGTTATTGTTGATTGATGAAATTAATAAAATTATTTATTGTGGGTTGAAAACCCTATATGCTCACCACGCTCCCAAGCCTGACCCACTCAGTTTCATTTATTACAGGTAGTGGCGTTCGAGCATAGATGTGATGTTTTCGATGAGGGATTACGGATATAGGCCTGTAGATATGAAATAATGTAGTAAGGCTTATATTGTACTGTTTATGCTTTTGATCTGTATCGAACATGACATCCCGAGTCTTTTAATGAAATACATTTCCTTGGAAATGCTTTTTATAAATCTTTATCATATTTTTTTTGGGACAAATTCCGCAACACCTTTATTTAAAATGTTACCCTGAGTTTCAAACAAGCATAAACAAAATCGGTCTTTTCTGGCCGTGAAAATGGGGATGTCACAGTTGGTATCAGAGCATTAGTTTAAGCGAACTAGGAATTCGTAGGATTTCTAGACTTAAACTTAGAATGCTAAGCGATGATTGTGAGGTGTGAGCACTAGCTTATTTTAGGAATTATGCCTAAAATGCTTTTATGTGCTAAATGCTTTGTGCCTGATATGCTGTTATTTGTTCGGATCTATGGTATGTTGCCGACCGGATCTGGAAACCTTATGTGTTTAGGATTCTAAACGTACGACTACGATATTAGAACTAGCATGTGAACGTTTCGGAGAGATAAGGATGATTTAAACGTCTATCCTGAATAAAGATCTAAATTCACCTTATTCGGTGTATAGATCAAAATGGCAAGAACCTGCAGTGGAGCTGGGAATGCAAATGGGAATACGAATCAACCCCCAGTGATTCAGCAAATACCTGTTGTAGCGGATGTTCCTGAGCCAATCACGATGGCCGGAGTGCAAGCGATGATCCAGATGATGTTGGATCATCAAATGGAGGAAACCAGGAGTTTGCTCCAACAAAATCGCGAGGAAGCTACCATACCAATCGTAGAGCCCGAGCTGAATGATGGGCCGTCTGAAGGAGGAAACTACAGTGGGACTGTTGCTCAAGCCAACCCACCGATAGTTAGGCAAAACCACCAGGATGGAGGAAATGACGGACGTGGATGCAAATTCAAGGATTTCATGGCATCTAAACCACCGTGTCTATCTGGAAGCCCGATGCCGGTGGAAGTCATGAACTGGATCTCTGAGATGGAAACGATATTTGAGAGTTGCGAGTGTAGCAACAGGCAGAAGAACGCTCTCGCAGTTCCTCTGTTGAAATCTGGAGTACTAAGCTGGTGGAAGCTACTAGCTGATTCAATGCCCAAAAGGAGAAGCGAGCAAGATGTCGTGGGAGGATTTTATGGTGCAGGTAAAGATGCAATACTGCTCTGAGCAGGATCTTCTGGAGATCAACAACGAATTCCAGAATCTGAAGAAGGGAAGAATGAGCGTTACTGAATACGCTGCAAGCTTTACAGAGAAAATGAAGCTTGTTCTTCACCTCGTCCCAACTGAACTCTCCAAGGTTAACAAGTTTGCCATCGGATTACCAGCGGACTTGGGTCCAATGGTCAAGCAAACAACCACTCTGAAAGCCGCCATCTGGGCTGCTAAGAATGTGGAGACCCAGATACGAGAGAAGGGTCTGGAGAGAGCGGAGGTGGGAGAGAAAAGGAAATTTGATGGGTCGTCGAAATTCAGCAAGAAAAGCAAATTCTCAAGGTCTGGTACGCAGAAGTCTGGAGGAGGTGAAGCCAAATGGTGCGACAACTGCAAGAAGAAGCACCAGGGGAAATGTGACGGAGGAGTCACTTGTTTCAAATGTGGAAAACCTGGGCACTATGCCAACGAGTGCACGTTCACTAAGAAGGTCTGTTATGAGTGCAACGAGGAAGGGCACATTTCGAGGGACTGTCCGAAGAAGAAGGAAGCAGGAAGACCCAACATTCCACCGAAGCCGAAGGCAAGAACCTTCCAGATGACACTCGAGACTGCAAAGGAGGCAGCAGACGTCGCTTCAGGTACCTTTCTTGTAAATGGATTGCCTGCCAATATACTATTTGATTCGGGAGCAAACTATTCCTTTGTATCGTAGATTTGGAGGAAAATTAGCATTGCCTGTAGAAAAACATGATAATGCCCTAATTGTGGAAGTTGCCAGTGGCAAGTTCGTACCTGTTAGTAATCGTATTAATAACATCGTCATCGATATAAACGAAAACGAATTCCACGAGGAGATGTTACCCATAGAATTGAACGGTTTCGACATCGTTCTGGGAATGGATTGGCTTAGCGCCAACGATGCTGAGATTCAATGCCGAAAGAAGATAGTAAGGGTAAACCCACCCAAAAAAGAGTCATTTATGGTGTACGGGGACAAACGCCGAGTAAATTCTGGAATCATCTCCCTGATGAAAGCCAGAAAATGTTTGTTCAAGGGATGTGCATCATACTTGGCATTCGTAATCGATGCTAAGAAGGAAAAGAAAGAGGTGCAGAATATACCGGTTGTGTGTGATTATCCGGAAGTCTTTCCCGAAGATCTTCCCGGATTACCAGCTCATAGACAAGTGGAGTTTCGTATAGACTTGTTACCAGGAACGACACCGATAGCAAAGGCACCATACCGATTAGCACCGACGGAGATGAAGGAGCTTATGACTCAACATCAGGAGTTGTTGGACAATGGTTTCATTCGACCTAGTTCATCACCCTTGGGAGCTCCGGTGCTATTCGTGAAGAAGAAAGACAGAAGCATGAGAATGTGTATAGACTACCGAGAGCTGAACAAGGCAACAGTGAAGAACAAGTATCCATTGCCAAGGATTGATGACCTATTCGATCAGCTGCAAGGTTTGAGCTATTTCTCAAAGATTGATCTTAGGTCAGGATATCATCAGCTGAAGGTGGGAGATCAGGATATCGAGAAAACTGCGTTCAGAACGAGATATGGACACTACGAGTTCTTGGTTATGTCGTTTGGACTAACCAATGCTCCAGCAGCATTCATGGATTTGTTGAACAGGGTTTGTAAACCATTCCTCGATAAATCCATGATAGTGTTCATAGAGGACATTCTCATCTACTCGAAAAGCCAGGAGGAGCATGGCCAGCATCTACGAGAAGTGTTGGAAGTCTTGAAGAAGGAGAAACTGTATGCAAAGTTCTCCAAGTGTGATTTTTGGATCCGAGAAGTCCAATTCTTGGGTCATGTGGTTAACCAGGAGGGGATAATGGTTGACCCAGCAAAGATCGAAGCTTGATGAAGTGGGAACGACCAAAAAGTCCCACGGAGATTCGAAGCTTTCTAGGATTAGCCGGATACTACCGACGATTTATCCAAGGCTTTTCTTCGATAGCTGCTCCGTTGACAGCTTTGACCCACAAAGGAGCTACTTATGCATGGAGTGAGAAGCACGAAGAAGCATTCGAGAAGCTAAAGAAGAAGTTATGTGAAGCACCGATTCTTTCTCTACCCGATGGAGTTGAAGACTTCGCAGTCTAAAGTGACGCATCTAGAGTCGGGTTGGGTTGCGTTCTGACCCAAAGAGAAAAGGTGATAGCATACGCATCTCGACAATTGAAAGAGCACGAAAAGAACTACCCCACTCACGATTTGGAGTTGGCAGCGGTAGTTTTTGCTCTAAAGATATGGAGGCATTACCTCTATGGCACGAAGTGCAAACTTTTCACTGATCATAAGAGTCTCCAGTATCTCTTTAATCAGAAAGAATTGAACATGAGGCAACGACGCTGGCTAGAATTACTCAAGGACTACGACTGTGAGATACTTTACCACCCCAGTAAAGCAAATGTTGTAGCTGATGCTCTCAGTCAGAAAGTCAATCTTGAGAGGAAAAGGCCAAGAGCATTGAGAATTGAAGTTGTCTCGACAATTGTGGAAAGTATCAAGAAAGCTCACGAAGAAGCCTCAGAAAAGAATGACCGAAAGGAAGAACGTTTGGGAAAGACGTTGGTATTCGGTACAAACCGTCAAGGACTGAAGGTATTCCAAGGTCGGATTTGGGTACCTAATACGGGAGGAATAAGAGATCTTCTGATCGAAGAAGCTCATAAGACCATGTACTCGATTCATCCCAGTAGCAGTAAAATGTATAGGGACCTAAAACCCTAGTACTGGTGGCCGACGATGAAGCTCGATGTTGCGAAGTATGTGGCCGAGTGTGTAACTTGTGCAAGAGTTAAGGCACAACATCAGAAATTATATGGGAGTTTAGAACCCTTACCTGTACCCATGGGTAAATGGGAAGACATCACCATGGATTTTGTGACTAAACTTCCCAGGACAAAGAACGGTCACGACATGATTTGGGTGGTTGTGGATCGTTTCACAAAGAGTGCACACTTCATAGCTACCAACGAAAGGTGGTCTATGGATAAGCTTAAAAATGCTTACGTGAAGGAAATTGTGAGACTTCACGGTGTTCCTCTAACGATTGTATCGGATCGTGATAGTCGTTTCACGTCACGATTTTGGAGAAGTCTACAAGCGGAATTGGGTACGAAGTTGTGTTTGAGTACAACTTACCATCCACAGACTGATGGTCAGAGCGAAAGAGCGATACAAACACTCGAAGATATGCTAAGAGCATGTACCCTAGATTTCCAAGGTAACTGGGATGAGCACTTACCTTCGGTAGAGTTTTCCTACAACAACAGTTTCCACTCGAGCATCAAGATGGCACCCTATCAAGCCTTGTACGGACAGAAGTGTCGTACGCCGTCTTGTTGGCTTGAGGCCGGAGAAAAGCAGTGTATGGGCCCCGAGATACTCCATGAGACTGCTGAGAAGCTGAAAGTGATCAGGGAAAGGATGTTAGCAGCTCAGGATCGTCAGAAAAGCTATGCTGACAAGAAAAGGCGACCGATGACCTTCGAAGTTGGGGATTCGGTTTTGCTTAAGGTCTTACCGTGGAAGGGACTTATAAGATTCGGAAAACGAGGAAAGGTAAGTCCAAGGTTTATTGGACCGTTCAAAGTTCTTTAGAAGATTGGGAACCAAGCTTACAAGCCGGAATTGCCCGAAGAAATCGATGGTATTCATAACACCTTCCACGTGTGTTATCTGAGGAAATTCACGGGAGAAGTTCCCAACATAATTCCGATCTCAGAGCTAAGAATGGATGAAAACAAGAGGCTGATTGAAGAGCCCTAGACAATTGTTGACCGTAATACTAAGAAGTTACGACGCAAGATGGTCGACTTAGTGCTAGTCCAATGGAAACATTCGAATGGGCCAAATCTCACTTGGGAAACTGAGGATGACATGATGAGTCGCTATCCGCATCTGTTTGCTGACGCATGATTCCGGGACGGAATCATCCTAAGGGGGAGGGAATTATAACGCCCGGGTTTTGGGGTTAAGCATTTTATACGATGTAATAGTCTAGGTCAACTATTGTAACTCTTTTGATGTAATAAAGATGAAATATTTGAGTATTTTGTGAATTATGTGAATTTATATGCTTATTATTTAATTATAAATGTATAATTAATAAAGAATAAAAATAAGCGTCAAAACTAAAATGTGAGATAAGCCCGATATCTTTACATAAAGTTGTAGTGGTTGAAACAAGGATTCCGGAGATATAAAGAACGCCGAAATCCGAGTTATAACGAAGAAGTTATGACCTGTCGAAGTTTCGCGACGAAGCCGGCACGGCACCGGGAAGCGTAAATAGTGAATTTACGATAGAGCGAGTTTTAGCCTTAGCGATCTAAACGAAAGTCGTAGAATATGTTAAATCGAGAGCGTCCATAAAAAGAACGCCCAAATCTGACTTCGTATGAGGAAGTTATGAGTTTTCGAAGTTTCGGCTTAGCGGTGTACAGCCCGAAGTTCGAATATTAGATCGAGCGGTTTTTAGCCAACACAACCTAAACGAGAATCGAAGATCTCGTTAATAGTAGCATAACGAGAAAAAGACAGACGAAAACGGACGTCGGATGAAGAAGTTATGAATTTTTAACGGACCAATCCTGTCCCGGCCTGTTAAAAATATAACTTTTAAAATAAGGTCAAAATTAGTCAACGGAGTCTAAACGAAAGTTGTAGAGTACGCCCCGCGTAGATCCGAAGTTCGGCCCCTATAAATACCATGCGAGATTGCCCGGATTTTTCACACATTTTCACAACTCTTTCTCTCTCTACTTTCTCTCTCTACTTTCTCTCACTACCCATTTTAACCCCCTAAACCCTAGGAAAAATCCTTAGCACCCAAAGGAAGCCCCGAGGCTCCCGGAGTCCCGAGAAAAAGGGTCTTTTGGTTCGGAAACGCTGCTCCGAGCAAAGCCCGGTTTTCTTTAAAATCCACTGTAAGTGAGCTACGCCTACGCAATTTTTAATATAACTTTTAAATAATTATAGTAATGTTATTAGGTCCTTAAAATAATTATTTGGGCTATTATTATGAGTTATATTGAGTGTTATTTAACGCTTATATAATAATAATAATAGCTAGACTATTAATTAGTCACGGTTAACGTTAAAACTAAACTCTAGTGGTATTAATACTAGGTTTTGGTCAAGGAAAAATTGTTTTGAGATAAAGAAAGTGTTGTTCAAGTACCGAGTCACCACCTAATTAGGTGAGTGCATAGTTACTTTCATCTTACACATAGATATGAAGTATTTTATATAAATTACGTGTTATGTGTGCATATTATCTAAATACTTGTTGTCTATGTTGGATGAATGATTTTATACAAGTTTTTCATTATTTAAACTGTATATGTATTTTATATCTACAAAAATGTTGGGGTAAAACATGGGTAGATGTAATAAGACGATGTGTGATAAAATGATTAGAGGCCTCGATGTTGTTGGTGATCCAGTCATCTAGCGGAGTGTAGATGACGACCACAGACTCTTCTAGAGAGTCCAGTGGAACGCTAGCAGGTTCGCAACCTGTAGGTGTTTGTGAACGATATGTTCACCGGTGTACTCCATCCCCCTCATGGTTGCCTTTAGGACATTTATTGCTGAGGAACCCCCTTAGCAGTAGTGTCCATCCCGATGATGATCCTTAGGCTAGGTCCCTTATGATAGGTGTTTAGGGACGTAAAGTGAGGATAACGGGAACGGGTAATCGAGTTATTGTTGATTGATGAAATTAATAAACTTATTTATTGTGGGTTGAAAACCCTATGTGCTCACCAGGCTCCCAAGCCTGACCCACTCAGTTTCATGTATTACAGGTAGTGGCGTTCGAGCATAGATGTGATGTTTTGGATGAGGGATTACGGATAGAGGCTTGTAGATATGAAATAATGTAGTAAGGCTTATATTGTACTGTTTATGCTTTTGATCTGTATCGAACATGACATCCTGAGTCTTTTAATGAAATACATTTCCTTGGAAATGCTTTTGATAAATCTTTATCATATTTTGTTTTGGGACAAATTCTGCAACACCTTTATTTAAAATGTTACTCTGATTTTCAAACAAGCATAAACAAAATCGGTCTTTTCTGGCCGTGAAAACGGGGATGTCACAATTTTCCTTACCGAGAGCCATTCTTAGAAGATATTCGGGTGGTCCGGTTTTGGATGTCGATGTGGGATCCGTTGACCACCGTCATAGCAAGCTTAAGTGAGAGAAGACCAACAGGCGGTTCAATATTTGGTGGTATCAGCAAGGAAATCAAGTAATCCGTAAGGTGGGCATGTTGGGTTTGAATGCATGAATTGTAGGGGTCATTCGGGAATACGAGACAATGAGGAATTGGTTTGATCATGGTCGTAAGATCAGTAATCGTCAAGTTCAGACCTTCGAAGTGTGCTCAGTTGCAGGTTAACTTGGAAATTACTCTAGTGCAAGTTGGTCGTTGAATTGGTTCGGTACCCATTACGATAGTTGAGATTTTGTTCTTCATCATCTGATAAAGTCGTCGAGGACTTATAGTGAATTTAGTGGAAAGTGCTCAGGAATATTGAACTTGTTAAGATTTTGGGGAGTATTCATTCAATTTTAACAGGTGTGCGTTCGATAGCATTGGCTAGTAATGGAATGCTAGTACTTGTGGGCATAGGTTGTCGGTAGTTTCGAGTAGTTAGTTTACGAGATACATTATAATCTATCAATTTTATGGTTGGAAGAGTGCAGTTGAATCCAAGTAGGGGAGAACTGCTTCGACTATGGGATTGCACAAGAAATGAGATTTGAAGTTACCTTGCATATTAGTGGTGGCGCATGGAGGGTATGTAATTAGTTTTAGGTGGAGGGATTGTGTTAGAGCCTTTTTTCCTGTTCTTGTCTGATGAAGGCTTTAGGGTTCGAAGTATAACCCAAACACCTAATTTTGGGTATATCCGGATGAGGCTTCGACTCATGATGATTATGGTTGGGATGGTAGATGCCCGGTAAGACCATGGGTTAGGTCCATGCCAGTGTGGCAGTGTTGTAAGACTACAGGGTGGCCACAGCGTTCACTAGGTTAGCATGTAGTGATATAAGTGTTGTAATAATGCGGGGTGGCCATAGAATTCACTAGGTTGGCAGGTAGCATTAAAGATTTTGTGAGACTGTGGGAGGGCCACATCATTCATGGGATCAAGGAAGGATATGGGTCGTATGGGGTCGGTCATGTTGTAAGACGGTAGCTGGATGTGTAGCATTCATTTAGAGTAAAGTAAGTAACATTGCATCTGTGTGATGGTTGGTTATGATATCCCCGGTTAGAATAGGAGGGCTGTTGAAGCCTTATATACAAGTAGGTTAGGGTAGCTTGGCGAGACAAACTCTTGGATAGATTCTTGTGGTACAGTCGTTGAAAGGATGTCAATTTCAGCGACATGTGGGGAATCCGACGCTTCAGATAATTGGTAGATCAGCCTGGAGCTCAAACGATATTTACGATTGATGATATTTAGGATCTCCCACCCTAATTTCGGGACCATTCTATAATTGATGAGACCATATCTTCTCCCTCGGATCCCACTACGGTCTCTCATGACAAACACTCACTTATACTAATTCGGCGACTACTTGTTCTAGAGAATGGTATAATCAAACCCACTAAATATCCTAATATGGACATCTCCTCCATATTGCCTCATACCAGATCATACTTAGAGGCTATTGAGGATCCTCATCGGCGTCAGGCTGTGCATGATGATTGTAGTTCTCTAATTTCAAATTAAACTTGATCCTTAGTACCCCTGACCTCCTAGGATCAATATTGTGTAGTTTATATGGATTTTTCATCAGGAATTTCATACATATTCCTCCCCCCTCTCTCTATCTCTCTCTTCCTCTCTCTCTCTCTCTCTTTCCCTCTCTTGCTATATGGCATGCCTCATAGCTAATGGTCGCAATCAACAACATAGTATATATAGTGATGAGACTTTCAGTACAATTGTCAAACTGGCCACTATACATACATTTCATAGTATTGTTGTATCTCAAGACTGGCATATTAACTAGTTAGATGTGAAGAATGCATTTCTTCACGGTAACCTTCTGGAAAATGTTTACATGGATCAACATCTAGGGTTCCATAATCCATGATTTTCGGAATATGTGTGCGTAACGCCCTGTTCCTGGCACTCATTTAATCTATTAAAATATTCATTTTGTAAGAGCTACTCGACGAGTTGGTAGCCCTAAATCGTCGAGTAGATGCCAGTTTGGATGTGGGGTTTAAGTGTTCTACTCGACGAGTCGAAGCCTGGACTCGACGAGTAGGTCCATCAGGAGGAAACCCTAATCTTCAGGGTTTGCACCCTATTTAAACATCATATCTGGCCTCCACCCCAACCTCTATCACCTCCAAACCCTAATCTCGAAACCCTAATCCACTTTGAGTGATTTTGAGCTAGTTCATGCCATTTTGAGTGTTATTGTGCCTTTTGAAGCTTGTGGAAGAAGAAGACGATAAAAGGCTCAAAGGGGAAGAAGTAGATCCAAGAGCTACACTTCATTTACTGCATTTTCTGGTAATCAAGTCCCTAACTTGATCCTTCTTCTCTTAGATCTATTTGTTTGCATTTTACGAAGGAATTGGTTTAAGAACCTTAGCCCTTGGGATTAGGACGTCCCAAGTGATGTATATCTCAGATCTGGGGTCTAGGAAGGGTTCGAAGGCATAAAGGTGCAAACTTTATGACCATGGAGACCCCATGCAAGTTTATATGCAAGAACATGTCCTTTTTAGCCCTAAAAGACCATGCATGTGAAAAAAAGCTTGGGACTTTACGCGTCCTACAGATGATAAAAGCCTAGATCTAGTTTATTGTGCTTTGGTTTATGGTACTATGGCTTGTGGACCAAGTTTTATGTCTTAAAGAAGTTAGGGTTTGGGTTAAACCCATTAGGAAGGACTAAGGATGGGTAAAGTTGGAAACTTTACCCTTAAGAGTGCATTTCCAGTATGTAGATGAAGTTTGGAACATAGATCTGAATGGTAGGAGCTTAATCCATTTAGATGGCTCAATCAAACAGGGGAACTCGCCGAGTCCACGGTAGGACTCGACGAGTTGAAGCGGGTTGTCCCGATTATTATGACAACAAGAACTCGATGACTCTGTTAAGGGACTCGACGAGTTGA
Source organism: Lactuca virosa (assembly GCF_052849685.1). Classification (NCBI taxonomy): domain Eukaryota; kingdom Viridiplantae; phylum Streptophyta; class Magnoliopsida; order Asterales; family Asteraceae; genus Lactuca; species Lactuca virosa. The sequence goes on from NC_136432.1 coordinate 198,740,103, forward strand.
CTTAGTTGACCACGAGTTTAAGCATTCAGGGACTCGCCGAGTTGGGAGATAACTCGACGAGTTGGGTTGACTGGGAGTTGACTTTCACTTTGACTTTGACCATGGGTAAAAGGGTTATTATGGAATTGATAGTCGGAGAGTCGCCGGAGCAGCAAACACGGATTCCTCATTTGAGTTTTCAGCAGTCAGTCTTGCGAGGTGAGTTTCTTTCAGTAGGAACGGGTCTACGGCACCAAGGTCGGACCGTATATGTGATGTGTTAGTATCTGAGTGTAGTCAGGGCCCGAATCTCATAGTATCTTAGAGTGGGTGGGGCCCGATGCTTATAGTATTATTTGAGTGTAGATATGTGATTGTTTGGTAGATATACTTGTTGTCTGTGTGATAATTGTATGCATGTTAGTAGCGGAGTGTGGGCGGGCCCCGAATCTCTTAGACAACGGAGTGTGGGCAGGGCCCAAATCTCCTAGACAGCGGAGTGTGGGTGGGGCATGAATCTCCTAGACATCAGAGTGTGGGCGGGGCCTGAATCTCCATGAGAGTGGGTGGGGCCCGTTTCTCCTAGTTGCATGATATTTGTATGGTATGTGGTAGTTTGGGGAAGTCACTAGCTTCGTTCCTACAGTTTTCAGTTTTGGTTTCAGGTACTTCCACTAGCAAGGGGAAGGCTCGGGATGATCGCATGGCACACACCACAGCTTCAGCCTGGGATGTTTAGACTCTGATATTTTCATATGATTTTGATACAGTATTTTGACACGATGTTTTGAGATACACGATTCATGGTTATCTATATGATGATGGATGACCTATGGTTTTGATATAAATGATTTTAAAAAGAAATTTTCGGTCTGTATTTTTAGTATGTTTCAGTTGGTATCAGAGCCGTGGTTTGAGGGATTCAAGCACGCTCTCGGGTGTGTCTGAACTCAAACTAAGGATTTGGTATGAAAATTTTCAAAAGAAAATTATTTTTATAAAAATAACTTTTAGAAAAAGAAAAGAATTTTGAAAAGAGAAAAAAACTTTGAAAAAGATAAAAGGGTGTGGTGCATGCAATCAGCCGAGCTCAAGTAAGTACTCCCAAAATACCCATACAAGTTTATGTTATGTTATGATTATCAGCTTTATGAGAACACAATGCTAGATTAGGACTATGGATCTAGGAAGGATGACTTATGTGCCTATTATATGTGTATCAACTTTGTGAGAATTGCATGCTAGTTTAGGACTAAGGATCTAGGAAGGATGCCTTATGTGCCTGTTATATGTATCTCAGCTTTATGAATTGCATGCTAGTACAGATTAGTTAGGGATAGCCTGAGAGAGATATGCTTGATTATGTTTACTCGATGCTCGAATGCTGCTTGCTTTGTGCTTTTAGGAGTTCTAGTTATCTATTACTAACTAGTAAACAAATATGTTAAGTTACATATTGCGAGGACTAAATAATTTCAGAAGGTTAGGTTTAGCCTTATTTCGCAGCTCTCGTTTGAGTCTAACCGTAGGGTAGAACCTCTCATTCGAAGAATTATCTAGTTTTAGTGATATGTAATAGTATTTCCAAGCTAGTTAGGGGAGATAGTAGGGACTTCTTATGCAGCTGATGGTGGAGAGTTGGTTGGTGATTACCCTAGGGAAAGCCTAGGAAAAGTTTAGTATGAGATCAGCAGTAGTAGTAGAAGGGACTTGGTGGAGTCAAGGCAGTTCTTGAGGAAAGTACAGATAGATGTGGAAGGTAGTATGGGCCCGTACTACTTAAAGCAGAGGATCCGTACTCGAATCAAGGAAGGATAAGATGAATTCAGGAAACTTGTAGTATGTTATATCCCTTGAGATTTGATGAGTATACTGATGTTTGTTATGGTGTATTTTCAGTATGGTGGTTCTACGCCCGAGGCCGACTAGCACTTCAGGTGAGGGATCAGGCTCGGGCTCTGGATCCGAGCAGATGGATGAGCAGACGAGGGAGTTCATTTCGTCTGAGGTTACACATAGCATTCTAGAATAGACTCCTGTGATCTTTGGATCGGTCAAGAGGGGTATTTTAGAGCTTCTGGATGAGAAGAAGAGCGCTTTTCGCACTGAGATAGCGGCCATGATGGGTCGCGCAGACTTACCTTCCGGGAGTTCATAGTATGTGGAGCTCCCGACTATCGTGGGGATCGGGACCCCATTGCTAGCAGCAGGTGGTTGGCTGATGTCGCCAACGCGTTCCGCACCAGCAGATGTCCCAAGGGGGACAAGGTTAGGATTGCCTCCTATCTCTTGAAGGACAGGGCACGCGACTGGTGGGAGGAGGTTAGGAGAGCTATTGGTGATGATACAGTGTTGGATGCAATGACCTGGGGTGAATTCATGACCAGTTTCAGGGCCGAGTCCGCACCCGTTATTGAGGTACAACAACTTGCTAGGGAGTTCCAGGATCTCCGACAGACGACTGAGTTAGTGGCGGAGATTACTGCCAAGTTCAGGGAGAGGGCCCTTCTCATTCTGCAGTACATGGCAGACGAGGAGATGAAAAAAGCCCGATACCATGAGATGCTGATGAGTGATATCAGACAGTTTGTGAGCCGATCTAGCTGCAAGACGCTGGAGGATATGATAGCGAGGGCTCGTGAGAGGGAAATTGATTTTGAGATAGAGAGGAAGAGGAAGCCAGAGGCAGTGTCTGGCACAGAGGGCTCGGGAAAAAGCCCAAATTAGATCCCGAGGGAAGGGCCAGCAGGGCCGAGGCCGCTGTGGCAAGTGCGGCAGGGTTCATCAGGGGCCGTGTAGGGCGGGTAGTTCGGGCTGCTTCAAGTGCGACCGAACTGGACATGTCAGCATGGATTGTACTGCTACTACCACCACCATAGCATCTGATCTAATTTGCTTTCATTACAATCAGAGGGGACACAAGAAGTCCCAGTGTCTGAGTGTAGCATTAGTAGGACAGGTGGTGGCACCTTCTCCTACCACTATGAGGGTTACAGACGGCTATCAAGGCTGGGCAGAGGCGCCAGCGGCGAAGAGTAGAGCCTTCCAGTTGATAGCAGAGGAGGTATGTGCATCCCTTGATATGGTTATGGGTATATATCTTCTCCATTATCTCTTTATTATTTCTGATTATTACTCATGTTTGTGTGTTTGTCTATAGGATCGTTCTTAGTGAACGACATGTCAGCTATGGTACTGTTTGATTCGGGGGCTACCCAATCTTTTTTGTCGCTCGCACTTAGCAAGTGATTTAGTAGAGCTCCGGGGGAGCTGGATTGTCCACTTGATGTAGAGATAGCCGATGATAGGACCGTCAGAGTTGCGAGGGTTCATAGAGGTTGTACGCTACAGTTATTCGATCAGCAGTTTTCAGTGGATCTGGTTCCTATTCCCCTGCGTGGGAATAAAGTTATAGTGGGTATGGATTGGTTGAGCTGCAATGGCAGTGATTGACTGTGAGCTGCAGCTAGTGAGGGTTCGTACTCCTAGTGGGGGAGAGCTAGTGATTCAGGGCGAGAAGCCACAACGCGGACCGATTTTATGTTCAGCGGCGAGGGCAAGGGCCCACCTTCAGTAGGGATGCACAGAATACGTCGCCTATGTCATGGATACCCGGGATACGAGGATGGCGACCGTTGATGATGTACCGGTGGTGCGAGAGTATCCGGATGTATTCCCGGAGGATTTACATGGGGTACCTCCGGAGAGACAGGTTGACTTTAGGATTGACCTAGTCTCTGGTGCGGCTCCAATAGCCAAGGCACCATATCGGTTGGCTCCTCCCGAGATGCAGGAGTTGTCTACGCAACTGCAAGAGCTGCTAGACAGGGGTTTCATCAGGTCGAGCAGTTCACCATGGGGAGCCTCGATCCTGTTTGTGAAGAAGACGGACGGGTCACATCGAATGTGCATAGACTACCGGGAGTTGAACAAGATAACGGTGAAGAACCGTTACCCACTTCCGAGGATTGATGATTTGTTTGACAAGCTTCAGTGAGCATCTTGGTTCTCCAAGATTGATCTACGGTCAGGATATCACCAGATGCGAATCAGGGATGATGATGTGTAGAAGACAACTTTTAGGACTCGCTATGGTCATTATGAATTTATGGTGATGCCGTTTGGGCTCACCAGTGCTCCAGCCGCGTTCATGGACCTCATGAACCGCGTGTGCAAACCGATGTTGGATCGGTCTGTAATAGTCTTCATTGATGACATCTTGGTTTACTCCAAGACTTAGGAGCAGAATGAGGAGCACCTGAGTGAGGTGCTGGAGACACTGAGGAGGGAGAGAAATTTTGCGAAGTTCTCCAAGTGTAAGTTCTGGTTGCGCGAGGTGCAGTTCCTTGGGCATCTTGTCAACCAGAAGGGTATTTTGGTCGATCCGGCCAAGATAGCGGTCGTGAAGCAGTGGAAGATTCTGAGCTCTTCAACCGAGATTCAGAGTTTCTTGGGTCTGGCAGGGTATTACAGGAGATTTATTCAGGAATTCTCCAAGATTGGAGTTCCGTTGACCCGACTGACCAAGAAGTCGGGAGTTTTTTGTTGGGGACCTGTGCAGCAGACATCCTTTGAGATGCTCAGGAAACGATTGTGCGAGGCTCCGATTCTCACTCTGCCAAAGGGTGTAGTTGACTTCATAGTTTACTGTGATGCTTCGATCACAGGCATGGGAGCAGTATTGATGCAGCGGGGTCATGTGATAGCTTATGCCTCGAGACAGTTGAAGCCTCACGAGGGTAACTATCTAACGCACGATTTAGAGTTGGGGGTTGTGGTCTTCGCCCTCAAGATTTGGAGGCATTACCTCTATAGGGTCCGTTGTACCGTTTACACAGATCACAAGAGTTTGAGATACCTCATGGATCAGCCGAATCTGAACATGAGGCAGTGTCGGTGGTTAGATGTGGTTAAGGATTACGATTGTTAGATCCTTTACCACCCGGGCATGGCCAACGTAGTGGCCGACGCCGTAAGCCACTAGGCGGATGACAGTGATTACTCCACCATTGGAGCAGATTAAAGAGGCGTAGGTTGAGGGCCTGAAGGAGGAGACATCTATCTGAGGATGACAGTGATTACTCCACCATTGGAGCAGATTAAAGAGGCGTAGGTTGAGGGCCTGAAGGAGGAGCGTCAGAAATGCGAGAGGGTTGTGGGCCAGGTGGCCTTGTTTGATTATGACAGCCGACGGTTGTTGACCTTGCATTGGAGGGTCTGGTTTCCGTACTGGGGTGGAGTACGGCAGATTCTGATGGATGAGGCCCATAAGTCGAGGTTCTCCATCTATCCCGGGGCGACGAAGATGTACAGAGATCTTCGTCCCGATTACTAGTGGCCCTGCATGAAGCGGGATGTAGCTTGGTACGTAGAGAGATGCCTGACCTGCAGGAAGGTGAAGGCATAAAACCAGAGGCCTCACGGAAAGATGTAGCCGTTAGACATCCATGTGTAGAAGTGGGAGGACATTACTATTGATTTCATCACTAAGCTTCCCAGGACCGCACGTGGGGTTGATGCGATTTGGGTCATCGTGGATCGGTTGACCAAGAGTGCCCACTTCATACCGATCCAGGAGAGCATCTAGGCCGAGACGTTAGACGAGATTTATGTTTGAGAGGTAGTGGCACGCCATGGAGTGCCTGTCTCGATGGTGTCAGACCGAGATGTCTGTTTTACTTCCAGATTTTCGAAGCGGTTTGATGACGAGATGGGTACTCGTCTCCACTTCAGCACCGCTTTCCACCCCCAGACGGACGGACAGAGCGAGAGAATGATTCAGACTCTCGAGGACATGCTTCGTGCATGTGTTTTGGATTTCAGTGGCAGTTAGGATACGTATCTTCCTTTAGCGGAATTTTCGTATAACAACAGTTACCACGCCAGTATAGACCGGCCTCCCTTCAAGATGCACTACGGGAGGAAGTGTAGGACCCCAATCTATTGGGGTGAGGTCGATCAGAGGGTCATGGGGAGTACGGAGGTAGTACTCAAGACCACTGAGCGGATCCAGCAGGCTCCAGACCACTCAGAGTCGGCAGAAGAGTTACGCCAAAAAGCGGCGTTCAGACTTGGAGTTTCGGGAGGGCGACATGGTTCTCCTGAAGGTGTCGCCCTTGAAGGGTATCATACGATTCCGGAAGCAGGGCAAGCTAGGCCCCAGGTATATCGGCCCCTTCCGAGTCATAGTCCAGGTGGGCAAGGTAGCATACAGACTTGATCTTACTTCCGAGCTCAGTCAGATCCACAACACTTTCCATGTTTCCCAGTTACAGAAGTGCTTGGTGGATGATTCAACAGTGGTACCCCTTGGGGATATTCAGGTTGATGACAACCTGAACTAAATTGAGAGACCAGTGGCGATTCTAGATCTCAAGACGAAGGAGCTAAGGAACAAGCGGGTTGAGTTAGTGAAGGTGCAGTGGCAGCACCGTAAGGGTTCAAAGTGGACATGGGAGCCCGAGGAGGAGATGAGGGAGCACTACCCAGAGTTGTTTTCAGATGCAGCAGACTTCGAGGACGAAGTTTAAAACAAATGAGGGAGAATTGTAACACCCCGTTCCTGGCACACATTTAATCTATTAAAATATTCATTTTGTAAGAGCTACTCGACGAGTTGGTAGCCCTAACTCGCCGAGTAGATGCCAGACGCGGGGTTTAAGTGGTCTACTCGACGAGTCGAAGTCTGGACTCGACTAGTAGGTCCATCAGGAGGAAACCCTAATCTTCAGGGTTTGCACCCTATTTAAACGTCATATCTGGCCTCCACCCCAGCCTCTATCACCTCCAAACCCTAATCTCGAAACCCTAATCCACCTTGAGTGATTTTGAGCTAGTTCTTGCTATTTTGAGTGTTATTGTGCCTTTTGAAGCTTGTGGAAGAAGAAGAAGATAGAAGGCTCAAAGGGGAAGAAGTAGATCCAAGAGCTACACTTCATTTACTGTATTTTTTGGTAATCAAGTCCCTAACTTGATCCTTCTTCTCTTAGATCTATTTGTTCTCATTTTATAAAGGAATTGGTTTAAGAACCTTATCCCTTGGGATTGGGACGTCCCAAGTGATGTATATCTCAGATATGGGGTCTAGGAAGGGTTCCATGGCATAAAGGTGCAAACTTTATGACCATGGAGACCCCATGCAAGTTTATATGCAAGAACATGGCCTTTTTAGCCCTAAAAGACCATGCATGGGAGGAAATCTCGGGCCTTTACGTGTCCTATAGATGATAAGAGCCTAGATCTATTATATTGTGCTTTGGTTTATGGTATTATGGCTTGTGGACCAAGTTTTATGTCTTAAAGAAGTTAGGGTTTGGGTTAAACCCTTAAGAGTTGCATTTCCAGTATGTAGATGAAGTTTGGAACATAGATCTGAATGGTAGGAGCTTAATCCATTGAGATGGCTCAATTAGACAGGGGAACTCGCCGAGTTCAGGGAAGGACTCGACAAGTTGAATCGGGTTGTCCCGATTATTATGACAGCAAGAACTCGACGAGTCTGTTAAGGGACTCGATGAGTTGACTCAGTTGACCACGAGGTTAAGCATTCTGGGACTACCGAGTTGGGAGATAACTCGACGATTTGGGTTGACTGGGAGTTAACTTTGACTTTGATTTTGACCAGGGGTAAAATGGTCATTTTACCCTAAGAGAGGATTAGCACATTCTGATTAAGTGTTATTATGAAATTGAGAGCCGGAGAGTCGCCGGAGCAGCAAACAGGGATTCCTCACTCGAGTTTTCAGCAGTCAGTCTTGTGAGGTGAGTTTCTTTCACTAGGAACGGGTCTACGGCACCAAGGCCGGCCCGTATATATGATATGTTAGTAGCTGAGTGTGGTCCGTGCCCGAATCTCATAGTAGCTTAGAGTGGGCGGGGCCCGATGCTTATAGTATTATTTGATTGTTGATATGTGATTGTTTGATAGATATACTTGTTGTCTGTTTGATACTTGTATGCATGTTAGTAGCGGAGTGTGGGCGGGGCCCGAATCTCCATGAGAGTGAGCGGGGCCCGTATCTCCTAGTTGCATGATATCTGTATGGTATGTGGTAGTTTGGGGAACTCACTAAGCTTCATACTTACAGTTTTCAGCTTTCGTTTCAGGTACTTCCACTAGCAAGGGGAAGGGCTCGGGATGATCGCATGGCACACACTACAGCTTCAACCTGGGATGTTTAGACTCTGATATTTTCATATGATTTTGATACAGTATTTTGACACGATGTTTTGAGATACACGATTCGGTCTGTATTTTTGGGATGTTTTAGTGTGCTATCTTTTGAGATGCTCAAAGAGGCACCACTGGCTTTGTTCCACAAATTCGCCTAATATGCTATCACTATTGGTTTTTAACATAGTCGTGCCAACCGTTCACTTTTTATTCTTCAGAATCCTTGTACCACAACTTATCTATTACTTTATGTTAACTACATTATCCTCACGACCTCTTCCCCCGACATGCTTCAACAGATCAGATTAGCCGTGAGGTTGGCATGACATATCCTGGAGCTCTCAATTACTTTTTTAGGTATCGTCGTAGTTCGCACCTCTTCTTATATATATCTCTCCCAACATATCCCAACAAAAATATAAAGTTGACATACTTGAGTGCACTCACATGACACACTATAACCCGTGTCGCGCCCAAACGAACTAGTTCAAAAAATGGATTCTTCGGGTCCTCCGGTTGTCGATCTGACTCTAATTCATAGTCTCAGAAAGTCCTCTTTTTAGCATGTGACCTTCACCAACCTTTACTAACCTTCACTAACCTTCACCAGAGATTATGTATATATATATATATATATATATATATATATATATATATATATATATATATATTGTATTTGTATGTCTCTTTGAAAGGTATTGAGATTATTTTCCATTACATAATAGAATGAGCAGATAAGCATGTCGTATCGTACTACAGGACCAAGGTGGTTGGACTAAGTTGATACTGCCCGAGTTGGCTGAATCGCGACCAAAGTGTTGAGAAGAAGCACAAGAATGGTGGTACATCAACAAAACATATTTTACCAATCTTGTTTTACTAGAAAGAAATATAACTGGAAGTTAACTAATTATAAACCAAGTGATGTTCAATTACACTTAAATAAGACCCTTTTATCATGAATGGGTCTCATCGATTTTAAAGTATTGCAGACAATCGAAGAATAAATTGTAAAAAATACATTCTTCATCAACAATCTATTATGACGAAATGATATCTCATATCACGTAGTAGAAGCAACCATGGAATCGGGAAATTTGAAGTTTGAAAGGGGAACTCTATAACTCATATTGATGCGCTGATGACGATGGCTGTCACATCTTCTTCAACTTATTCCACCCTCGTAATTTGCTATATGCAATTGAACAATATCTTTGTCAGGCTTACATGTCGCAAACAATGTTCATTATCGACACATCTAAAAATGTGGGCCAAATGTTAATTTGTCGTATCAATAGTTTTAAAACTATGAAAAGTCGATCAAATATGGCATGATAGACATTTCAAATGTAAGCTTATACGTTGTGAAGAAACAGAAACATATATTATAGAACAACAGACTGTTTTTAAAAAAATATAACATAATTTAAGCATGTGAATTTTGTACTATTGCCACCATGATTAAGAATAAAGGTGGTCTCTAATGTAATATTACAATAATTTCAGATTTGACCCTCTTCTAGTGCGAAAAGACCTGTGTCTTCCACAAGGGAGTATAAACATAAATTAATCCATGGAATCTTTTGTTTCTACTTTCCATTATAATTATTTATTTACACAAGATCAATAAAAAGAATAACCTTTTCAAAAATCATTGTCTTTTATACCCTTCTTCCTTGAGCTCCATCGAATCTCACAGGTAACCAGTGTTTAAGTTTTATGTCTTCAAACACCAAAGAAATTAAATTATTTAATTATATTCCATAAACGAAAATCATTCTCGATTAGTAACCAATCAAAGAAGTTTTCAAGTTATCTATTTCGGGGAACTACCCAATTATCCGTAAATAAACAAACGACAAACGTTTTGATAATCTTATACATCATTTTAATAAGATATATTTTAGAAATCACAAGTTTCTTTATTATAAAAATACAAAAAAATAATAATAAAAGTACAGAAGGAAGAATTTGATACCCGAGAGAAGCAGGAGAGAAAAAGCGACAGATCGTTGAAAACATAATATTACTTCCATATTTGAAAATTGCAAGAGAGAGCATATTGGCACTAAATATATAGGAGGATTAAAGGGCTAAAAGGTTCATTGAACCTAGTCACTAACAACACCACTAAGGACTAGAGGTCAAAGATCATGACCTAAACTTTTGTGTGGTGCCTTTGCCAAGGGTGGTTGCCGCTCTAAATTAATATATTCCCTTCTTTTATGTTTCCACCAACTAAATGGGCCTTTTTCTATAATGTTAAATTACATATATTAATTATAATTAATTATTATTTCAAAATTTAATAACTTAAAATAACGCTTAAGGAATTGTTCCAAATAAGATACATTGTTATTATTGTTGGGACTACATGTCAGATTTGAATTTTGATCATTGTTACCGGGTATTTTAAGGATCATGTAAAATCTATTTTCCATAGTTGACACAAAATCCAATATTGGGAAGTGCTGTAAGTTGAACGAATATGAACAATGTGGTTAAACTATACTTTATATATATGTCAAGCTATTAAAAAAGTTGTGTTTGGACATATCATAATATTTAGAATGAAAATGATAGAAAGAAACAAATGTTTATTTGAGAAATGGGAGAAAGTGCAAATTAGGATGCTGTTTTTTGAAAAGTACATTGAAACATATGAGAATATGATGATGTGATACCTCAATTTTGTAGACTATGAAGCGAATTGCAAGGGAACAATTCCTTTAAAGGGTATGTATTTGTAACATCTATAAAATTTCAAATTTACTATATTAGTAACTGAAAAAAAATGGTAAAAAAATAGGTTATGAATGTGTCTTAGAAAATAAATGTTCAAGTCCTTGTAAGATGATGAATTAGTAAGAATTTGGTAAAAATGGCAAAATTTGCTTGAAACATTAATTGAAGGTGAGAACTATATTTGAACAAGTTATCTTATACCTTAGGATGAAAACCCTAAGAAAGCGTAAGAATTTATGCATGAATTGGTAAAAAGAACACAACGCGGGACAAAAAAAGAAGCTGAATTCAAGAATTTCGTAATGTAAATGCCAAAGACCATGTCCCATATGTGGTATGTCTATTTACTATGTAAGTTGTATTTACACATAATAGATGATGGATTAGAATGAAAATAATTTAAAGAAACAAGAATACGAATGAAAATCGTGAAAAATGCAAGTATATTGCAGCTATTCAATGAGGTAGGACAAAAAACAGAATCAAAATTATACATTATATGTTGTACATGATGAAAATTATATTTATACATGGCATAATATATATATATATATATATATATATATATATATATATATATATATATATATATATATATATATATATATATATATATATATATATATATATATATATATGGCAAATTGTGGGGCAAAATTAAAAATGGAAAAATGTGTATGTTACTGTAGTATTGGTTTTAAATATCATGTAAAGGTTTTGTTAAGTAGACAAAGACTCAGAATACCCAAAGATATGAATCGAGATTAGTATGTGTATGAAACTGTGAAATCAAGAACAGATATGAAGTAATTTTCCAGTATTTTTTATTGATCGTATAGTACATGTATATATACAATATAGGAGCTAACAAATTACATATAATACATGATACAACCATTAATCTATGATTCTATGACAAGATAAAATTTACATAACATATCTAATCTACTAAGCTCTTGCCGACACTCCCCCTCAAGGTGGTGAATGGATATCTACCATTCCCAGCTTGTCAAGAGAGCTTACAAATATTCTCGAATATTCTTCCACGCACAGCCTTAGTTAGCATATCGGCTAACTGCTCTTTCGATGCAACATGTGGTAACTCCACAGTTCTTTTCTCGAGATGATCCTTAATGAAGTGCCAGTCAATCTCCACATGCTTTGTTCGATCTTGTGGTACAGGATTGTTAGCAATTTTCACATTGGACTCATTATCACAATATAGGAGCATGGGTGTAGTCAATACTATTCCCAAATCCAGTAGAATTCTTCTTATCCATAGTAGTTCCCATATTCCATGTACCATTCCAAGAAACTCGACATCTGAACTTGATCGAGATACTACTTTCTGCTTTTTATTCCTCCATGTCACTAAGTTTCCTCCCACAAATGTGAAGTATCCAGAGGTGGACTTGCCATCCATTTGATCACCACCCCAATCAACATCCGTGTAACCCCTTACTTCCTGTTCATTCTCATGATCTATGTTCCTTCCAAAAAATAATCCTTTTCCAGGAGATGACTTAAGGTACCTTAGTATGCGATTAACATCATTCATGTGTTCTTCTCCTGGAGCATGCATAAAAACTAACCACACTCACAGCATAAGCAATGTATGGTCATGTATAAGCTAAGTATATAAGTTTTCCCACCGGTTTTTGATACCTTTCCTTGTTTGATGGAACTTGGTTCTCACTGATTGACAAGGAGTAGTTAGTTTTGATATATTATTAATCGGTTTGCAATCTAGCATTCCAGTTTCAGCTAGTAGATCCAATACATATTTTCGCTGAAAAAGGTTGATTCCTGCTCTTGACCTAGATACTTCAATGCCCAAGAAATACTTGAGGTGACCTATATCCTTTAGCTCGAACTTTGTAGCAAGAACCTTTTGTAGCTTGGTTATTTCCTCATGATCGTTTCCAGTTACCGCCATGTCATCTACATAAACTATGAGAGCTGTATTTTTATCTTTTTCTCCTTTTACAAAGAGTGTATGGTCAACATCACTCTTCTTGTATCCAATTTTCTTCATAAAGGTGGAAAACCTCCCAAACCACGCTCGAGGAGATTTCTTTAACCCATATAACACCCTTTTTAACTTGCAAACTCTTCCATTGCTATTCGTTCCTAGTGGTGGATCCATATACACCTCCTCCTCTAAGTATCCATTCAAGAAAGCATTTTTTACATCAAATTGTTTCAAGGGCCAGTCTCTATTCACTGCAATGGATATCCAAATTATGATCGTATTCATCTTTTCTACTAGAGTAAACGTGTCTGTATAGTCTATGCCATATTTTTGTGTATATCCCTTTGCCACGAGTCTAGCTTTGTACTCGTCTATGTCTCCGCTTTCATCGAGTTGATGTTATAAATCCACCTTCATCCCACTATCTTCTTGCCTTTGGGAAGATTCACAAGTTCCTATGTTTCATTCTTTTGTAATGCCTCCATTTCTTCATTCATTGCATTTTTCCACTTTCCATGTTTTAGAGCTTCTTGTACACCTCTTGGAATAGTGACAGTTGACATTTTTCTACCCTTAGAGCGTGGGTGTCTAACAGCCGGTGATGTGATAAAAATTTCCCGATGGGATGCTTTGCTTTCTCTTTTAAGTCGGATACATATTGTTTCTTCGGTTGGCCTCGATTGATTCTCACTGGCTAACGCCTTTCGCTTCCTTTTTCATTCATATCCTTCAAAATAACATCATAATAACCAGAATCAAAATCGACATCTGGGATATTAGAATAGCCAAAATCAAAATCGACATCAGGGATATTAGTAACATCTAGAATGTTAGTGGTATTAGTTTGTTCCGACTCCAGCTCATGGTCTTCGTTTGTAGTAGGCTCCGGCTCGATATTGGTAGTAGGCGTATCGGTATCAGTTTGACTTTCAAATTCGTAATTCCCACCTTCTTCTACATCAAACATCATGGATAGTTCATGAAAGTCGTGTGTTTTCACTTTTTCGTTTTTCTCCCCTAAAGGGAACACTTATGACCAAAATATGGAATTATTTCATGAAATGCAACATCACACATGGCATGAACCTTATTTTCGATGGGATCAAAGCATCTATATCATTTCTTTGCATCTATATACCCAAGAAACATGCATCAAACTGACCTTCACTCCAACATTGCCATATTTTGGAGAACATATGTGGTACAACCAAATATGTGTGGTTCAAGACCATCACTCATTTGTATTCCAGTAAGCTCACGAAGCTTTTGTAATGTAGTTTTAAAATCTAGTACCTTTGATGGTGTTCGGTATAAGAGATACGCAGCTGATCGTAATGCTTCACCCCAAAAATTTTGAGGTACTTCCATGTCAAAGAGAGAGGCTCGAACTATTTCAAGGAGTTGTCTGTTTCTTCTCTCAGCTAGTCTGTTTTACTGGGGTGACCTAGCACATGAATTTTGGTGATGAATCAAATTATCCTTATAGAAATTCTTCATTTGGTGGTTTATATACTCCCCTCCATTATCAGATTGGAGTACATGGACTTCCCTCATATACACAGTTTTTATAGTATTGTATAGTTCTTCAAAAGCATTGAATACCTACCCTTTGTGTTTAAGGAGCAATACCCATACCATACAAGTACTTTCATTAATAAAGGTTACAAAGTACTTTGCACCATCAGGAGTAGGTATAAGGGTAGGGCCCCATACATCGGAGTGAATTTTCATCAATGGAACAAAAGTTTTATTATCACTACAACCATATGAAATTTTCGTGTTTTTTGCCAACTCATAAATACCACACTTGAAATCACTATCCGTTACATTTGAAAATAAATTAGGTTTAAGCTTTCTAATATAACCAAAAGATAAATGTCCTAGCTTACGATGCCATAACATTGCCACAGGCTTATTTACTTGCACTACTCCTGCATGATACACTTGACTTTGATGATTTTCTTCAAGATAATACAACCTGCCTCGCCTAGTACCATAGCCAAGAGTCTGATGAGTTACCATATGCTGAAAGACACAATCATGTTTCCAAAAAATCACATAATAGTTTAGTTCTTCTGTAATTTGGTTGACAGATAGTAAATTCGAAGATAGTGAAGGAACTACAAGAACACAATCAAGATCCATAGAATTTGTTACTTTTACAGTTCCTTCACTAACTACAGGTGCCATTTCCCCATTCACAGTTTTAACTTTCGTTTGTTTTGGAGTATGATACGTAATTAATTTTACTGGATCATTCATCATATGATCTGTTGCTCCTGTATCAATTATGTACCTGTTATTTTGATTGTTTTGTTTATTGATGGACATACCCGTGTTTGTAGAAGTGTGAGCTGCTATAGGAGTAGTCGTTTCCTCAGTTTGTGGAGACTTGACAGTCGTAGCTTGGCCAATCCTCTTCCTAGGTTTCTTTGTGAAACCCCACCACTCCGGGTAGCCAATGAGTTCATACCATTTGGTTTTTGAGTGTCCATCTTCGCCACAGTGTGTACACGTAAGCGTGTTTCCTTTGTTATTTCTGAAGGGTTTTGAGCATCCTAACAACCTTAAGGTGCACAAACAAACCTAAATACTTTGGATCTATGTTTTCTCTAATTATACATGCAAAATGATTTTCCAAGTCATTATCCAAACTAGCATACAAACATGAGTTCTTGTATAATAAAAACTAGTTGGATGACATACATTTTCTTGTAGCTTGATTCCTTGGACCTTTAAGAGCCCAACATCCCAAATGTGATACCTCAAATGCTCACACAACACCACCAACAATGGAGGACTTTGAGAGAGAATACTTGCACTCAAAAATCGGCTATAGCTCTTCCAAAGGCTACTAGTGGCCGATTTCACTAACTAAGGGGTTTCTTATATAGTGTGGCAAAACTAGGGTTACACCATGTAAACCCTAATGTGCATGACCTTCCATATTCCTTATGCTCCATGGGTTTAAACCTCCATGGACCATCCATGGGTTGTGACATTGGTTTAGCCCAACTTAAAGAATTATGGATCATTGGCCCACATTATAAGAATCAATGATTTATACAATCAATCCCCATATATTTAATTAGTCTCTTTTGATCTCAAAATTAATTCCAAATTAATTCTTGATCAATACTAATTAAATAATATGATTTCATATTAATATATTAGAACTTATTATATACAAATAAATCATAAATAACCTCTTCTCAATTGTCCATCCTTCAGATTGTTCTGGTGCCATGCAACCCAAATGGACTATGCTACTCTCGGGTCAAGTACATACCCATTATAGTTATGGACTTAGACACCTTATCCAATAGTCTCCCACTTGCATAAGTCTAATAACTATAGCTGCAAGTATGACTTCAGGATCCGACTAGCAATCGTAGCTCTTAAAAGCCTCTGCCGAACTGTGACATGCCTTTTAAGATAAGTGCTCATATAATCCTCTGTTCTCAAGATATCAGTCGGACAAATACATGGAACAACGTCATACTTATTGTCAGACTGTTTGTTTCCCAATTTCCGATTTGTTTGACATAGAACTTAATCGAACACATCAATTTAGTTCTGACCGGGCCCGACACATAAGTCAAAATAAAATCATTGAGGGGCCCAAGATATCGCTTTTAATCCTCCAAAGACTAAAAGGAACATATAAACTTCGACTCATATGCTTGTACTAACTACTCATCAAATTATACACAACAACACGTTTTATAGCATCAAGTTACTGAAGCGGTTTCATACTATCAATGCACAACCAACTTATAGTCACCAACTCATATCTCTTGGTTTGAAGACTTATATGATATTATCGTCTCACGATCACTCGAGATAAATTCCATGAAGTGATACAAGTGAGCATGGGTTTAATCCAATACTCAGACCTTATGAGCACTCATGAATGTTGTAGCAAACTTTGCTATGTCTAATACAATTCAGACAATCTACAAGCCAAATTCTTGACAGTCTTGCCTCAATACCTACTTCCAACGTATGATTGACTGTGGATAGTTTGAATAATATAATTATTCTGGATGTCAAAACATGAAAACTGAAACAATAGTAAATGATTGACACAAGATAGTAACATTACTTATAAATAAAAAACATCTTTTATTTAAATCATCAAATGTCAATTACATTTCAACTATTACAAGTTTCAAAAGCTATATAGTCATTAAAACTAATATCGTCCCTCAGCCCGATGCGCCTTGCATGTTGTAAGTACTTAACCCTACTCGGTCCCTTCGTAAGGGGATCTGTTGGGTTCTCCTCTGACGATACCCTCTTTGCTATGAGGATTCCTTCTTCTATTCGATGTCTTATGAAGTGATATTTTCTGTCGATGTGCCTGGATCTGCCATGATCCCTTGGTTCCTTGGCTAAGGAAATTGCACTCTCGCTGTCACAGAAAATCTCCATTGGCTCCTTTATAGTTGGTACAACTCCAAGGTCTCCGATGAAGTTCTTTAGCCATATTGCCTCCTTCGCCGCCTCGCTTGCTGCTATGTACACTGATTCACACGTTGAATCAGCTACTGTCTCCTGCTTGGTACTTTTCCAAGTTATTGCTCCTCCATTCCAGGTAAAGACCCAGCCCGACTGAGAGTGGAAATTATCTCTATCGGTCTAAAAGCTGGCGTCACTATACCCCACCACTCTCAAGTCATCACTGAAGGGTTTTGAGCATTCTAACACTCTATGGTGTACATGCAACCCTAGATGCTTTAGATCTATGTTTTCTTTAATATACATCCAAACTTTCATTTCCAAAGCATCATCCTAACTAGCATACAATGGAGTATCTATACTACAAAATTCTAGTTAGATGACATACCTTTTATTGTAGTTGAAAGCCTTGAACCTTTAAGAGCTTAGCACCAATAGTATGAATTCCTCAAATGGAATCACAACACACCTAGGACAAAGGATAAATTTTGAGACAGTATGGTGCATACAAGTAATCGGCTCTATAGCTCTCCAAGAACCTCTAGTGCAATTTCACCAACCAAGAGGCTTCTTATATAGTGTGGTACAACTACGGTTGCACCATGCAAACCCTAATGTGCATGACTTTCCACATTCCTTAGGCTCCATGGGTTTTAACCTCCATGGAGTAACCATCGGTCACCACATGGGTTTGGCCCAACATAAAGAACTATGGATCATAAGCCCACTTTATAAGAATGGATGATTTACCAAATCAATCCCCATTTATTTAATTAGTCTCTTTTGATCACAAAATTCATTCCAAACTAATTCTTGATCAATACTAATTAAATAATATGATTTCATATTAATATATTAGAACTTATAATATATTAACAAATCATAAATAATCTCTTCTCAAAAGTCTATCCTATCAAATTGTCCTGGTGATATGCAACCCAAATGGATCATGCTACGCTCGCGTCAAGTACATACCAATAATAGTTATGGACTTAGATACTAATCCAACAGTCTCCCACTTGGATAAGTCTAAAAATTATTACAAGTACGACTCCATAACCCGACTAGAAATCGTAGCTCTTAAAAGTTGTTGTCGAACTCTAACCTAGTCAATGACGCGTCCATTAGATAAGGGATCATATATTCCTCCATTCTAGATATCATATGGACATGAGGCATGGATTATAATCATTTTCTCTGTCCATCTGTTGTTTCCTGATCTCAGATTTTTGACGACCGACTAATTGAACAAATCAAATCAGTCCAGGCTTGGCCAAACACTTAGGGGTTTCAAATCATCGAGGGGCCCACAGATATCACTTTTATCCCTCTAAGGGTAAAAGGAATGGATAAACTTTGACTCATATGCTTGCTCTATCTACTCATCAAATCACACACAATTATATGTTTTATAACACCGAGTTACCAGTGCGTTTACATATCATTAATGTGCAACCGACTTGTAGACTGCAACTCATACCTCTCCGTTTGAAGAATATAAGATATTATCGTCTCATGATCACTCGTGATAAAATCCATGAAGTGATTCAAATGAGCGTGGGTTGAATCCAATACTCGAATTTTATTCCAGGAGCAGTCATGAACACTGCAGCTATGTCTAAAACACCTAGACAAACGACAGACCTATTCATGACAATCTTACCTCAATACCTACTTCCAAAGTATGATCGACCGTGGATGGTTTGAATAACCCAGTTATTCAGGAAATGAAAACATGCAAAGTGAAACACAAGAATAATACTAATTCTATATGGCCCCAAAACTTTTGAGCCATATTGATTACTCATTATTCATTGTATAATTTTTCGAATAATCAACTTAATACTTGAATTAAAAAAAATAGTCATGCCATGATCCAAGTATGCACACTATGTTTATCTAAACAATAGCTATGCCATGCTCCAATCATGCACACTATGTTTGTATATGGTGCTTACTTTGTGAAATAGATCAATTGACAATATTTCAATGATGCTCATTTCACAATCCCAAATCCTTACTGTAAATGTAAGAATATCAAATTCTTGACATTTAGTGTAATGACTATGCACAAAAGTCACAGAGACTTGGCAACAAACATTACAAAGTATTCCAATGGAGATTGTCAACAAAACAATTCCAAGGAAGCAAAGTCTAAAATTCCAAAGTACATACCTTTGAACATCCTTCTTGCATTAAGTTTTCTAATCTTACACATATTTAAGAAATAACTTCCTCCTATGGAAACATATCAATATTCCCATTTTGACTATCACTTCTGAACAAGAGTTGCCTCTTTTCAGAATATGTCAATATGGTCCATCCATTTTTATACTTCCAACTACAAGCGACCAATCCTTGGCGAACCTTAGATTGTCCTTAACAGTTGTATAACCACTTTAGTCATATCTGCTTCTATTCATTTTTCCCTCTTAATGCCCTAGGCATTTGGAAATTTTTAGAATGTATAAATATTATAGCACATGCAATCGATCCTATACCCGAAGCATATTGGACACGATTCATAAAGACGTGATACCTAACCAGTTTTTTCATACAATATTTCTATTTGCCATGTTCTCATAATTCGAATTATGAAAAGGGATGTCGTAATCATAATCGAATTTCAGAACGCAATTAACACAATCATGACTAAATTTGATTAAAATCTCACAATCTAATCTTTTAGATTTGAAATGAATTATAATTTCCTCTCCCTTAATTATAGCAAAACAACTTTTCAAACTCGTAAAGTTGCAAATTGAAACTTTTGTTTTCTATAATTAACATTGCTAACTTGCAACATTCATCATAATTGATTATACTCCCACTAGCATAATAATCATTACTTTACTAGCATAGCACTTATGCTCCCACTAGCTTTGACATGTATTCAGAAATTAGCTGGACTTCTAGAAATCAATATTTCATTGACTTTCTTACCAAAGTTCAAATTTCTGACATGAGATGCTTCGATAAAACTTTATCTAGGCTTCTAGAAATCATACACATTTCCTCAGACAGCTTACATGTGTGTCTAAACAATTTTAGAACTTATAACAATAAGTCTCAAATGTTTAGACCTTTTCCATTTCTCACAATTCGAATTATGAAAAGGGATTACGTAATCATAATCGACTTTGAGAATGCAAATTTCACAACTGCTATCTACTTAAAATCTACTTAGTGAGAGCGTTTCCTCACCATCATTTTCATGAATCGAAGAGAAACCTTATGACACTTAGATTTTATGGTGTATGTGTTCCTATCCATGTGAATTTGTCATAACCATAATCATAAGACAAGGTTAGTGACAAATCCAAGCTTATATGGACTGAACTTGTTCAATCTTAATTTCTTGCCACTTGGCAGCTCAAGGGCCTACCGTTGCTTCCAAGTAGTTATGCAAACAACTGAGAACTCATAGAACTCACATGTATAGACAACTTTAACTAGAATGGGCATAGAAATAAGTACATGTCAACACGATAGGTTATAAACGACAAGTCGTGTGCTAGTGTTTAACAATAGGTTTACTCTTGATTAGTTCTTGAAACTTTCAAGATCTTTAAGACTCCCACTGACCTCTTGACATATAAGATTCACTTTGTCAAAGAACATTACTTGACAAACAAATATCCAAGAGTTAGTGCAGATCCTAATCAAGACTAACACTTCACACAATTGGCCTTAGTTGGTCTTTGGTTTATCCAAAACATTACAACTTACCAATTTCAAATGTACAATAATAGAAAACATTTTACTCTAAATTTGATAAGTGTTATAAACATTTATTAATATTGTGTCACTCAAGGTTACAATCTTGGAGTATGACTCTAAGACTTGTTTTGGGAACGAAGTATGACTCATCTTCTTGATTTAAACTATTTCAACAATTCACGATTCCTCTTCTTAGCCATACAAATGCACTAAGATGTCTTTAGAGGATCAATTGTGATATGGTTTTTCCATAAACATTAAGATGATCATAAAGCACGATACTAAAGTACTTTCCCATCTTTTCAGATTGGAGAAACTTTTATCTTTCTGCCTAATTTGATTCTACTCATTCGTTCTCCAATACATTATACCTTTTCTAATGATTCAGAATTATACTTAAACTTGTAAGCATAACCATATTTACTAAACATTAGTAAATCATGATGAATAGTCTTATCGATCTTCGTGGTGGACCTGACCAGTGCACAACCAAGTGTACCCAATCTCCTAGTCCTTCATTTGTCGCACACATTCATGTGAACAAGGAATTAGTCATAATTTCCAAAAGAAAAAGGTTCTCATTTATCACGCAATCTGAGTTGCATGATTCCAAGTTTCTATCCAACTGAAACTTCGGTGATGAGAATCTTTCCTTATTTGGCAAATTCTCGACACTACCACAAACGAAAGAATCAAATTCACATTGCTAACATGGAAACATACAAACATCAATTTTTCAAAAATACCTTTGTAAGGAGATATAAAAAATAAAAACAAAAATTACTTATTTATAAAATGCGGAAACAACTTTTCCTTACAATGCAATTACAAATGAAAACTATGTTATTACATAATTTCCTAGCAATCTATCATAACTCCTAAACAGCAACTCAAAAATCCGATCTTCGAACCATGCGATTGAAATCCATCTTCGCGATCAGATTCAGCATACTCTTCCTTTAAGCTTCCTTCCCTTTGCATTATCCTACAAAACATAAAGATGCAACCTTATCACATCATGTATTAAGAATCAACAATTAGGAACTTAATAGAGTTAGACAGTAGACTTACCTGAAGCAGAGTCAAACTTTTCGATTCTATCTTTTCTCAAATCTTTCAGGTAGTCAGGGCAGCTTTGCAACCAATGCCCCTTCTCTTGGCAATAGAAACATATAGAATCTTTGGGAATGGTACACGGGACAATCTCAGACTTAGCCTTTCTCTTTCCCTTGGAAAGAGAAATCTTTTCTGGACTTCCAATGTTTCCATTGTCAATGTCCATGGAAGTTTGGGGAGTAGATCCTCCCATCAAATTTTCTTTTCAGGTGCGCCACATCATTGCTGATTCAGCACCAATAAGCAAATAGGTAAGATCAATAAGGGTCATGTCGTGGTCTGTCACATAGTATTCCTTAATGAACTCACTATATGACTCAGGAAGTGATTGTAGAACCCAGTCAACATCCAACTTCCTCGAGACAACGACACCCAATACTCTCAGCCTGTCAATATGTGACTTCATCTCCAACACATAAGTACACATGCTTTCCATCTTCATGTTTCATTGCAAGTAGGGATTGAGTAACCTTGAATTTTTCAAGTCTTTGAACTTTTGGGTTAGGGAGAATTATTGGAGGAGGTGGAGGAAGTGAAGTATGACTTCCACAATCCAACCTCCGGACATCATCTTCAAGTGGAAAGCTTGTTCTAAAGGATTTGGGAAGACCATAGTTGTCTGAACTAGACATCTACAATGGGATAAATTTAAGTTAGTTGATTTAAGTCCTTAATATAACACCCAAATGGAATATTAAGGCTAGGACCCAACACAATATTTTACAATTCGGAAGAGGGATGTCGTAATCCAAATTGCAAAATATTTGAAGTTAGGTAAATGACAATTTACCAATTTCCACCATGAAAAACGAAATTGATTATTAAGTTTTTAAATGGATTGAAATTCCTAGATCCTTTGAGATTCATTGAACAATTCAATGGCATGTATAAATCTCAATTGTACCCTTAAAGTTTGTGACTGGGATGCCGAGGATCACAAACAAGGTGTGAATAACCATACAAATTAGCTTGGTACACCCAATGTTACAACCATTTAATCAATGTGCCGGTTAAGCACACACGCTCCATTGATATATGATTAACATCAAGCTACCCTTTGCCACGCACTGTCAGTCCCATATTAGTGTGCCGGTTAATCACACGCGCTCCACTAACGACTTAACAAGGTGCAAAGTATAATTTCATGGGTTAGCACCATATTCACATTTTCCTAAGTAACTAAGATTTGGGAATTTATAAGTGTTTAGTTACTTTATATTTATCATTATACTTTTAATGAAGGGAGAATTAGAGTCCTATCCTACCCGTTCGGCTAACGACCCTCCACCAGTCAAGGAAACGGTGGGTGAGAGTGGACACCCAATAAACTGCCATTTTATAGGTAGTACCCTTATACCCCCTTATAGACCGGCTTCGTGAATGAGGCATACTAACGGTAAGACTGACTTTGTTCTTATACATATATATATATATATATATATATATATATATATATATATATATATATATATATATATATATATATATATATATATATATATATATTAAACCTATAATATTATAATAGTGTAAGGGTAGAATTTTAAACTTTAAAATTCTAGGGTTTGGAATTAAATGTTTCAAAAGTTAGAATTTTACATTTACAAATTCCAAAACTTGAGGGAAAGTTTTGAACTATTCAAAAACTTTTGGAATCCATAACTTATGAGTTTAATATAGGTTTTAATGAAAAGACTATTGAAAATCCATAACTTGAGGACAAGTTATGTAGTTCATAAAAACATTTATGGAAAAAGACTCTTCAAGTTTATAACCTATAAGTTTAATGATCTCTTTAAAAGAAAACTGTAACATCCGGAATTTCGGGTATGATAGTTCGTGTTTCAATTTTGAAGATTTAGGAGGCGCTCGACGAGTCGAAGGTCTGACTCGTCGAGTCACGTCGAGTGATCACGTGGATTTAATGAGCGGACTCGACGAGTCCAAGGATGGACTCGCCGAGTAGGTACTGGGCAGAGAAAACCCTAAGTTCCGGGGTTGGAGCCTATTTAAAGGAACTTATGGCCTTGGATGCGCCTCATATCTCCTGTGAGAAACCCTAAATCGCCATTGGAGCCATGGGCGAGTTCTTGTGATGAAATCAAGTAATTTGGTGGGTTTTATGGAAGGAAAAGAGCATGATTCAAGCAAGGAACGAGATGGGGGCTGTGGATCTAGCATTTCTTCACATGGGACTGCTGTAGGAGGTATAATCTTGTATCCTTTCTTCTATTTTGGTTAGACCTCATGATCTTGGGAGTTTTTAGGGTTTAACTCCCCTTCTTTTGTGCTTATGAGCTAAGTGAGACATGATCTGAGGTGGGAAAACTCATATCTGAACCTTGTAAGGTCCTTGGAGACTAGGTGCCTCAGCTTTAGTGGTCCAAATGAGGGTTGATGAGCAAAAACATTCATGAAGAGCATGTATTGGCGTTTTGAAGCAATAACATCATGTATGAACGTAAAGATCGAAGCTACACGTAATTATTGAGCCTTGGGATGATAGATCTATAGTTTAGAGTGATAGATCTGGTTGAAATCGTCTGAATGAGAAATCAGATCGAAGGGACTCGCCGAGTCCATGAATTGACTCGACGAGTCGGCAAGGGTTTGTCCAGATGGATTGATTGTGCGATAACTCGGCGAGTTGGGGGTCAACTCGACGAGTTGAGCTGGACTTTTGAGACTTCTGAGGATACTAGGGGACTCGACGAGTCGCAGGACTGCACTCGACGAGTCGGGTCAAACTTGGACTGTTGACTCGAGTTTGACTTCTGTTGACTTTGGTGGTTTTGGTCAACATATGTGATAGAGACCTTGGAGGGGTAAAATGGTCTTTTACCCACTTTAAAGAGTTAGAAAGAGAAAGAACCGCCTTCGATTATCTGAGTCGTGAAAAGAGTATTAATAAGAGATATTCATCCTTTGTGTTAGGAGGAGGCTAGTTCGAGATCCGAACGCGAGGTTATTTGCTCACCTGCTAGCTGAGGTGAGTCTTCTCACTATACATTACCTAGAGTGGTAACTATGTGCAGACCGGAGGGTCTTATGTGTTATGTGTATGTTTGAGTTTATGTGCATTGCGATATATGTATGCTATGTGTTATATAGACCGGACCGGAGGGTCCAACGACTTACGAGGCCAGAGGGTCCTAGAGTAGACCGGAGCGGAGGGTCCAACGATTTAGACCGGACCGGAGGGTCCAACGAGCTAGACTAGACTGGAGGGTCCAACGAGCTACGGGACTGGAGGGTCCCGCTGAGACACATTGACCGGAGGGTCATACCGAGTTATAGCCTCGAGGGGCTATGTGTTGTATGTGGTATTTTGGGGAACTCACTAAGCTTTGTGCTTACCGTGTTATGTGCTATGTGTTCAGGTTCTCAGGATCACGGGACGACACCGGCTTGATTGTACACATCAGAGAAAGAGTTATGTTTGGGGATCCTGGATTATTAATGGTGTTGTGTTTTGTAATTTGAATAAACGAGGTTTTTATACAAAATGTTATGAAAAATATGCGTTTTTAAAATGAAAAATTCGTTTGAAAATTTACGGTGTTACAAGTTGGTATCAGAGCCTTGGTTTGAGAGATTCGGATGCACGTTTGGGTAAATTTGGACTCAAACAGAGGATTTGAGAAAAATATTCAAAGAAATGATTTTTCTAAAAACAAGCAAGAGTTTCTGAGAGAAAACGAGAAGGAGCAGTGTGTACAATCAGCCAGAGCCTGAACGGTGATTTCCCAAAATACCCTTACGTTTGTATTATGAGATAATTATGAGATATGCTATGAGATATTATGCATGCTAGAGATAGGCTAGGTATTTCATATGTTAGGACTAGAGTGGCCTGATTTGTGATGCCTTAGCCTATGAGTTGTTGTTATATGTGATGAGTTTTCGAGTATGTGCTGAGTAAGAGTATCCAACATGAATCCTTTTTAGAGAGGGATTTGAGTAGAGGAGTAATCTAGGAGAGATACCTAGATGAGAATTTGTGGAGTCTACTGAGAGGTTAGTCAGATGCCCTTTGGGGGTGAAGTCTCTTGAGTTCAGTGGTATCCTACGAGTATGAGGAGAGCGAGTAGGATAATAGCCTAGAGGGGTTTTACGTGCTAGTGGAGATTATTCGATTCCTGAATGTTGCTTGCTTCGTGCTTTGTGGAACTCTCGATGATGGGAGTCAGCTACTAAGTGAATATGACGATATTCAGGAGGTAGATGGCTGGCATCATTAGGAGTTCTTCAGCAGCTGATGACAGAGAAGTGTGAACACCTAGGAAGAGCCTAGGGGGTGACCGTGGTCAGCTGAGTGCGCTGACAGGGTAGAGTAGTTCGCTGGGAAACAAACACGAGTAACGGGATGGATGCGCGAGAAGGTTGAGCAGCTACTTAGGAAATATGGGATGGTCTGTGTGGAAGGTATGGGTAGATGTGGCAAGTAGTATGGGCCCGTACTACCGAAAGCAGATGACCCATACTTGATGCAGGGAATATTCTGGAGAATCTAAGTAGCAGATCGAGAGGTGATGTCATGGTTCGAGTACCATGATTTGTAGCAGATCGAGAGGTGATCTCATGGTTCGAGTACCATGATTAGTAGCAGATCGAGAGGTGATGTCATGGTTAGAGTACCATGATTTGTAGCAGATCGAGAGGTGATGTCATGGTTCGAGTACCATGATTTGAGGCGGATTGAGAAGAGAGAACATGGTTCGAGTACCATGATTCGTAGCAGATTAAGAGGAGGTAACATGGTTCGGGTACCATGATTCATAGCAAATCGAGAGGTGGTCACACAATTTGAGTACCAAGACACGTGGCGGTTAATGCTTCTGGTTTTACCGGTTATTCTGTGGTGATTGTCTAGACTAAGATCAGATGTGAAAGAATATGGGGCCAAAGGGCCATGAGGAACGAGTTTTAGTGGAGCATCCCTTAAAAGGGAAATCGGGTTAGCTCCGAGGGATTGTTGGTGAGATGCCAGTTGGAGTCGCAAGACTCAGGGATGAGTAGGGATGGTGCGTTATGGGAGAATACGGTCTGGGCTAAGCGACCGGCCGATGGTGGAGATGTCATTTTCTATGACCTGAGCAGTGCTATTTCTGTTCCTGTGGGAAACAGGAGAGGTATTGAGATTTTCGGTTTCCAAGGTTGGGGGTGAGCCCTGTGGGGTAGCGGTGGTTACGATCTTTCATCAAAGTATTTGGGCAATATGTTTGCCGAGACGTAATGTTACAGCATGAGCAGGTTGTCAGCGGGGACTGAGATGGTTAAGGACAATGATACTACCTATTTGAGCATAGTAGGGCATGTATTAGCTGCAGCGACAGACGATCAAGAAGAGGATATTGGGGCGGTGGCTCTTATTGTCTATGATGAGTATCGAGTGTGGTAATGAGGACTCCACTCTTATTACAACCCACGTGATGGAACGTTGGTTGAAGAGTCGAGGATGAGGAATATGTTAGTTCATTATTTTCAGACTGAGAGTCAGGGTTACGACTGGACAGTTGAGATGTCCGGTAGTGGGATGGTACGAGATTCTGAATTACTAGAGGTAGTCATAATGAGAAGTTTCTGAGGATTTCATCGGCGATTCAGGGTATTTGGAATTGCTTGACCTCCATCGGGGAGATCATCGAGCATTGCGTATCACCTTCCAAGAGTAGGTGCGATGTTATTGGTAAAAACAGTTTGTGGGTTAGATTGTTGGCGAACCAATTGGTGATGGTTCGAACCCTGAGTGGGGGAGAACCGGGTACTTCTTGAGGAGATCAGAGATTTGTTCAAGAGCGGTTAGAGAACTGGATAGAGAGGCCTGCGGTGCGGATTCCTGGGACCAGGGTTATTAGCGGTCAAGGAGAGGTGCAGAGCGAGATAGTGCATGTGGTACGTGTTTGAGAAAGGATGAGTGTCTCCATGGCAAGTGGCCGTTGGTCGGAGACCTTGTGGTGGTTAGGAATCCTTCAAGGTTAAAATGGTGAATTCGAGGTGGTTGGCTGGTGAGGTTAGTTCGGCGGTTGAGAATTTCTAGTTCAGAGTATGGGCTATTATATGCAGTATGGGAAAGGAAGAAGTTGATTGGGCAACCAACTTTAGGGTCGTTATGAGTATTCTTGCATGAGTTTTGAGCAATAGAGGAGGAACTTTCGGATTGTCATCTTCGTGTTCTGAGTCGTTGGCAATTTCTTTGTGTTTTAATTTGGGAGATGGAGTATTCCGGGGTTACAAGTGGCACGAGAGAAAGATCGGTTGCGAGATTCCGAGGAAGCAATGCGGTATCACGGTATGATGCCATGAGTATGAGATCAGTGGTAGAGTAAAGACATTGCGAGGCGTTGTGATGGTATTTCGGGGTATCCGAGTTTAATGTGCTAAATCTTGGATTATTTTGAGTTTTGAGTTTGAGATGACGAGTGGAGTTGCAAGTGTCTATGGTTCCGGTGGGGGCCCTTCAGCTAATTGACATCAAATGGATTTATTTGAGAATGTGAATTACACTAAGAAAAAGAGGTTTTGTCACGACGGTGGTCGTCCGAAGTAGTGATGCTTAGCCTGGATGGGTTTGTGTGTACCTATTTATGTTGGGCCGCAGAGCATGAGTTAATGATCGCAGTGTGGTGTCAACCTGAGGATGAGATTGTGAAGTGGTAAGAGTAAGTGCGGTAAGACTGTGGGGAGCTGTAGTTTCAATGAGTCAGTGCAGAGAGGTTGTGGTGATGCTACGGGGAGCCGTAGTACTCACTATTCAGTGAGTGGTGTGATGATGCTACGGGGAGCCGTAGTACTCACTATTCAGTGAGAGGTTGTGGTGATGCTACGGGGAGCCGTAGTACTCACTATTAAGTGAGGGGTGTGGTCATGTTACGGGGAGCCGTAGTACTCACTATTCAGTGAGAGGTTGTGGTGATGCTATAGGGAGCCGTAGTACTCACTATTCAGTGAGGGGTGTGGTGATGCTACGGGGAGCCGTAGTACTCACTATTCAGTGAAAGGTTGTGGTGATGCTACGGGGAGTCGTAGTACTCACTATTCAGTGAAGGGTGTGGTGATGCTACGGGGAGTCGTAGTACTCACTATTCAGTGAGAGGTCGTTGTGATACTGCGGGGAGCCGTAGTACCCACTAGTCCGCGAGAGAATGTTGTGATGAAGTGCTCTCTGATCAGAGCTTGACGCAGAAGAGTTTTAGGCTTGGGTAGCCCTAATATTTGAGTTTGTGGAAGCTTGGGGTCGTTCCAGGGGCGAGACTGGGGTCTCCATGTTTGTCGAAAGTCGTTATATTCTGAATTGAGTAGTGGTTTTCGTGGCCAAAGGGAAGTGGATCAGTGAGGTACGCATGGGTCGCGGATCATGAGTCATGAGTTGAGTGGTTCATTGGGGCAAGTGGTTCCAGCTCTGGGTCAGATCAAACTCTCGAGTTTGAGTTTGGCTCTGGTAGTGCGTTGAGTAGGCAGAATGAGATTCCGGATTCAGAGCTGAATTTCATTTAGAAGGGGGTATTGCTTCCATCTGGTGCCTTAGACCTGAGTGGGTCAATTCGTTGGTGTGAGAAAACCGCGAAACGTATGGAACTAATGAGTAGTAGACGACAGAGGTCGAGGGTGAAACGAATTCCGTATTCGCTTGAGGAAAAGCGAACTTCGTGACTTGTGTGTCACACTGGGCCGAGATAGCTAGTGTGGGAAGGAAGTCAATGAGACATGTTGAGGTATGCGATGGGTAACCCTTGGAGGTTCAACTGCTAGGTCGGGAGATGACCTGGTGCTCAGTGTTGAAAGGGATTTGGAGAAGGGAGCTGGGGTTTGATTGCAGTTCAGTGGATGGGTCCCTGGTGTGATGTGACCCTTTCATTCTTTGGAGTATGATCTGAATTGTTTAACATGTCTGGATTGAGTGATCGGTAGTCGATTTTTGGGCATTGATTTTTTTATCAGTCGCAACGAGAGAATCAGAGGGACAGTAAGTTTTTGGGCTTGCTATTCAAGGAGCGAATAACATGGTAGAACCTTGTAGGGGGCACTAGAGTTTCCGAATTATAGGGAGCCAGTAGTGGTATCGCAATGGTAATTAGGGTTGTCCGTTTCTGCGTTTGGGAGTTTGGGATCAGGTATCACTGGAAGATAATGTGTGAAATCCTCTGGGTGGTGCTTCGCGGGCTTTTGGGTGTGGATCTGTGTAATGCTAAAGAGCGATTTCGAGGGCGAAATCAAATTAAGTGGGGGAGATTTGTAACATCCGGAATTTCGGGTATGATAGTTCGTGTTTCAATTTTGAAGATTTAGGAGGGGATCTACGAGTCGAAGGTCTGACTCGCCGAGTCACGTCGAGTGATCACGTGGATTTAATGAGCGGACTCGACGAGTCCAAGGATGGACTCGCCGAGTAGGTATTGGGTAGAGAAAACCCTAAGTTCCGGGGTTGGAGCCTATTTAAAGGAACTTATGGCCTTGGATGCGCCTCATATCTCCTGTGAGAAACCCTAAATCGCCATTGGAGCCATGGGCGAGTTCTTGTGATGAAATCAAGTAATTTGGTGGGTTTTATGGAAGGAAAAGAGCATGATTCAAGCAAGGAACGAGATGGGGGCTGTGAATCTAGCATTTCTTCACATGGGACTGCTGTAGGAGGTATAATCTTGCATCATTTCTTCTATTTTGGTTAGACCTCATGATCTTGGAAGTTTTTAGGGTTTAACTCCCCTTCTTTTGTGCTCATGAGCTAAGTAAGACATGATCTGAGGTGGGAAAACTCAGATCTGAACCTTGTGAGGTCCTTGGAGACTAGGTGCCTCAGCTTTAGTGGTCCAAATGAGGGTTGATGAGCAAAAACCTTCATGAAGAGCATGTATTGGCGTTTTGAAGCAATAGCATCATGTATGAACGTAAAGATCAAAGCTTTACGTAATTATTGAGCCTTGGGATGATAGATCTATAGTTTAGAGTGATAGATATGGTTGAAATCGTCTGAATGAGAAATCAGATCAAAGGGACTCGCCGAGTCCATGAACTGACTCGACGAGTCGGCGAGGGTTTGTCCCGATGGATTGATTGTGCGATAACTCGGCGATTTGGGGGTCAACTCGACGAGTTGAGCTGGACTTTTGAGACTTATGAGGATACTAGGGGACTCGACAAGTCGCAGGAGTGCACTCGACGAGTCGGGTCAAACTTGGACTGTTGACTCGAGTTTGACTTTTGTTGACTTTGGGGGTTTTGGTCAACATATATGATAGAGACCTTGGAGGGGTAAAATGGTCTTTTACCCACTTTAAATAGTTAGAAAGAGAAAGAACCGCCTTCGATTATCTGAGTCGTGAAAAGAGTATTAATAAGAGATATTCATCCTTTGTGTTAGGAGGAGGCTAGCCGAGGTGAGTCTTCTCACTATACATTGCCTAGAGTGGTAACTATGTACAGACCGAAGGGTCTTATGTGTTATGTGTATGTTTGAGTTTATGTGCATTGTGATATATGTATGCTATGTGTTATATAGACCGGAACGGAGGGTCCAACGACTTACGAGGCCAGAGGGTCCTCGAGTAGACCGGACCGGAGGGTCCAACGATTTAGACCGGACCGGAGGGTCCAACGAGCTAGACCGGACTGGAGGGTCCAACGAGCTACGGGACTGGAGAGTCCCGCTGAGACACATTGACCGGAGGGTCATACCGAGTTATAGCTTCGAGTGGCTATGTGTTCTATGTGGTATTTTGGGGAACTCACTAAGCTTTGTGCTTACCTTGTTATATGCTATGTGTTTCAGGTTCTCAGGATCGCGGGACGGCACCGGCTTGATTGTACACATCAGAGAAAGAGTTATGTTTGAGGATCCTAGATTATTAATGGAGTTGTGTTTTGTAATTTGAATAAACGAGGTTTTTATACAAACTGTTATGAAAAGTATGCGTTTTTAAAATGAAAAATTCGTTTGAAAATTTACGGTGTTACAAAAACTTTTCATTTTCCATAACTTGAGGACAAGTTATGGAATTCATCAAAACATTTAGATCGACTATTGTAACTTACAAAAATCAAACAATTTTGTCTATGATCTAAATTAAACTCATAAGAACAAGACAAATTCATATCAAACAAATTTCATGTAATTAGCCTAAACATATAAAGTATTACAAAACATGAAACTTTGACAATTATCTTTTAAATTGGATAAGCATGATCATTAACACATCAAAAACAGGTTTTAATTTCAAAAATAGTTTAGGGTAATGATCCTAGTCCAATTCCAGCCATAGAACTCGAAAATCTGCATTCTGGAGCACCAACTTGGCGAGTTGGTCAGGTTTATGAGGTGACTCGGCGAGTCCCCCAGTGCACTCGGCAAGCCCACTTTCCACAAAGCAGAAAAACTGATTTTTTTAAGCATTTGAAAGCAAGTAGCAACAAGTATATTGGAAAACAACCCTAGGCTCTGATACCACTGAAGGGTTTTAAGCATTCTAACACTCCTATGGTGTACATGAAACCCTAGATGATTTGGATCTATGTTTTCTCTAATATACATGCAAACTTTCATTTTCCAAAGCATCATCCTAACTAGCATACAATGGAGTATCTATACTACAAAATTCTAGTTAGATAACATACCTTTGTTGTACTTGAAAGCCTTGAACCTTTAAGAGCTTAGCACCAATAGTATGAATGCCTCAAATGGAATCACAACACACCTAGGACAAAGGGTAAATTTTAAGAGAGTATGGTGCACACAAGAAATCGGCTCTATAGCTCTCCAAGAACCTCTAGTGCAATTTCACCAACCACGAGGCTTCTTATATAGTGTGGTATGACTAGGGTTGCACCATGCAAACCCTAATGTGCATGACTTTCCACATTCCTTAGGCTCCATGGGTTTTAACCTCCATGGAGTATCCATAGGTCACCACATGGGTCTAGCCCAACATAAAGAACTATGGATCATAAGCCCACTTTATAAGAATGAATGATTTACCAAATCAATCCCCATTTATTTAATTAGTCTCTTTTGATCACAAAATTAAATCCAAACTAATTCTTGATCAATTCTAATTAAATAATATGATTTCATATTAATATATTAGAGCTTATAATATATTAACAAATCATAAATAACCTCTTCTTAAAAGTCCATCCTATCAAATTGTCCTGGTGATATGCAACCCAAATAGACCATGCTACTCTCGGGTCAAGTACATACCAATTATAGTTATGGATTTAGACACTAATCCAACAATCACTCCCACCGAGGGTAAGGACCCAGTCCTTAGTCCTCTGCATGTACTTGAGAATGTTATTTACCGCAGTCTAGTGAGCCTTGCCAGGATTCCCTTGATATCTGTTGACTATGCTCAAAGCAAAGGCCACATCAGGGTGAGTACAAGTCATAACATACATGATTGAGCCAACAACGGAAGCATATGGTATTCTTCTCATCTCAGCTATCTCAGCCTCTGTACTCAAACACTGAGTTTTACTCAGTTTGGCATTGCTCTGGATCGGCAAGTCACCTTTCTTGGAATCCTGCATGCTTAATCTTTTCAACACCTTATCCAAGTAAGTACTTTGACTAAGTCCAATTAGTCTCTTACTCCTGTCTCTCAATATCCTTATCCCAAGAATATGATGGGGTTTGAGCATTCTAACACTCCTATGGTGTACATGCAACCCTAGAAACCTTGGATCTATGTTTTCTCTATTATACATGCAAATATGATTTTTCCAAGGTTCTCATCCTAACTAACATACCATGGGGAACTTGTAATATAAAACTTAGTGGGATGACATACCTTTTTCCTTGTGGTTGATTCCTTGGAGCTTCAAGAGCCTAGCACCAATAATGTGGATGCCTCAAGTGGAATCACAAATCACCAAAACACCTTGGAAAACTTGAGAGAATAGTAATCACACTAGAAATCGACCCACTCTTGTTTACTCACCCACTAGTGCCATTTCATGTGCCAAAGACCTCTTTATATAGTATGGAGGATTAGGGTTACATCCATGTAAACGCTAATACCCATGACCTTTCATTTCCATAGGATCCATGGATTAAAACTCCATGGACTATCCATCCAAGTTTAGCCCAACCTAAATGAACTATATATATATATATATATATATATATATATATATATATATATATATATATATATATATATATATATATATATATATATATATATATATATATAAGAATCCATATTTAATTAGTATCCTTTTGATCATAGAATTAATTTCAAATTAATTCTTGACCAATACTAATTAAATAATATGACTTCATATTAATATATTATAACTTATAATATATTAATAAACCATAGACATACTATTCTTAAAAGACTATCCATACAAATTGTTCCGGTGAAGAGCAACCCAAATGGACCAAGCTACTCTCGGGTCGAGTACATATAAATAATAGTTATGGGATTAGACATCTAATCCAACAGTCTCCCAGTTGGATAAATCTAAAACTATTATTTAAGAATGACTCCAAGATCCCGACTAGTATACGTAGCTCTTAAAGCCGCTGCCGAACTCTGACCTAGTCAAATGACGTGTCCATTAGATAAGGGATGATATATTCCTCCATTCTAGATATTATATGGACTGAGACATGGATTATAATCATTCTCTCTGTCCATTTGTTGTTTCCCGATTTCTGATTTATGACGACCGACTAATTGAACAAATCAAATCAGTCCAGGCTTGGCCAAGCACTTAGGGGTGTCATCACTAAATCATCAAGGGGCCCACATATATCGCTTTTATCCCTCCAAGGGTAAAAGGAATGGATAAACTTCGACCCAAATGTTCGCTTGTAATTACTCATCAAATTACACACAACGATATGTTTTATAATAACCAAGTTACTGGTTGCGTTTACATATGTCAATGTGCAACTGACGCGCAACTACAACTCACACGTCTCCGTTTGAAGAATATAAGATATTATCGTCTCATGATCACTCGTGATAAAATCCATGAAGTGATTCAAATGAGCGTGGGTTTAATCCAATGCCCGAATCGCATTCCAGGAGCACTCATGAACGTTGTAGCAACTCTTTCTATGTCTAAACACTTTATACATCTACAAGCCCACTACATGACAGTCTTCATTCATAACTACTTCCAAAATATGATTGAATGTGGAAAGTTTTAATAACCTAGTTATTCGGGAAGTCAAAACATGCAAAGTGAACCACAAGAATAATCGAATCCAATATGGTCTCAGAACTTATGAATATAAATAAAACACCTTTTATTTATCACCATATTGATTACACATTATTCATTGTATAATGTTTCACATAATCAACTTAATACTTGAATTAAAACAATAATTGTCCCATGCTCCAAGCATGTACACTATGTTTCCTAAACAATAGTTATGCCATACTCCAAGTATGCACACTATGTTTGTCTATGATCTTTACTTTGTGAAATAGACCAATTGAACATGATTCCAATGATGCTCATTTCACAATCCCAAATCCTTACCGCAAATGTAAGAATACAAGATTCTTTTCCATTTACCGAAATCTGTTAGATTCTAAACTTATATGCATTGATCCTCTTGTAATGACTATGCACAAAAGTCACAAAGACTTGGCAACAAGCATTACAAAGTACTCCAATGGAGATCAATTCCATGGAAACGAAGTCTTATATTCAAAGTACATTCCTTTGAACATCCTTCTTGCATTAAGTTTTCTAATCTTACACAGATTGAATAACTTCCACCTATCGAGACATTTCCATATTCCCATTTTGACTATCACTTCTGAACAAGAGTTGCCTCTTTTCAGAATATGTCAATATGGTGCTTTCCAAAAATTTACACCATACTTCCAACTGTCCATGAGCAACCAATCTTTGTTAAACCTCAGATTGTCCTCGACAATTGCTTAATCATTTTAGTCATATCCAATTCTATACCTTTTCCCCTCTTATTGCCTTAGGCATTCGGAAAATTTAGAAAGGATAAATATGATAGCACATGTAATCGATCCTATATCCGAAGCATATGGGACACGATTCATGATGTCTCACATGAAGACATGATCCTAGACCAGTCTTTTGCTACAATATTTTTTATTTTCCATGTTTTCATAATTTGACTATGAAGAGGGATGCCGTAATTATAATCGAATTTGAGAACGCAATATATATAGATTTTCCTTATGTTGAACCATTCCAACATAAAATTCATATATATATCCTTGACTAAAGAATGATTTAAAATCTCAATCTAAGCTTTTTGAATTGAAATGAAGTATAATTTCCTCTCCCTTAATTATAGTAAAACTACTTTTCAAACCCTGCAGAGTCACGAATTGAGACTTTTGTTTTCTATAATTAACACTCAACATAATAATCATGCTCCCACTAACATGATAATTATTTGCATAACACTTATGCTCCCACTAGCTTTGACATGTATCCAGAAATCAGCTGGACTTCTAGAATTCAATACTTTATTTACTTTCTTACCAAAGTTCAGATTTCTGATACGAGATGCTTTGATAAGACTTTATAAAAATCATACACCTTTTCTTAGATAGCTCACATGTGTGTCTAAACAATTTTTAGAACTATGAAAAGGGATGTCGTAATCATAGTCTCAATTGTTTAGACCTTTTCCATTTCTCACAAGTCCATGTTAGTGTGCCGGTTAATGACACACGCTCTACTAACGACTTTGAGAATGCAAATATCACAATTCCTATCTACTTAGTGAAAGAGTTTCCTCACCATCATTTTCATGAATCGGAGAGAAACCTTATGACACTTAGATTTTATGGTGTATGTGTTCCTATCCATGTGAATTTGTCAAAACCATAATCACAAGACAAGATTAGTGACAAATCCAAACTCATATGGACTGAACTTGTGCAATCTTAACTTCTTGCCACTTGGCAGCACAAGGCCTACCATTGCTTCCAGGTTGTTATCCAAACAATTTAGAACTTGTAGAACTCAGATGCATAGTCAATTTTAACTTAAATGGGCACATAAATAAGAGTATGTCAACACGATAGGTTACAAACATCAAGTCATGCGCTAGTGATAAACTACAGGTTTTATTCTTGATTAGTTCTTGAAACTCTTTCAGGATCTTTTAGACTCCCACTGTCCTCTTGACATATAAGACTCTCTTGCCAAGGACCATTCCTTGACAAACAAATATTCAAGAGATAGTGCGGATTATTATCAACACAAACACTTCACACAATTGGCCTTAGTTGGTCTTTGTTTTATCCAAAACATCACAACTTACCAATTTCAAATGTACAATAGTAGAAAACATTTTACTCTACATCTGACAAGTGTTATAAACCTTCTTTAAGATATGTCACTCAAGTTACAATCTTGGAGTATGACTCTGAGAATTGTTTTGGAACGAAGTATGACTCATCTTCTTGATTTAACCACTTCAACAATTCGTGACTCCTCTTCTTAGCCATAAGAATGCACTAAGATGTCCTTAGAGGATTAATTGTGATATGGTTTTATAATCATTAAGATGATCATAAAACATAATACTAAAGTTCTCTCCCATCTTTTCAGATTTGAGAAACTTTTATCTTTCTGCCTAATTTGATTCTTCTCATTTGTTCCGCCATACACTGAAACTTTTCCAATGTTTCAGAATTACACTTAAACTTGTATGTGTAACCATATTTACTAACTTTTAGTGAATCGTGACGAACAGCCTTATCGACTTTTGTGGTGGACCTGACCAACGCACAACCAAGTGTACCCGATCCTTTTTTCCTTCACTTGACTCACATATACATGTGAACAAGGAATTAGTCTTAATTTTCCAAAGATGAAAATTCTCATTCGTCATACAATACAACTTGCATGATTCCAAGTTTCTGTCCATTTGAAACTTGGGTGATGAGAATATTTCCTTATTTGGTAAATTTAGATACTACCACAAATGAAAGAATCAAATTCATATTTCCAATATTGCTAGAAACATGCAAACATCAACTTTTCATAAATGCCATTGCAAGGAGATATAATAAAATAAAATAAATTTTATTTATTTATAAAATGCGGAAAAAACCTTTCCTTACAATGCAAATTTAAATGAAAACTATGTTATTACATATTTCCTAGCAATCTATCATAACCCCTAAGTAGTAGCTCAAAAATCCGATCTTCGAACCATGCGATTGAAATCCATCTTCGTGATCAGATTCAGCGTACTCTTCTTTTAATCTTCCTTCCCTTTGCATGATCCTACCAAACATCAAAATGCAACCTAGTCACATCATGTATTAAGAATCAACAATTAGGAACTTAACAGAGTCAGATAGTGGACTTACCCGAAGCAGAGTCAATCTTTTTGATTCTTCCTTCTCTCAGATCTTTCAGGCAGTTAGGGCAGATTCGCAACCAATGCCCCTTATCTTGACAATAAAAACATATAGACTCTTTGGGAATGGTACACGAGACTATCACAGACTTAGCCTTTACCTTTACCTTTTGGTCAACAGAGTTGACCAAGGCCAATACCTTTCCATTGGGAAGAGAAATCTTTTTTGGACTTCCAATGTTACCATTGTCAATGTCCATGGAAGTTTGAGAAATGGACCTTCCACCCAATTTTACTTTTCCAGTGCGCAAAAACATTTCTGATTCAGCAGCAACAAGCAAATAAGAAAGATCAATAAGGGTCATGTCGTGATCTGTCACATAGTAGTCCTTAATGAACTCACTATACGACTCTAGAAGTGACTGAAGAACCCAGTCAATAGCCAACTTCCTTGAGACATCGACACCCAACACTCTCAACCTGTCGATATGTGACTTCATCTCCAAGACGTGAGTACACACAGGCCTTCCATCTTCATGTTTCATTGCAAGTAGGGCTTGACTGACCTTTAATTTTTCAAGTCTTCGAGCTTGTGGGTCAGGGAGAATAATTGGAGGAGGTGGAGGAAGAGAAGTATGATTTCCATGATCCAATCGCGGGACATCATCTTCATTAGGAAATCTTCTTCCAAGAGATTTGGGAAGATCATAGTTTTCTGAACCAGACATCTACAATGGGAGAAATTCAAGTTAGTTGATTTAAGTCCTTAATATAACACCCAATCTGAAATATTAAGGCTAGGACCCAACACAATATTTTATAACTTGGAAGAGGGATACCGTAATCCAAGCTATAAAATATTTGAAGGTAGGCAAATGACGATTCACCAATTTCCACCATGAAAAACGAAATAGGTATTAGGTTTAATTGGATTGAAACTCCTAGATCTTTTGAGATTCATTGAACTTTTCAATGGCATGTTTAAATCTCGATTGTGCCTTCTCAAGTTTGTGACTAGGATGCCGAGGATCACAAACAAGGTGTGAATAACCATGCAAACTAACTTGGTACCCTTAATTTTATCAACTAATCGATGTGCCTGTTACCCACATGCGCTCCACCGATCTATGATAAACATTAAGTCACCGTTTTCCACTCTTACTAGTCCATGTTAGTGTGTCGGTTACCCACACATGCTCCACCAACGAATTCGTAAGGTACAAAGTGTAATTTCATGGGTTAGCACCAATTTCACATTTTCCTAAATAACTAAGATTGGGAATTTATAAGTGTTTAGTTACATAGTATTTATCATTATACTTTTAATGAAAATTATAGTCCTTGTCCTACCCATTCGGCTAACGACCCTCCACCAGTCAAGGGAGCGGTGGGTGAGAGTGGACACCCATTAAACTGCCATTTTATAGGCGGTAACCTCATACCCCCTTATAAACCGGCTTCGTGAATGAGGCCTACTAACGGTAAGACTGACATGATCTTATACATATATATATATATATATATATATATATATATATATATATATATATATATATATATATATATATATATATATATATATATATATATATTATTAACTTATAATACTATAAAGTATAAGGGTTGAATTTTAACTTTTAAAACTCTAGGGTTTGGAATTAAAGTGTGTGTGTGACTTTACAAATTTCAAAACTTGAGGGCAAGTTTTGAACAATTCAAAAAACTTTTGGATTTTCATAACTTATGAGTTTAATTAAGGTTTTAAAACTTTAATGAAGAGACTCTTGAACATCCATAACTTGAGGACAAGTTATGGAGTCCATAAAACTATTTATGAGAAAGACTCTTCAATTATGTAACCTATGACTCTTTAATGGATCTTTAAAATAAATGACTTTTGGTAATCCATAACTTGAGGACAAATTATGGAATCCATTAAAAACATTTAGATCAAGAATTACATCATCAAACAATTTGCAAATAATTCGTATGATCTACTAAAACTCATAACTATGAACTTTCATATCAACAATTTCTAGAATCATATAAACATATATAAAACTTTGAAATTTTGATAATAACCATTGAAAATGGATTAGCATAATCATTACCACATCAAAAACAGGTTTTATAAGTCCAAAAAAACTTAGGATAATGATTCTAGTCCATTTCCAGCAGCAAAACTCCAAAAATCTGCACACAGGGCCTCCTACTCGACGAGTGCAAGAGCCTACTCGACGAGTAGGATGAGTTTATGCTAGGACTCGTCGAGTACCCCCATGGACTCGGCGAGTTCACTGTACAGTTAGCAGAATTTCGACTTTTTCAAGCACTTCACATCAAGTATAATGAAAACAAGCCTAGGCTCTGATACCACTGATGGGTTTTGAGCATTCTAACACTCCTATGGTGTACATGCAACCCTAGAAACCTTGGATCTATGTTTTCTCTATTATACATGCAAATATGATTTTTCCAAGGTTCTCATCCTAACTAACATACCATGGGGAACTTATAATATAAAACTTAGTGGGATGTCATACCTTTTTCCTTGTGGTTGATTCCTTGGAGCTTCAAGAGCCTAGCACCAATAATGTGGATGCCTCAAGTGGAATCACAAATCACCAAAACACCTTGGAAAACTTGAGAGAATAGTAATCACACTAGAAATCGGCCCACTATTGTTTACTCACCCACTAGTGCCATTTCATGTGCCAAAGACCTCTTTATATAGTATGGAGGATTAGGGTTAAATCCATTTAACCCTAATACCCATGACCTTTCATTTCCATAGGATCCATGGATTAAAACTCCATGGGCTATCCATGCAAGTTTAGCCTAACCTAAATGAAATTGGCCCATCCATATATATATATATATATATATATATATATATATATATATATATATATATATATATATATATATATATATATATATATATAAGAGTCCATATTTAATTAGTCTCCTTTTGATCACAAAATTAATTCTTAACCAATACTAATTAAATAATATGATTTCATATTAATATATTATAACTTATAATATATTAATAAACAATAGACATATTATTCTCAAAAGACTATCCATACAAATTGTTCCGGTGAAGTGCAACCCAAATGGACCAAGCTACTCTCGGGTCGAGTATATACCAATAATAGTTATGGGCTTAGACATCTAATCTAATAGAATATAGGCAGCTTCTCCGAGGTCCTTCATAGCGAAACACTTCCCAAGCCAAGACTTAAACTCCTGCAAGGTTGGGATGTCATTTCCTATGAGTAGTATGTCGTCCACATACAACACCAGAAAGCTAACTATGCTCCCACTAGCCTTGACATATACACATGACTCATCCTCGCTTCTCGAAAAGCCAAACTCATTGACTTTCTCATCGAAACAAAGATTCCATCTACGAGATGCTTGTTTTAATCCATAAATGGATTTCTCAAGCTTACACACTCTATTAGGGTACTTTGCATCGACAAAACCCTCTGGCTAACTCATGTAAATATCCTCAGCCAACTTTCCATTAAGGAAAGCGGTTTTGACATCCATTTGCCATATTTCATAATCATGAAATGCAGCTATGGCTAGCATAACTCTAATAGACTTAATCTTCGCTACTGGTGAGAAGGATTCATCATAGTAAACTCCTGGAGTTTGAGTAAAGCCCTTCTCAACCAGTCGCGCTTTATAAGTGTGTACAATTCCATCCATGTCGGTATTCTTCTTGAAGATCCGTTTGCATCCGACTGTCTTATGAGCCGGTACATTGTCAACCAAGTTCCAAACTTGATTGTCATACATGGACTGAATCTCGCTGTCCATCGCCTCTTTCCATTTAGCAGACTCGGGGCCTGCCATGGCTTCCTTGCAGTTG
Organism: Lactuca virosa; assembly: GCF_052849685.1. Taxonomy (NCBI): domain Eukaryota; kingdom Viridiplantae; phylum Streptophyta; class Magnoliopsida; order Asterales; family Asteraceae; genus Lactuca; species Lactuca virosa. The sequence goes on from NC_136432.1 coordinate 198,782,476, forward strand.
TTAGGTTCATCTAAATTTACCAGTGTGTTATCACTGATAAATGTATCACCTTCTGTAGTAATATGAAAGCCATAAAACTCAGGTGGAACTCTAACTTTATTGGAACGCCTCAGAGCTACGGACTCGTCAATTGGCTCAACAGGAGTTTCCTCCTCGGGTTGATCGCTAGTGTTTGAGGTTCCTTCACCGCTTGAATCTTGAAGTTCTTCAAGGTCAATTTGCCTCCCATTGTCTCCTTGGCTTATGAGTTATCTCTCTCTCTCTCTCTCTCTCACGAAAGACTCCTCTCCTCGCAATGAAGACAACATTCTCACTCGGTATGTAGAAGAGATAACCAAAGGATTTTTGTGGGTAGCCGATGAAAATACACTACTCACTTTGAGGTTCGAGCTTGTCATGAGTCTTACGTCTCAAGAAGGCCTCATAACCCCAAACCTTGATGTGTGATAACGAGGGAACCTTCCCTATCCACATCTCCTAAGGTGTTTTGGCAACCTTCTTCGTTGGGACTAGATTAAGGATATGGGCGACAGTCTCGTAGGCATACCCCCAGAATGAAATAGATAAGGAAGCTCGACTCATCATGGAACCAACCATGTCCAACAAGGTTCGATTGCGCCTCTTAGCCACACAATTAAGTTGTGGTGTCCTGGGTGGAGTCAATTGTGAAACAATTCCACATTCCTTAAGATAGTCAAGGAACTCGATACTAAGATACTCACCACCCCGATCGAATCGGAGCATCTTTATCTTCCTGCCCAGCTGATTCTCCACTTCTTGTTTAAATTCTTTGAATTTCTCAAATGTTTCTGCATTATGCTTGATTAAGTAGACATAGCCATATCTACTGTAATCATCGGTAAAGTCACATAGAAGCGATTAGCATCCCTTGTGGCGGTTCTGAAGGGCCCACACACATCGGTGTGTATGAGATCCAACAAACCTTCACCCCTTTCACAAGTACCAGTGAAGGGTGACTTGTTCATCTTTCCAACTAAGCAAGATTCGAAAGTGTCATCCGACCTTAAATCGAATGATTCCACAACTCCAGCCTTTTGGAGTTGGCCTATGTGCTTCTTGATTACATGTCCAAGACGACAATGCCACAAGCACGCCTTATCCAATTCATTGGAAGAATCAATGTGCAACACATTATTTCCTAAGTTGTCTACAACCATCACAGTTTCATATACACCATTACAAGGTAATGCTTTAAAATAAAAAACACCATTATAAGAAGCATTAATAGCACCAATTTCATTATCAAATGAAAAACTAAAACATTGTTTGTACAAACCATGAAAGGAAATAATATTTCTCGACATTTCAGACGAGTAGCAACAATTATTCAAATCTATTTCTAACCCACTACTAAGCAATAAAGAGTAAACTCCAATCTTGGTGACAGGTGAAACCTTCCTATTCCCCATGATCAAGTTTATCTTCCCGTGCTCCACATCCTTACTTCCTTTTAGGCCCTGCACATCAAAACAAATGTGAAATCCACAACCAGTATCAAGGACCCAAGAGTTTGAATGTGATGAGTTTTTAGATAGAATAGTATAAATACATGCATGGGTGGGTTTAACCTTCCCATCCTTGACATCCTGCAAGTATTTGGGGCAGCTTTGACCTCTCTTGACGAGCACTCTGATGGTATCTTTCCATCAGGTCCTAGTATATCTTAAAAGGGTAGAAGTCCTCATAGGACTTTTGGAGTTCAGCTATCATGGTGGCCAACATGATACAATACACCTTGGTGGCATCCTTCTCATGAGTCCTAAACTCAACGATCTCCTCAAGAGTAGCAGAAGACTCATCGATTTCCTTAAGCTCCTTGTCTAGGATATATTCCTTGTCCTCATAGCGAGTGACCATCCTGATGTTCCTAATCCAGTCACTGAAGTTGGAACCATCAAAGATGACTCTCCCACACAAGTTCTTGAGAGAGAAGGAGCCTGTAGGGTTTGAGCCAGAAGCAGTGTTGGAAGACATCTAAAAAGAAAGAAAGACAAAGTTTAGATTAGATAAAGAGTCCTTAATATAACACCCAAAATGAAATATTAAGGCTAGGACCCAACACAATATTTTACAACTTGGAAGAGGGATGCCGTAATCCAACTTGCAAAATATTTGAAGGTAGGTAAATGACGATTTACCAATTTCCACCATGAAAAACGAAATTGTTATTAAGTTTTAATTGGATTGAAACTCCTAGATCCTTTGAGATTCACTAAACAATTCAATGACATGTTTAAATCTCGATTATGCCCTTCAGATTTGTGACTGGGATATCGAGGATCACAAATAAGGTGTGAAAAACCATGCAAATTATCTTGGTACACTCAATGTCATTTATCACCTAATCGATGTGTCGGTTAACCACACACGCTCCACCGATCTATGATAAACATCAAGCTACCCTTTGCCACGCTTACTAGTCCAGGTTAATGTGCCGGTTAACCACACACGCACCATTAACGAATTGGCAAGGTGCAAAGTGAAATTTCATGGATTAGCATCAATTTCACATTTTCCTAGAGTAACTAAGATTGGGAATTTAATAAAACATCTAGTTACTTTATTATTATCATTATACTTTTAATAAGAATTATATTCTTATCCTACCCGTTCGGCTAACGACCCTCCACCAGTCAAGGAAACGGTGGGTGAGAGTGGACACCCATTAAACCACCATTTTATAGGCAGTAACCTTATACCTATAGCAACCCGTTATTTCGACTCTATGTAATAGTATAGATCAATAATAATGAGAAATTTTTGTATACTATGTACATTTACATAATCGACCCTCAAAAATGAAATGTTAAATAAACTTGTTTGGGATGAATATAATGATAGAGATCATGTCAAGGATTCCAAAAATATAAAGAATGCCCAAATCCGAGTTATAACGAAGAAGTTATGATCTATCGAAAATCCACGACAAAACCGGCAAAACACTATTTAACGTAAAAAGTGAATGTTCAATAAAATGCTTTTTAACCTTAACTATATAAATTAAAGTTATTGTATACGTTAAACCGAGAGTGTCCATAAAAAGAACGACTAAATCTGACTTCGTATGAAGAAGTTATGATTTTTCTAAGTTTCGACACGACAGTACACAACCCGAAACTCGAAAGTTAGATCGAGCAACTTTTGGCCAAAACAACTTAAACGAGAATCGGAGATCTTATAGAAAGAAATCCAGTGGTAAAAAGACAGACGAAAACAAACGTCAGATTAAGAAGTTATGAATTTTTAACGGACTTTTCCTGTCCCGTCCTGTTAAAATATAACTTTAAAAATTAAGTCAAAATTAGCCGACGAAAGTTCTAGAGCATAGTCTCACCTACGTGTGGATATAAAGAACGTCAAAAACAAAGCTCGTATGCAAAAGTTACGAATTTTTGAAGTTAAAGAAATGTGAGTACGCCCAGCGTACTCGGAAACAAGGTCAGGGGCCAGCCACATCCACCCTCTGTCACCTCTCCGTCGCAAGTGTACTTTTAAAATCTAAGTATTTTATAAGAAGTATAATAACACTCACTCATATAGAAATAGTCTCACTACATAAAGTATTTGGATGTTGGACACTACAGTTAAACCTGAACACTTATGTAATCATATCTGGGATCAATATAGCCTGATCAACTATATTTATTTGAGATATGACCAACATGTGTTTGGGAGTGGTGGTAGTGTTGAAACAAGTCTAAAACTTACCAAACTCTACTCATATAGAAGAACTCTAGAACAAAACACAAATTTAAAATACTATAGGAGTATTTTCTAAAACTACATCATTTCTATGCATCTTATCTTTAAATTCCTCATATAGACCTTATGGCAGGAAATCCTCCGCCTGCGGATCCCTATTTCCCTAACCAAGGGAATAATGGTTGGATAGAAGATGATCCTGAAGAGGATCCTGAGGAAGATAGTGAAGAAGAAAATTCAGATGGCACAGACTCGGAACCAGAGGTATATAATCCACCACAAAGAGTACAACGCCCAGCAGCCAGACAACATTTTCATGGTCTGACCCCAGCATGGGCTGAAGAACTACACAGGTGGAGTCACCAACAAGGACAACGTCCTCCCTTTGGTATGAACAGAGACTTTTATGACATCAGTAAAGGAGGATCGGATGACAGGGCTCTCCCTGTTATAGTGTGTCGTATTTCTCGACAGGTTGATCAATCCCGTATATCGATCAACCGAATTCTAGAAGTCACAGCTGTCTCCCAAAAAAACACCGCAAATATTCATCGTATAGATGGAGATCACGATGAAACCAGAGACCACGCAGACATACGCCATGTACAAATGATTGCTGCTCAAATTGAAATGAGAGCACTCCAAGAGCGTCAGACTACACTGGAGAGGCGTTTAAGGGAATCAGAACCCCAAGTGGCAGAGCGCAGTACTAGGAGCCGTACTCGTCGCAAGTAGTGTTTACACTACTTCAACTTTAATAATGCCGAATGTATATATTACTTTGTACTATATGTAAGCCCTACGATTAAGTGGATACACTATTCGTAGGTAGTAATGGTGTTTAAATTCCCTTTTTGTTAATGTAATATAGACCTATATCTAAGTCAAACTTTCCCAACTTCATGTATAAAACAATATATCAATGAAAATGATAAGCATCTTACTTCATTAGGAGTTACTACAATTTTCATAAACATCTTACTTCATAAATTTTGGTTAACAGACTTAAAGTAGACTCATTATGTTCAACTATACAAATTCATTACAAGTGTTGCTATAAACAAAATTGGCAAATGTTTACTTATATTAGTAGACTTTTCGCTTAGTGGAACACTATAACAAGTCAAGAAATGATACATTTAGAATTGAAAATTTTCATGTTCAAATATTATCTGACTCGTGATCATTATTCAGTACTTATTATTATTTTTCTCAAATCATTATAGATAAAGATGCCTCCGAGAAAGAATCCGAGACATACTAATGTCAATGAAGCTCCAACATCGCCACCACCTCCTCCATAATTTGACGCTGTTGTCTTTCTGGCAGCAGTGGCTGCTGCCATGGCACAAATCAACCCCGGTGGTAACAATAGATCAGGCAATGGTGCTCCAATTTCTGGTCATGGCGAACGTCTTGGACACCCTTGTGAGTGTTCATGTAAATATTTTACATATGCAAAACCCAAAACTTTTGATGGCACTGGAGGTGTCATCACTCTGACACGCTGGTTCGAGAAAATAGAATCAGTGTTTGAAATTTGTGCATGCCTTGAAGCAAGCAAAGTCAAGTTTGCAGCATGTACCTTCCTGAACAGAGCCCTTTCCTGGTGGAATGGCTATGTCAAATCCTTATCCCTTCCAGTCGCCAATGCTATGGGATGGGATGATCTAAAAACCCTGATGCTAGCAGAATATTCTCCCCGCAGCGAAATTCAAAAGCTAGAGGAAGAACTTTGGAATCTGACGATGAAAGCTCCGATATAATTGCATATACTGCCAGGTTCAGTGATCTGGTTATTCTGTGTCCAGGGATAGTTCCCATCGAGAGCAAGAAAGTTGAGCGGTATATTTGGGGACTCTCTCCTCAGATACAAGGAAATGTAATAGTTGCTAAACCTCTCACCTTTGATAGTGCCAAACATTTAGCACACACACCTGCTATTGTTTCTGCTGTGGTTCCAACTCATGTTCCTACCACTTCGTCTACCACTCCAGCAACCCCAAGTAGATATGTTGGATTTTTTCCAAAGTGCAATAAATGCAACTTTCACCATACTGGAGCTTGCAGAGAAATGCACTGCAAGAATTGTAATAGAAAGGGGCATACTGCCCGTTTCTGTAGGGCACCAGCGCATCCTATTTCTCAAGTCCCTGTTGTAGGAGTGGGCCAAGCATGCTATAAATATGGGGAAACAGGACATTTCAAGAAAATTTGTCCTAAATTAAAGACCTCTGGTGGTACTGGAAGAGTCTTGGCAGTTGGCTATGAAGAAGCAGTAGCGGATCCTAATGTGGTGACCAGTACGTTTCTTATCAACGACTCTTATGCATGCATTGTTTTTTATACCGGTGCAGAGAAAAGTTTCGTAAGCCATAATTTCAAACACTTTCTAAATCAAAATCCCAAAGCACTAAAAGATACATTTACCGTTGAGATGGCCAACGGGAAAACTGAGAAAACCAATGACATATACATAGGATGCACACTTACCCTAAATAACCATTCATTCCGAATAGACCTTATGTCGGTCTCAATTAAAAGTTTTGACATCATAATCGGCATGGATTGGTTAAGTCTTCACCATGCTGATATCCTGTGTTATGAGAAAGGTATCTGTCTTAATCTACCAAGTAACGAATCTCTCGTTATTTATGGCGACAAATCTAGTGCCAATCTTCAAATCATTTCTTGCGTCAAAGCTCAGAAGTATCTTCGTAAAGATTACTGCGCCTTCTTAGCTCACGTTGTTGATAAGACACAAGAAGTAAAAAGCATCAAGTATATCCCTGAAGTTTGTGATTTCCCTGATGTGTTCCCTGAAGATATCTTAGGAGTTCCTCCTGAACGCCAAGTCGAGTTCCGAATCGAGTTAATTCCCGGAGCTACCCGTGTAGCTAAAGCCCCGTATCATCTTTCACCTTCAGAAATGCAAGAACTGTCCAGCCAATTGAACGAACTACTCAACAAAGGCTTCATTAGATCAAGCTTCTCACCCTGGGGAGCGCCGGTCTTATTCGTGAAAAAGAAGGACGGATCTTTTTGCATGTGCATAGATTATCGGGAATTAAACAAACTTACCATTGAAAATCGATACCCTTTGCCACGGATAGATGACCTCTTCGATCAACTCCAAGGAGCTAATTTCTTCTCCAAGATTGACCTGAGATCAGGATACCACCAATTGCGAGTCTAGGAGTCAGACATTCCGAAGACTGCTTTCAGAACACGCTACGGTCACTACGAATTCGTAGTGATGCCCTTTGGTCTAACGAATGCACCTGCGGTATTCATGGACCTTATGAATCGAGTGTGTCGACCTTACTTGGACAAATTCATCATAGTCTTCGTTAACGATATACTGGTATATTCTCAGAGTAAGGAAGAACACCGCCAACACTTGCGACAAGTATTGGAGACTTTGAGGGTAGAGAAAATTTTATGTGAAGTTCTCTAAATGTGAATTCTGGATTCGAAAGGTGGAGTTCCTAGGTCATGTAGTCAGCAAGGATGTGATACATGTTGACCCCTCCAAGATCAAAGCTATCGAAAATTGGACGACCCCATAAGCCCTACAAGAGATTCATCCAGAACTTTTCAAAGATCGCAAAACCACTCACCACCTTGACTTAAAAGGGTGTGTCATTCGAATGGGAGGAGAAACAAGAAACTGTTTTCCTGACCTTGAAACAAGCCCTCTGCAGTGCACCGATCTTGTCCTTTCCAGAAGGGATGAAAGATATTGTAGTCTACTGCGATGCGTCTAATCAAGGGCTTGGTTGTGTTCTTATGCAACGAGGAAAGGTTATATCCTATGACTCAAGACAGCTTAAGAACCATGAAGTTAATTATACTACGCATGATCTCAAACTGGGAGCAGTGGTTTTTTCCTTGAAGATCTGGAGACATTATCTATATGGTACAAAATGTACAGTCTTTACTGATCATAAAAGCCTTCAGCGCATCTTCGATCAGAAAGAACTCAACATGAGACAAAGGCGATGGGTAGAGCAACTAAATGATTACGAATGTGAGATTCGTTATCACCCTGGCAAGGCCAATGTGGTAGCAGATGCCCTGAGTCGGAAAGAGTACTCGGGCCGCCGAGTAAAATCTCTGACTATGACCATACATTACCACTTATCTGCACAGATTAAGGAGGCTCATTTGGAAGCCTTGAAACCTGAGAACATAATAGGTGAAGCCTTAAGGGGGATGGAGAAGAACTTGGAAACTAAGGGTGATGGAGTACGTCATTTCATGAATCGAATATGGACACCGAAGTTTGGTGGCTACAGAGACGTGGTCATGAACGAAGCCCATAAAACTCGATACTCTGTTCACCCGGGGTCAGACAAGATGTATTTGGACCTAAAGAAGCTCTATTGGTGGCCAAATATGAAAGCCGAAATAGCTACTTTTGTGGGCAAGTGTCTAACTTGCACCAAAGTTAAAGTAGAAAATCAAAAGCCCTTAGGTATACTTCAACAGCCAGAAATACCTGAGTGGAAGTGGGAACGGATTACAATGGATTTCATAACCAAGCTACCTAGAACAACAAGTGGTCATAATACCATTTGGGTTATTGTCGATAGATTAACCAAATCCGCCCACTTCCTGCCAATAAAAGAAACAGATAAAACGGAGAAGTTAACAAGGACGTATATAAAAGAGATAGTACGATTGCATGGTGTTCCAATATCTATTATCTCTGACCGATATAGTAGATTTACCTCATGGTTTTGGCAATCATTGCAAAAATCCATGGGAACAAATCTTGACATGAGTACAGCGTACCATCCTCAGACAGATGGGCAAAGCGAGAGAACAATTCAAACGTTGGAAGACATGTTAAGGGCCTGTGTGATAGATTTCAGTAAAGCTTGGGATACCCATTTACCGCTTGTTAAATTTTCATACAACAACAGCTATCACACTAGTATTAAAGTTGCACCCTTTGAAGCTCTCTGTGGCCGTAAGTGCAGATCCCCTCTGTGTTGGGCTGAAGTGGGTGATACGCAACTAGCAAAGAACCAACTGCCTGATAGTACTCTAACCGGTCCTGAGATCATTCGTGAAACCACATAAAAGATTGTCTAAATCCGGGAAAGGTTGAAAGCTTCTCGAGATAGACATAAGAGTTATGCGGATAAACGACGAAAACTCTTGGAATTCCAGGTTAGTGACCGTTTTCTGTTAAAGGTCTCACCCTGGAAAGGAATGATACGTTTTGGTAAATGTGGCAAACTGAATCCAAGGTATATTGGACCATTCCAGATCATTGCTAGAATTGGTCTGGTTTCTTACAAACTCAATCTACCGCATGAACTCGATAACATTCATCCCGTTTTTCATGTCTCAAATCTCAAGAAGTGTTTGTCCGACGAGACTCTTGTTATCCCACTCGATGAAATCGAGATAAACGAGAGCCTCAATTTCATAGCAAAACCTATAGAAATCCTAGATAGGGAAGTGAAGAGAACTAAACAAAGTCGTATCCCGATAGTGAAGGTTCGTTGGAATGCAAAACGAGGACCTGATTTCACTTGGGAGCGAGAAGATCAGATGAAACAGAAATATCCACATCTTTTTCCGTAGTCTTTCCATAACGCTATAGTCTTAATTTCGGGAAGAAATTCTCTCTAACGGGGGGATAATGTAGCAACCCGTTATTTCGACTCTATGTAATCGTATAGATCAATAATAAAGAGAAATTTTTGTATACTATGTACATTTACATAATCGACCCTCAAAAATGAAATGTGAAATAAACTTGTTTGGGATGAATATAATGGTAGAGATCATGTCAAGGATTCCAAAAATATAAAGAACTCCCAAATCCGAGTTATAACGAATAAGTTCTGACCTATCGAAAATCCACGACAAAACCGGCAAAACACTATTTAACGTAAAAAGTGAATGTTCAATAAAATGCTTTTTAACCTTAACTATGTAAATGAAAGTTATAGTATATGTTAAACTAAGAGTGTCCATAAAAAGAATGACTAAATCTGACTTCGTATGAAGAAGTTATGATTTTTCTAAGTTTCGACACGACAGTACACAGCCTGAAACTCGAAAGTTAGATCGAGCAACTTTTGGCCAAAACAACTTAAACGATAATCGGAGATCTTATCAAAAGAAATCTAACGGTAAAAAGACAGACGAAAACAGTCGTGGGATGAAGAAGTTATGAATTTTTAACGGACTTTTCCTGTCCCGACCTGTTAAAAGTATAACTTTAAAAATAATATCAAAATTAGTCGACGGAGTCTAAACGAAAGTTGTAGAACATAGTCTCACCTACGCGTGGATATAAAGAACGTAAAATACGGAGCTCGTATGCGAAAGTTACGAATTTTTGAAGTTGAAGAAATGTGAGTACGCCCAGCGTACAAGAGTACGCCCAGCATACTCAGAAACAAGGCCAGGGGCCAGCCACGTCCACCCTCTGTCACCTCTCCATCGCATACATGCCATGCAATGAACTAGCTTCGACATGTAGGAAGTAGGCTGGACGCGTACGCTACGCCCAACATACGGTGAGGCTTCAGCCTCCTATAAATAGAAAGCGAGACCTCCGGTTTTAGTTGCTAATTTCCAACCTCTCTCCTACTTGTACTCACTTTTAAGCCTCTCTAAGCTACCTCGAAGCCCCGGTGATGTATTTACCAGCTGAAGCAAGCCCTGTCGCCCCGAAGTTCTCATGTTTAAACTGAATCTCTACCCGTGTGAAGCCGACTTTTCATCAAAAACACCCAGTTTCATCAAGAAAACTCCTTTCTAAGAAGCGTAACGTTGCCCGAATTACCACCTATCAATTGAGTTCATACCCCTACATTTTTATGATTTTTGACTATTTGTTAATATCTTAAAAGGTTATAAATGTTTTAGTATATTTTAAATTGTTATAATTTGACCCCATTTCCTGTTCCTTGTTTGGTTGTGGGCTTGGGGTAATGTTATTTAATCAAAGATCTAATTAATCACAATTATATAAATATTACATTTATATAATTATAAAATGGTTTTCAAACTGTTTTATACTACTTAGATACAAACAGAGAATTTCATGGAATAACAGTATTACAGATTTTTATAGTAAAACAAACAGTTAAACCATAATAGGTATAGTTTACAGAACTCATTCATTAGTTCCAAGTTTCAAAGTACATAACTGGAAAACAAACATAGTACATATGGGAAAACAAACAGATGATAACTATTAGAAAACAAACAGATTACCTTACTGAAAACAAACTTATAAACTATATTCTATACAGTTTATGAAACCTACTTACAGTGTATTTATTACAAAGTAATCTTTCAATATTTTTACGCTTAATCATCAATATAGTATTTGTGAGACTACCTTCATGTACTTTTTCAAGTACCAACCAAAGTCCTGAAATTATAACCAAAATCTCCTTGAGTGAGAGCATGACACTTGTGTATAGATCTATACGGGACTAACAATCCCGCACCAGAGCTGCTTGCAACAGCTAGGTCGGCAGACCTGTGGTGACAAATGTTGTAACTTTTACGACGTCCAAAGAACGTCGTGTCAGGCCATCCTAAGTCATCTAGTATGGTTACAATAACTCACAATTTGGTATTGAACAAAATGATTAGTGTATGGATAAATAACACTTCACGTAGTTTTATTTAATTATAAGACTATAATACTGTATATTACAAGAATAAACACAGCTTACCATTTCAATACAGAGAAAAACTTACTTTTCATAGTTTTATGGGAATTTAAAACTATATCATACTATTTTAGAACACAAATACATATACAATAGAAAATACAAGATTTTCTGGGAAAAACATGTTTACTTTATCAATGAACAAGAAAACAGATTTCAGTTACAAACATACTTATGAACTCACCAACTTAATTTTTGACACATTTTCAAAATCTACTTGTATTCTCAGGGAAACAGTGATACAGGTACAGCCACAGCTTTTTGAGAAGACGGAGATCTATAAACTCATGTCTTTTAAACTTGTACTTTTGAGATTATATACATTATGTTTTGAAAACAGTTGTAAAACTTATAACTTTGTAAATACAATGGTTGTTGTTGTACTTTGATTACTGTTGTGCATTGTTGTGATACTACATGAAGTCCTCCACCCTCAAATGTTTCCGCCGTTCTGGTTTGGGGGTGTGACAATACCCCCCTTATAGACCGGCTTCGTGAATGAGGCCTACTAACGGTAAGACTGACTTGATCTTATACATATATATATATATATATATATATATTATTAAACTTATAATACTATGAAGTATAAGGGTTGAATTTTAAACTTTTAAAACTCTAGGGTTTGGAATTAAAGTATCTTAAATGACTTTACAAATTCCAAAACTTGAGGGCAAGTTTTGAAACTATTCAAAACCTTTCATTTCCATAACTTATGAGTTTTAATGACTTTTTAAAGAAAACTTTTGGTTTTCCATAACTTGAGGACAAGTTATAGAGCCCATTAAAATACATTTAGATCAATAAGTAAACTAACAAAAAGTGTCAAATAATATCTATGATCTAGACAAACACATAAGCAAAGATAATCCACATCAACAATTTTCAAGAAATTAGCTAATCATATAAACTAATACAAATCTAGAAACTTTGACAATTATCTTTTAATTGGACAAGCATGATCATTACCTTATGAAAAAACAGGTATCATGGTTCAAAAAACAGTTTGGGGTAATGATCCTAATCCAATTTCTAGCCAAAAGTCGAAAATCTGCCCACTAGAGCACCAACTCAGCGAGTACATGAACTGGACTCATCGAGTTGATCATTTTACAAGGGGACTCGGCGATTTCACTGGGCAGAAGGCAAAAATTCGATTTTTTTCACTTTAAAAATCAATATAACATCATGTATAAGAGAAAACAATCCTAGTCTCTGATACCACTGAAGGGTTTTGTGCATCCTAACAACCTTAAGGTGCACATACAACCCTAAATGCTTTGGATCTATGTTTTCTCTAGTTATACATGCAAAATGATTTTTCAAAACATTATCCTAACTAGCATACAAACATGAGTTATTGTATAATAAAAACTAGTTAGATGACATACCTTTTCTTGTAGCTTGATTCCTTGTACCTTTAAGAGCCTAGCACCCCAAATGTGATGCCTCAAATGCTTCACACAACACCACCAACAATGGAGGACTTTGAGAGAGAATACTTGCACTCAAAAATCGGCTATAGCTCATCCAAAGGCTACTAGTGGCCGATTTCACTAACCAAGGGGTTTCTTATATAGTGTGGCAAAACTAGGGTTACACCATGTAAACCCTAATGTGCATGACCTTCCATATTCCATATGCTCCATGGGTTTAAACCTCCATGGACCATCCATGGGTTGTGACATTGGTTTAGCCCAACTTAAAGAACTATGGATCATTGGCCCACATTATAAGGATCAATGATTTACACAATGAATCCCCATATATTTAATTAGTCTCTTTTGATCACAAAATTAAATCCAGATTAATTCTTGATCAATACTAATTAAATAATATGATTTCATATTAATATATTAGAACTTATAATATATTAATAAATCATAAATAACCTCTTCTCAATTGTCCATCCTTCAGATTGTTCTGGTGCCATGCAACCCAAATGGACCATGCTACTCTCGGGTCAAGTACATACCCATTATAGTTATGGACTTAGACACCTTATCCAACAATTTCTTCCTTTGGTGTTCTGAGTTCGATTTAGTGAGGCCAAATGCACCATGTTGTCAGGTTCTGGCTTGGGTTCCTCCATGGATTTTCTTTGACTATGGTCTTTGCAAATGTAAGCATACGAGGATTCATGATCAAGGGGTGGATCCTTCCTTAGGATTTTGCTCCAAGTCTGGTTAAACTCCTGATCCAGGCCTGCTAGGAAAATATGAACTAGAACTCGGGATAGAGTTTTGCTTGAGGCTACCGCCGACGCAATAGTGTCCTCTTCGGGTATTAATCGAGCATCGATTTCTTGGAAGATACTCACCAACTCATTGTAGTAAGTTGTTAAGGATCGCCCATTCTGGCGAGTAGTGAAGGACCTTCTGTTCAATTCAAACAACTGCGTTTCATCGGACCCATCATAGAAGGTATTTTTTATTTCTTCCCAGATTTCAGCCTCTGTTTGGAGACGGATAAATCGACGCATTACGGTTGGATTCATTGAGTCAACGAGCCAGATCTTGACCCTATCGTTATCTGTGATCCAAGTTTCGATTGCCTTGTCATTCGTTGTGGGTTTCATCGATGTACCGGTAAGGAACCATGATTTGCTACGAGCTCTAATACGTATCTCTATCAATTGAGACCACAAGGGATAGTTTGTGTCATCTAGGTTGACTCTGATGCGGAATGGGGCGTCCTGAATGTTTTATACGATCACAGATGAGTTGGACGGTCCTGAAGAGTCGCCTTCGTTTCCCATGGTGCTTCAGCAATTTGATGATTTAATTCGATGATTCGATGATTCAGGATATGTTCCACTCTGATACCATCTGAAACTGTGAAATCAAGAACATATATGGAGTAATTTTCCAATATTTTTTTATTGATTGTATGGTACATGTATATATACAATATAGAAGCTAACAAATTGCCTATAATATAGGATACAACCATTAATCTAGGACTATATAAAATTTAAATAACATATCTAATCTACTAAGCTCTTGCCAACAATGTGCTTACATTGGTTGGAATATGAAGGGTGCACGAGGAACTACATGGGAGTTACTTTCAAAAAAAGCACAAATGTATACTTTTGAGCATCACTAATGTTCCAAAGTTTTAGTTACTACAAAAATGAAGCTAATGCAAAAAGCATCGGGCCAACCAGACGTCGTATGTGAAAGATGTGCCAAAATAAGGTTATAACATTAAAATACATGGTTTACCCCATGTATGGACATAAAAGCCACTTAGTTCGAGAATAGAGTTGGTTCTTATTCGTAGTTTGTTCTCCTGGTGTTGGGTCTAAAAATATGGTTTATACTTTACTTTTCTAGGCTTTAATACTTTTTGGTCTAGAACCGAAAACAGCCTTGGGTTTACGGTTCATGTAGTGTTTGCGGTTGGGTGTGTTTGCGGTTGCAAACTCGTTTGCGGCTGTAAACGTGTTTGCAGCCACTGTTCCTTATATATATATAGTGTTAGTAGAGTCATAAGGAAAGGGGGGCTAAGTGTGTGTAAATCAAGGTGTTCTAGAGAGAGAAATTGGGAGAGAAGAAGAGTATGTGTGTGTGTGAGAATCTCATATCTATGGAGCATCATTCATATTATTGAATACATCATAGATTCATCTTCTACCTCTTCTCCTTCTTCCATATTTGATCTTGCATCATCCACTTGATTGGGATTCCGCACCGTCAAGTGGATCTGATTGATACATCAAGCAAAATTTGGGAGCTTGGATTATATAAATCATTTTGGATTGTATCAATCATTTTTGGATTGTATCAATCATTTTGGCAAGATCATTTTGGTATCAGAGCTTGGATTGTATCAATCATTTTGGCAAGATCTGGAGCATTTTTTAACTTTTTCTTGAAGGATTTTATGTTTTTGGATAGTTTTTGAAAAAATATTGGGGGTTTGTTCTTTGTGTTTTTCATAAAAACGACTTTTTGATCGAATTTTGGAGCTAAAAAAGTGAAAAATCATGTTTTTGGCAAAAACTGCGCGTTTTCGGCTGTAAACTGCTCATCAGTTTTCGGCTGTAAACGTGTTCGCGGCTGTAAACACCTTGTGTTTACGGCGATAAACTCTTTTCGACTATAAACCTCCGTTTTCGGCTGTAAACCCTTGGGCTGTAAGCTCGTTTACGGCTAGGGTTTCACGCTTGTTTACGGCTAGGCTTTCGCGTTTTCGATCAGACCTCGGTCTTCACGGCGGCGGTCGAAATCTTGGATTAGGGTTCCTTGGTGTTTTCGTCTTCCGAAGAGTTTTTGGCCCAACTCGTTTGCGGTCCTCGAATTATCGGCCCTGCAGGTGTCTAGCCCACATGTGCAGTCAACAGCTCGCATGTGTGGTCTAGTTCAGTTAGTAACAAAATATTCAAAAATATTGGTGGGAGCAAGATTCGAACCCGGGTCTCTCCCAAAAATCTTGGGGTGCATTATACATTCACGCTTCATATTGACCAGGCAAAAGGGTTTTGACTAAGTTGCATTTTGCCCCATTTTCGCCAAAACATTCTAGAACTGATATGTGTGTTCCAGAGGTGTGGAAAGTGTGTGTGAAGACTGTTTCACAATGACTTCAAATGTAATATACTATAACCGTGGTGTCCAAACTCTAAATTAAGGTAAAAGCAATTATCTTTATTCTTTGTATTCTAATTAGATTAGGCGTGGAAGTTATACTATATTTCCATTTCCTTTGTTTTAAGAATTGTTTTTATTACGATGATTTGACAAAAATGTAAAGTATGTAGCAATTTAGTTACATTATGGGGCAAAATCAAAAATGGATAAAATAAAATTGGAAAAATGTGTATGTTACCTGAGTATTACTTTTAAATATCATATAAAGGTTGTATGAAGTAGACAAAGGCTTGGAATAACCAAGGATATGAATCTTGGTTGGTATGTGCTTATATTGGTTGGAATATGAGCCACTACTTGGGAGTTAGTACGAAAACAAACTACCATGTATACTTTTGTGTATTATAGATGTTCCAAAGTTTTAGTTAAGACAAAAATTAAGCTAATGCAAAAAGAATCTAGCTAACCAAACATCGTATGTGAAAGATATGCCAAAAATGGTTATAACACTAGAATATGTGGTTCCCCCATGTGCGGGTGATAAGAGCCAATTAGAGGAGGCTAATCTCCTAAGAATTTAACAGAGAAAACAAGGACTTGAAGCAATTTTTTATTTTCATTCATGCCTTCAACGAAAGTTATAATGACTTAAATATGTAACATACAACTACTACCACTAACTAAGAAAAAGGAAATATGCATGCAAAATAAAATAATGGGTTCCTAATAAAATTCAATTACTCTTTGACTAATTAAAAACAAACATGGCCTAGTGCATAAAGGTGTTCCTATCAATACTCCCGCCTTGAAAACGGCCTTGTCCTCAAGGCCAAGATCATGTTGGGCGATGGAAGTCCATGGTGGGTCGGACTCGGACTAAAGAAGGAGAAACTTTATGAGATCTAACCATTTCAGCATTCAAGAACAAGAAGCAAAAGGGACAAAAATGCAGATCTAACAACTTTGAATGATAAAAATCGGGTCTTGGACACTTACAAAGGTCCAGAAGAGTGCCAAACTGAAGAATGAGGCTTGCTTGTTGGATCTTTGCTTCCTTCTTCCACCTTCTTCCTTCTTTAGCTTCAAAAACACCAAACTAGCTTCAAAATGGTAGGGAAAGATGATTAGGGTTTCTTTTAGGGCTTGAGGGGTTGATGGGAGCTGAGGGTAAACAAACCCTAGCTCCACATTCCTTTGAATAGGGAGCAAAAACCATGTAGATTAAGGTTTCATTCCATCCATCAACACGCCGTGTTCCAAGAGGTAACACGCCGTGTTGCCCAAAATGAAACCCGCGCCTCCTCACATCTGGAAACAACGTGTTGGTGCCTCCAACATGCAGTGTCCAATCCTCAAAAGGTGATTTATACCCAAGGGTGTTACAAGTTGACCAATTTGACATGAAATAGAATTATAGGGATGAATTTAGAAGTACCTGAACATCATGATGTTACAGCTAGAGAGTATTAGATATCCATGACATGCTTTGATTGATTGTCATGACCATTGACAAGAAATCACTAGATCATATCATTCATAGTTCGAATACATTTAATTAATTATGTGTTCACTAATTGCATGATCATTTTGTTAGTTGTTCATTTATTATTAGTACTAAGAAATCCGACCAACATAACTAGTCATATTACAATTCGGTAATCAACTCATTAATCCGTTGCATTTCTAATAAGTCAAACATAGAAACTTGGGGGAATCATATTCTAGTGAAAATAATTCTTATTAATTGTTTTCATTTAGTTATTTAATTTCGTTTAATTACTTGAATGATAAAACAAGTTAGTTATTTTTAACAACGAAAACGCCATTTTTACTTTTCTATTCTTAACTTAATTAACATTTGAACTATTTGATCAAAACCATTCACGTTTCCCTGTGTTCTACACCCTTTCTTACCTTAAAATATATTACTTCATGACTAGGTATACTGCCTATTTGTGTTTAAGACTAGTTGAGATTTGATAGGAATTTATAAATAAAAAACTAGTGCATAAAAAACATATCAGCCACCTTACATAAATGCATAACGGAAAGGTCAAACATCAAGACATAGTGCTCAAACACACTATGAGTTCACCTATTAGTTCTTTAGTAGCCTTGAGACTCCTTCTGATTCTCATACGGATTGTGTGATTTTAGTAGTATGGGCCCATACTACCTTCTACACCTATCCATAGTCAACCCAGAATTCATCTCATGGTCCTAAGTCACTACACTAACCTGCTCCTTGGTGTACTAACACCCACAAGCTCCTAAGAGACACAACCAACTTCCTAGGAGCTCCTCCTAGGATTCTCTTCAATCACGTTTCCGCACTGCTAGAATCTCTATCGACACCGTTGGTTGCCTTGCACATGCAAGTTGTACACAATACAAGAACAAATAAAATGTTGAATAAATGACTCTACCTTAATCCCACAACCAAATAAGGAACAGGAAATAAGGCTAAGTCAATCATTCTAAGGCTATATAATCCTAATCGTATACAACTATCCAACATAAACTAACAATTAACATAACCAAGTAGCACATAACAAGCAGTTCCCTAGGCTATAAGGCATCACAAAAGGCAGGAAAATATTATCATATAGTTCCAGAATGGATCCTTAGCCTATCCAATAGCATGCATTTCTAACAATTCACATATCAGCAAGCTCAATTCAACATATAAAACCAGTATAGATATTTTAGGAATCACTTTCCTGTTCAGGATCTGGCTAATTGTACACATCACATCTTCTTGTAAAACCTAAATAGAGTCAGAGATCCATGTTCACAATGTCAGGCCAACAATCAAGCTAGAACATGACAAGAGACCGGTCCCATGTATCTAACCCAACCGTTTTCTTAAAAATTCATTTTTGAAAACATTTTTTGAAAATTCTCGAATCCTAGTTTGAGTTTGGATTTACACAAGTGTTCTTCCAAATCCCTTAAAGCGGGGCTCTAACACCAACTAGTAATGTCCCATCTTCACATAAATAATTTTCATTTTTAGTTAAGGTAAAACATCATGTTCATAAAACCCAAGTTAAGAAAAACTATTTGTTCTAAAATACAATTCTTTGAAAATCGGAGTAATTTAATAAATGCAGAATCTCCACTGCTACTGATGAGTGTATACAGTCACACCTACGCTGTTCCATGATCACCAATGGTAATTTAGAAACATTCAATACACAACTGCAAGCCAAAGCTTAGTCAATTCCCCCAAAATACCACACACTACAATATACATATAATACATGTCTGGCCCGCCTCACAAGGCCTACAACATGCATGGACCTCTCCCTCACAACGTACAATTGTTCAACACCTGGCCTACAGTACACTGTTGGCCCACCTAGTTATCTTGGCCTACCACACACAGAAAGACGGCCTGAACCCACCACCCAATATGTATAAATATATAGAAAACAAGCAATCAAGTAAACATATAAGAACATGCAACTATCAACACTAGTCTACCTGTCTAACATCTCACTATCACATACCAGGCCTCATACAGTACACTTCCCCACTACAAGCAGATCTTGAAGGAATGCAGAGCCATATGTAACCAGAGGAGAGATAAACATTCAAATAGGTGATCCCACTCTAAAGCTACAACTAAACAAGGAACAAGAAAGAAAGCCTAGATCAAGAGTTCTCAAGCTATCCTACATGACTGCATACAGCCCCTAGGGCACTCTACTTGACGATGAATAACCTACTGGTACTCTAACCAGTATACCACTACTCCTATATCCTGACACACAAGCATATACAATGTAACACATAGTACAATCAGGAAACTCACATGAAATGCTGACCCGGAAACACAACAACGACCTCACTCCCTGCACTGATCACCTCCGTGAACCAACTGGCTCCAAATACAGATAAATACCTAATAAATAACCCAAGTCCTTTAATTTTGACCCAAAGTCAAATTGGTCAAAACTCAACAGTCAACGATCAATAAAAGTCGACGGTCAACCAAGTCAATACTCACCACGACATGGGGACCTCTTGGCCACATCATGAGAATACAAAGACAAAATATTCATAAAGTAGAGAACCACCACGTCGTGACAAGCCCATTGCTACGTCGTGGGAACTGACAGATTGCCATATTCTCCATTAAGTGCTTAATCCTTACAGATCTAAAACCATACCTTCAGATCTACTTCGTTTTAATGACTTAGTGGATAAAGTTTCCAATTTTATCCATTAGGAGTCCATCACAATGAAAAATCTATGATTCTTAGTCCAATAAGTCCTTAATGAGGCCATAACTTGAGCATGGACTCAAGGTGACTCCAAACATGGCTCTTTTCTCAATAATCAGAAGCTTAGATGCGATAAGAAGATCATAACAAGCTCTGGAGTTCCTCAAACTCCAAGAGCACCCATGGAAAGGACCAAAACTACTCAAAATGACCCCAAAATGAATCTAGACGATGAAATCCCAAGGTATGATCTTTATACCTCAACTAGCTCAGAAATCAGAAGGGGAATGATAGATCTAAACTAGCTCCTTGCTTCATTGCATCAATTTAAACTTCCTTCGTCCTTAATCTTCACCAAAATCCAAAGAATAAGCTCCAAATCAAGAAGATAGGCTCTCAAACATGCATGGAGGCTAGGGTTTTGTGTTTAGGGTTTGGAGGATGAAAAGGATGCCCTAATCCTTGATATTAGGTGCTTAAATATGGAAGAAACCCTAAAAAACATGGGCTTGGGCTGCAGCTGCTGCCATGTTGTGGCCTTCCTTTTTCCACGTCGTGGTTGTCATATAAAATGCGCATTTCATGCATTTGGCATGCCAGGTCGTGGTGTTGAATTCACCACGTCCTGGCATAAAGTTTTTCCCACAAACCTTACATTTGATCCTTCTAAGCCCTCAACCGATCTATTCAGGACAACGAGTGTTAGAATTAAGGCGCAACCATTAAAAAATATATGTGCAACTACTAGTATATTGTAGCGACCTGAAAATCCTACCGTAAACGATGTTAGTTTTTCCGTTACTCGAGGAACTATTTATGCAAAATATTTTAGCTTTATGAGGTTAATGGAATAAGTTAACTAAAAGTAGTATTACTTAATATCTAAAAGAATTAATCACAAATTAAAAGGATGTGTAACTTAATGAAATTGATATGTGGAACTATTAGGGTAAAAATAATTCACTTTAATGGATTTTTATGAGTTTAGGGTTTAAGGTGTCATTTATAGAAATCTAATTTGTCAAGATACTAGGGTTAATGTAAAAGAGGTACATTATGGAGAGTTGAGGGGCTAGATGGAAAAATTTGGAGTAACCCCCAAGGAGAAGTATCAATCCTTCTCCTTATGTCCATCCATTTACGTTTATACTTAAGGAAGAAAAAATGATCGGCCCTCCTATGTGTGAGAGAGTGTGATGCAAGCTGCAAGGAGGAAGAAAAAAACGAATGCGTGTTGGGAGAGGAGGCATCAACAATCAAGAAGGAGGAGATGGGAAGTGAAAAGCTCGCTCAATCGATTCTAGAGGGAAGAAGGAGGCTGCGATTTTGGCCAAGTATTGGTAAATAAAATCATCCTCTAATCTCTTTGTGTGTTTACATGTAAAATTCCTTGTCGATTGAAGATTATGGTTGTCAATTCTCTCTCTAAATGATGATCATAATCTCATCTTCTTATTCTTAGGAACCTTTGAAGGTTCATATGGTGAAATTTCAATTGTGTTGGGTGTTTATGATGGCTTAATTGCTGTCAAAATTTCTTATGAACACCTTCAATAAGTTTATTGTTCAAATTCATATTTTGATCAAAGTTTTGGAATTACAATCTTTGTTGTTGATTTCTAAAACTTATGTTAATTTCCACCATGAATCAAGTGAATATTTTCTATGATAAAATCATGGTTTGAGTCACCTAATAAGCCTCAAAACAAGCTCTCAAAGTCCTTCCATGAGACTTGGTGGTGGAAGAAATCCAAATTCCTATTTATGCAACCTACTTTGCTTTCCACCAAATGATATGTACCTTGAAAGCCAGTCGGATGGTTAGGGCTCAACGAGGATAGCCCAGTAGTGTTGGCTCTACGAGGATAGCCCAGTAGTGTTGGCTCAACGAGGATAGCCGGTTAGGGCTGACTCTACGAGGAAAGTCATTTAATGTTGGCTCTACGATGAAAGCCAGTCGGATGGTTATTCTAGGCGACCAATCTGACACATGGTTCACCTAAAGATAGGTGAACTAGAGTGATGTTGGCTCTACGAGGAAAGTCGGTGCAAAACATCACGTGAGAATTGGGAGATGTAAATTGGTGGAATTGGCACCGCTCGTACCAATCCTTAACGACAACACATGTATACATATGTGCAAAGTCGGAGTAGCGAATGCAACACACCGGGAACAATAATTACGGGTGAGAGTCGTGCCTCACTTAGTGCATTGGGTCGTGTCGGTCATGTTAGTAGCGAAAGGGGTCTTGCCTTCTGGGGGGGGGGGGGGGGTTTGTGGTGAATAAATAGACCCCAAATAAGAGGTATTACTTTAATAATTACAACGATGGTGAGCGGTGAGTAATTATTAATATAAAACGGAGAAACAAAATATTATATATTAATATTTAAGCGGCGAATCGATAAGATAGAATTAGTTACAACGGCGTTAAGGAGAGTAACTAATAAAAGAAGCTCTAAAAGAAGAACTAAAATAAATTGAGCTACACCTGTGTTTGTTATGTGGTGTGATGTTGTATGTCTTGCTAGTGAGTCTTTGACTGTGTGTGAATGTTTTGTGTGAATCCATCTATGATATGTGTGTTCTCTTAACACTATGCTATATTGACTCACTTAGCTTATGCTAACACTTGTTCTTTGCTTGTTGGTTTTTGTGCATTGGAATAGGTAGCTTGACATGATGCTTGGTGAGGATGGGAACCATTGGGTATTTTAATTTAGTATATTTAGTTATGATACCATTTGCACATGCTGGGTTTTCATTAATATGTTTTTGTGAACTTTAAATTGTGATGGGTTTGTTTTGACATGAATGTAACATTGGTAATGTTTTTGAAATGATCATAATAAGTCTTCCGCAACGTATTCTGTTAAATAAATGTCTTAAAAATAAAAAAAATTCGGTGAAAAATCACGATGTTACATATATGTTGAGTGAAAAAAAATATGATGTCACTACTACTGTAAATTTATGCGTCCACCCATTCCTCTAACGTAGGAAACCAACAGAGAGATCCCTACCCAAATCAAGAAGTCGTTACCTACCAACACCACATTCACCGACATCGTCCTTCGTGTTCTCTGACTCAATCGTTGATGAAGGAAATTGCTAAGGTTTCGTTGTTGCTACCTCGCTCTCTCTTTCTCCGTCAACAACCGAGGTGGTTTAGGGTTTGAAAACTCTAACTTCGTCCGTAATGACTTCTTGATCTGAAAGACGATAAGGAAGAAAATGATGACATGAATATTTGAAAGGCGGCATGGCGGCTTCTAGCTCCGTGAGGAAACCCTAGCACCGTAGTTAGGAAAAACCTTAACGTCGTTGTCACATCCTTCACTGTTGAAAAGCTCTATCATTAAAAAACAACTCTAGCTCCGGCAGTGGAGAAAACCCACCGCCAATGATGAAAATCTAGAAAATAAATAACGTTGCCAATGTGAAGGTCTTCGTCTCACCACCTCAATGAAAGAATGTTCATACCCATCTTCAAATTAAACCTGGTAGGAAGCCTATACAGCATCAATCAACAATGAAGGAATTTCTATACCATAATTTTTTTTACTATATTCATTAGAGATGAACTGATCCACAAGTCCAGATTTTCAGAATATGATAGATTACAACAAAAAAAACTTTAACGAATCAAAAACAGTAAACAAATGTGAAGTAGCAAATCATACAAAAATTGTGTTGGAACCTTCAAAATAACCTTCAATACTTCGTTGTAAAAATTGTGAAGAACATGACCAACTTCATAAGCAATCAGAGGCATAACTGTCTAGGATTGGTGTTCTTTGAAGCATGTTGATGAATTTTCAAGATCAAAGAATAAATATGAATAAATATGGTAGATCTTTTAGCAATCACAAAAGCTTAACTAGGATTGGTTTCCAAAGTGAGTACATCGAACTCGATGTGCAACCATTTTTGGAAGAAAACTACGAATAATGGCAGCGTTCGTGGCGCAAAAAAATGGTTGCTAACAGTGGTGTCGATGATGATGTTGCGAAACGGTACGTTTGTAACTTATGTAATTTAGAGCTCAATATTTATGGGGTAATTTTTGAAATTTTGAGCTCAAGGGGTAATTATAGTTATGCCTAAAAAGAAATCAACATATGGATGAAAACACCTTAGACTTTATGAAAGACTGTTTTATTAAGCCAATAATAAAATGTGGTGTTCCATTTCATATTTCATTTAACCATATTCTAATATTCGTTTAATTGTATTTCTTTTGTCTAATATATATATATATATATATATATATATATATATATATATATATATATATATATATATATTTCTTTTCTAATATGGAAGGTGTTAATAACCTTATTCTGTTTTCATATTTTTAGGAGTGTGTTTAGCAAATAAGCATACTGAAATAAGAAAGAACTTCAGGTTTTATTATAAACATAAATTAAATATCCTTCCGGTGGAGTACCAGATAAAAAAAACATTACTATATACCAAAATAAAAAGTAAATAATAAGACACCTCTTAGACACTTCATTGACCACTTTATAAAAAGTCAGCCTATAATTAACTACTTATAATCAGCTTTTTCGAAAAACAATGCAAGTTCAACCAATAAAAATATTTTAAAATTAAATTAGGGTGTCTATATTGTAAAATGGGGTGTCTTTTTAGCTAACCTCTATATAATTAAAACCCGTCCATTCTATATTCCAACACGAAAAACAAAAACGATTTTATTGTGTTTAACTGATATAGAAGTTGAAATACTACTAAAATAAGGGCACAACGCATCTGAGAAGGCACGAGAGTCGCTAACAAGAAACGAGTACATGCTTTCTTCTTTTTTGGGAAACGCAAACTTCATGCCTAATTTGAGGAGTCTAACATAATTGAAGAAGACGAGCAGACGAGGAGCAGTCGATTGGATCAATGTTAACTTGTGTCCTTACCTGCTACGATCTTCACTGTAAATCTTTTTTTAGAAAAAGCAAATATCATTAAAAGGGGCACTCTCATAGCAGGAAGCTACAATGAGACCAAGTACAAACATGAAAAGGAAATAGGAACAAAAGAGCAAACATGAAAATTAAGATAAAAGATGAGTGAAAGGAGAAACGCTCCATTCAACCCAATTACCACAACTATTGCCACCTCGATGCTTGCACCATATGTACGAGAGCGAAATTATATTATCAGCGATTTTTGTAGGATTTACACCAATATGTTTGAAAATCTTGTCATTCCTGGATAGGTAAATGTTCCAAACAAGCAATAGAACACTGTGGTTAAGATCTCCTTTTTTCTAGGACAGTTTCCCAAGTAGCCGCGAAGTCAATGAATTCTCTAACATTTGAGAACATAATGTCTTCCAATCCACACCATTTGAATATCCAATGTTGCACCACTCTAGAATAGCCACAAGTAATGAGAAAATGATCAGTCGTTTCGGTTTCTGTATTACAGAGAGATTATAGGGTACTGGAGGTATTTATCCCCCTTACAGCCAAGGTTTCAGCCACCGGTATTCTACCTAACACCGACCTCCATATGAAACATCGCAACTTCAGAGGAATTATCTTTGACCACCAAATTGCTGCCCCTCTAAAAGGATTCAGTTTAGACTCCAATAATTTCCTCATTGAATTCACAGTATATTCACCACCAGGATTAAGAGAAAACTGAACCCAAATTTGGATTTTTGCTCGGTATTCAGGTTACCAATATCCGTATATAGTTGTAGCAGTTCGTTTAATTCTTCTGAACCAGTTGGTTCAAATCTCCACATCCATGAAAAGCCATTGCTAGAAACTATATCTCCCAATAAACAGTTTTTAACTGTTTCGATTGAATATAAGTGAGGGAATTTGAGGTGAAATGGAATGTTACTGCACCAAGAATCTTTCCAGAATAAGATGTTGACATTCGAACCTGGGATAAGGGCAAAAATATTCTTGCAATCAATATGCAGACTATCAAGAGCTCTAACAGCCTTGGAAATATTACACCAAACTCCATTTGATGTTTTTATTGCGATGTACGATGTCGGTTTGTTGTACAAGTTGTGGATGCTCACGATAACACATTTCCATAAACTTCTTTTGTCATTCTTAATTCTCCACCACCATTTGATTAACAGGGCAATGTTTTGAGCGAATAGCGAACTAACACCTAAACCCCCTTCCGATTTTAGCGCAATAACTTTAGACCAGTCAACCCAGTGAATTTTCTTTTTAAGCTCACTGCCTCCCCATAAGAATCTCCTTCTGATCTTATCAATTTGCTCAATGATTCCCAATGGAGATTTAAAGAGGGACATGTAATATGTAGGGAGGCTGTCCAAGACAGATTTAATGAGGGTGAGGCGGCCACCAAACTACAACGAAGTGGCTTCCAACTTGATAATTTAGATGAGATTTTATCTAGAACAGGCTTCCAGTTCTTCTTTAGAGCCATGTTGGCACCAACCGGGACCCCCAGATAAGAAAATGGAAATTCTCCATGTAAACAACCAAGAACGTGAGCAGTATCATACAATGTTGCCTTTGTTACTCCCACACCAAATAAACATGATTTGAAGAAGTTAACTTTTAGCCCTGAATAAATATGAAAACATTTCAGGATACGAGATAAGTTTTTCATGCAATTACAGTCCCATTCCCCAGCGAATATCGCATCATCAGCATAGAAAAGGTGTGAAACTGAAGGGCCATCTCTAGGTAGTTTGACCCCACGCAGTAGTGATTTTTCACATGCACTCTTTATAGCGATATTCAGTCCCTCCATGACCAAGATAAAGAGGAACGGTGACAGAGGATCACCTTGACGACCCCTCTAGATATTTGAAATTCATCGGTTGGTGTGCCATTTACCAAGATAGAAGCTTTTGCAGAAGATATACAACTTGAAATCCATTTTCTCCATTTACACCCGAAATTCATTTGATCCATTACACAGTCCAAATATCCCCAGTTAATTCAATCAAAAGCTTTTTCAAAATCGACCTTGAATAGAAACAATTTTTTCTTTTGCTGCTTTGCCTATGAAACCAATTCATTCATCACCAGAGGTCCATCGAGTATGTGTCTGTCTTGAATGTAAGCCGACTGTACATTATCCACCATTGACCCGATTACTTGTTTTAATCGGTTTGCAAATAACTTTGCCACCACTTTATACATGCAACCTATAAGACTGATGGGGCGGTAATCACTGAGGGTTAATGGATCAGACACCTTTGGGATAAGAGTGATGTTTGATGAGTTATAACCTTTAGCAAGAGATCCTGTGGATTCGAAGTATTTGACAAAACGAATTATATCCTCCCCAATCCAATCCCAATTTGCTTTTAGGATATTGAAGGTGTACCCATCAGGTCCAGGTGCCTTATCCCCACCACAATGCTAGACAACAGATTTGATCTCTTCAATAGAGAACTCCGATTCAAGAAAGGAGGATTGGGCTAAATAAATTCGCTTAAAATTATTGTTAAGGAACTTTGGTCTGATAGGCCAACGCTCACGAAATTTGTCATCAAAGAAGATGAAATTTTCAGATTTAATTGTCAGCGGATCTGTGTTCCATTCACCATTTATGTTGAGGCCATGAATTCTATTTTTTCGTTTCTTATGTTTGAGACTGGCGTGAAAGAACAGAGAACTTTCATCACCATCAATGACCCATTTGATTTTGGCTTTCTGTTAAAGATCAAGTTTCACACACCGCTCAAGCTCCATAATTTTATGCATATCTTCCTGCCTTGACAATCGTTCTACATCATTAAGTACCCGGGATTCAGCAATCGAGTCCAAGATTTCCACCTTCCTTTTAAGCTGAAATAAAGTTGAATGTTCATTACTAAATTTTTGCTTGCTCCAACCTCTAATGACATTTTTAACGAATTTGAGCTTTGCAGCGAGGAGACGATCCGGAGTGCCAAAACCCTGAAAGGATTCCCATGAACTTTTGAACAACACATTGAACTCGTCATTTAGCAACCAAGAGTTAAATATTCGGAACGGGGGTGGCCCAAAATAACCGGGTGAAGGTTTTAGAATAAGGGGAAAGTGATCAGAATATTCCCGAGACAATGTAGTGACGCAAGTGAGCAGTTGTAAATTAATGAAGTTTGAACAAACAAGGAATCGATCAATTTTACTCAATTTGTGGCCATCATCACGTATATACGTGAATTTCAAACCTCCCATATTGAATTAATGCAAGCCTGCATCAACGATGAATCGATTGAAATCTCTAGCTGATAATCTGCAAAAAACGGAGTTGAACCTTTCATGCGCAAATCTGACTACATTAAAATCACCTAGAAAGATCCAAGTGCCTGCATTCCCATTTTTCTCGGATGTGAGTTCAGACCAAAGTGCTCGTTTCTCTGTGGTGGATTGAGGTCCATAAACGTTCACCAATGTAGTCACACCTGGTACACCTTTCCAATGACCAGAGATCGCGATGTAGTTCCTTGTTCTAATACTGTTGAGTTTAGAAAAAATATATGGATCCCAGATGCAAGCTAGACCACCCGATCTACCAGTAGGATTTATTGCATCAAAGTCAAAATGTGTAGACCCCCAGCAACCAGCAAAATCGATTCCATTATAGTCCAT
The DNA here is from genome assembly GCF_052849685.1 of Lactuca virosa. NCBI lineage: Eukaryota > Viridiplantae > Streptophyta > Magnoliopsida > Asterales > Asteraceae > Lactuca > Lactuca virosa. The sequence continues at coordinate 198,811,339 of NC_136432.1, forward strand.
GACTCTTGTTTCTTGAATCCCAATAAAATCAATCTGATGCACATGCTTGAGCTTTCTAATCTATTCCACCTTATAGGATTCACCTATCCCCCTTATGTTTAGACTTAGGGCGTTCATTGAATACTGCTTGTAACCCCAGCTCCTTCGACCACATTGCGGTCATTTTCATCCAAGATGCGAACATTTTCAACAGTAATCTAGAATCCCACATCATTGCCTACCTGTATGAGTTTCCCAATCTCGTTGGATGAAGAGCATTCATCCACATCAACAAAAGATGAAGATTTTGCAGCCACGTTTAAGTCAAGAGAGGGGGCATACGAGTTCGATAATTGAGGGCTGGGAGGATACGTGGGAAGAGATGGAGGGTGAGGAGGTTCGCAAAAATTAGGTAGAAGACTTCGAGCAGGAATTAATCAAAGATTCAACTATTAAAATCGCAATATGATCTCGTCTTTACTTTGTATTTAATATGTAATCTCTTTTAAGTTTCATCTCTAATCTTTTGCTTGTTACTTCTATGGTTTCCTTAGGTAATTTCTGAATCTCAGTAAGCAAAATCTAATTTTTTGTGGTTCTCCCCTTCATTGAAGTTATGGCATGTGTGTGGTGTATGAGGCATTGCTCGAAGAGTGTGCGGTGTATGGATCATTCCTCGAACATAACCAAGTCGAACAAGTATTTGACTAATAGGATGTTTGATATGTGATATGTTAATATTGTGAAGTAATTGTTTTCTATCATTTTAAAGAAGTTTTCCAATCGCTAAAAAATTATTTTCTTGTATAAATTTAGGTACAAATTTTGTTGTTGCCTTATAATTTATAATTATTTAATCTGTCTTCATAAAATAAGAAACAATCAGATTGTTTGAGTAATTAAATGATTTTTCTAATTGCTCTCATATTGAACCAACACTAGTTAATATAGTTTGAGTGTTCAACCGGTCATTAAAGATTTGTTTGTTTTGAGTTTGTTTGAATAGGATTAAAGTTTTTAGATGTTATTAATGGATTTTTGCTAATTTTTGTCTTAATAAAACCATAATTTGTTAACAGTTTTTACATTGTTTATTAGAGTATTTTAATGATAATCTATGTGATTTAGAGTTGATTTTTGTTTATGTTTATTAGAGTAGGCTCTTTGTCTTTCTCCAAAAATTCACATGTTGTTGCTAGAAACAAATCTAATAGTTGAAATCCAAACCTTTCTCCATCCATTCCATATTTGTCACAAAGAAGTTTTTAAAATGAAAAAATTATGAGGTTATACATGCAAACTAAATGAATTCAAGAAATATTGAATGGTTAGTGATAATTGATATTTTTGCATAAAAGAATATACCAAGACGCCATTTTTTGTTACGTTAGCAAGTTTTAGTTTTTATGTATATGGAATTTTTACATAAAAATGTTTTTTTATTACTTTACGTTGTAAATGGGTTCGGTAGAAATACGAGGGCATTGTTAAGTTTTTTTGCCCACATCATGAAATACCTATGCACCGTCCTTGGTCCCTACATCCTTGGAATCCCATTTTCCATTTCTATAATTACTAAATAAACCACCCTCATGCATTCCTACTAACAACAACAATAAGAAGAAGGATCGAGATGGATAATCAAATTCTATGAGCTTCTTCAGCAACCCACAACTATAGTTAATAAACTTAATTTACCTTTTCTACTTCCATAACTACTCCTCAACAACTCACCTTTGTTTGTTTGTTATTTTTTTTCGATCTCTCTATCTATATACTTACAGACATCCATACACCACAAGAATACAATCTTAATCTAATTGACATGTAAGAAGAACACACCAACTAATCTTGTTTCTTGCATTCCTTTTAAATCCGAACAACCATATTCCATGCATACATACATACAACGACTCCTCCTATAATTAATTAACCTATATCTCCCTCCCTCTCTCCCTCTCTATCTCTCTCTTGTAACGTGTAGTTTTTGATTTGGATAGTGCCCAACCCAGTTATCACATACTCGATCGATCCCGAAATCATTAATCACCATGGGTTTCAATGGTTTTGGCATTTTGGTTGGTTTCTCATTCCTGATTTATGGTGTTAATCAAGTGAAGAGTGCTTATATCACTTGGGACGATATCAAGATAGAGGAATACTATCACTACAAGGAAATAGAGAGCTTAAGTTTTGGGGATGGGAATGGGAGTAAAGTGATCGTGGTTGATCAAAAGGGTAGGGGTCATGCCCTTACTGTACAAGCTGCTGTTGATATGGTCCCTTTCAATAATTCCATCAGGGTTAAGATCTACATTCTTCCTGGTACTTACAGGTAGGTATTATACAAGCATATGTGCAAATTAAGTGAGATTAATTCATTCATTGTTAATTTATGGATCTCTCAAGTGAATATCATGTCATGGAGATATGGTGCAGAGAAAAAGTGATTGTTCCACCTTCCAAACCATATATCTCTTTCATCGGAGATGAAAAGAAGGCTTCAGAAACGATATTGAGTTGGAATGACAAAGCCTCTGACAAATACAAAGATGGTTCGGAACTCGGAACGTATAGAACCGCTTCTGTTGATGTACAGTCTGATTACTTTTGTGCGTCGGGGATCACCATTCAGGTATTATACAACGTACATGCATGATGATTAATGTACGTAGTAGTATATATTGATCAACAATGAATGCAATGCATGCAGAATACAGTTGTTGCAGTAGCTGGAGGGTATAAGCAGCAAGCAGTGGCGTTGAGGCTTGCAGGGGACAAGGCAGTGCTTTATAGAGTACGGATATTGGGGACCCAAGACACTCTATTGGACTCCAATGGATCTCACTACTTTTACCAGTGTTACATACAAGGATCCATCGATTTCATCTTTGGCGAATCTAGATCGCTCTACAAGGTGGGTAAACATATATATGAAACTCACATTCATTCATTAACTGATGATGGATTTGGATTTGGGTTTGGTTTGATTGATGTATTCAGGAATGTAATCTACATTCTGTTGCTGATAAATATGGAGCCATTGCAGCTCATCACAGGAAATCAGAAGAAGAGGACACCGGATTTTCTTTTCTGAATTGTTCAATAACTGGAAGCATAGGAGGGAAAATCTATTTGGGGAGAGCTTGGGGAAATTATTCAAGGGCAGTCTACTCCTACTGTGATATCGACAACATCATAGACCCTTCCGGATGGAGCGACTGGAACCACCCATGGAGACAAAGGTATCCATCAATCCATTCCTCCCATGGTTTCATTATCATTGTTATATATATATATATATATATATATATATATATATATATATATATATATATATATATATATATATATAGAGAGAGAGAGAGAGAGAGAGAGAGAGAGAGAGAGAGAGAGAAAACAAAGTAATTTATTTGAATGTTGATGGATTTATTTGTGTTCATAGGACGGCTGTGTTTGGAGAATATGAGTGCAGAGGAAAAGGTGCAGACAGAAAGAATCGGGTATCATGGTCCAAGTCATTGGCACATGTAGAAGCAATGCCATTTCTTGATACAAACTTCATTGGTGGACATGAGTGGTTGAGACTTTAATCTATCTATACGAGTACAAGATTAGAAGAGAATCAGAGCTCAAGAAGTGGCGAAGCATATCTAATTCTCATGAGTCATGAGATTAAGAATCGGGAAGGCATACATTGCACTGAAGAATTAATGAATGAGAGTGCATGTGGTTGTGGCTGTGTCGTGATTTAAATTGGTGAATGAAGAGAGACCCGAGCATAATGGTATGAGAATACAACAGTCAACAGTCAACAACAACCCAAAAGATAATTAAGATATGAAACATCAAAATGAAATTAGCATCAAGAGATAGATGTTTGTTCTCTTTACATGTTCTGAACAGAACTAGTTAAACATCATATTCTTCGAGTCCATTGCTTGTCAAAACATTAGAAAACCAATTCTAAATTTGTGTACGTTTCTTGGTTTTAAGTTCCGAAATTTGGTGTTGGGTTCCTATGGATTGGCCATAAGAATATCTTCAATGCTCACATGCGCCATATTTCTCTAGCGTCACATTGTTTTCCAGTGTACACAATTTGCATGACCATGTCTTATAGTTGTCTTCAACATATTTTGGTTTGTGGGTTCCACATAACTCACACACCGGAGCAAAAACCTTCCATAAATCATAAATCATAATCAAACATGTCTTGTATATATAACAGATTAATGCAAAAACTCAACAAGAAGGATTTAAAATAGTTATTACCGAATTCAGCAATGTGCACATCATGCAATCCCACCCAGAGGAAGGCTCATGGATATCATTATCTCATCCTCCGGTAGAGGCACTGATCGTTAAATCAATACAAGTTTTCTCAAGATCATCATATTCATGGCGACTTTGCTTATTACTTTTAGGTGATGATGTCAAATAAAAAAAGCATGATTCTGAATGAGGACCTCTTTTCTGATCCTTTCTACAGCCATTACAGTAGCTTGTGTAGGGGTTAGGGAAAACATAATAGATTTACTACCTCCAACACGTTCAGGACCTGATGGTCCATGGTGTGCTCTGTTTTCTGTAGCAGCAAGTGTGGTCCGCCTGAGAGATGGGAGAGGAGGTTGATGAGAGAAGCCACCTAAGCATCTGCCTTGAAGATCAAACCCATCTGTAGAACCTGATATTCTCTTACTCATCGTCTCCTCACATTCCTACATATATATGATAAAACATCACCACTAGAAAACAAGTTTTGAATTAATCACACAAAAAACAACCATGTAAAATGATGGAGATGTAAATACCTTTATGATCTTATCCCAAAGTTTGTAGAAACAAACATTACGAGGGTCAATGTGTAACGACCCAAAAATTCGTCTATTAACGATGTTAGTCTTCCGTTACTCGAATATCTATAACGAATTCAGCTTTTTTTTTATGATTATGAAATGAAATAAATTAAATAAAATGGTGCTAGTAATATTTAAAAGTATTAGTCGATATTTATAAAGTGTATAATTAAATTAAATTATATAAACAAAATGTTTATTATAAGTGAAGGTTAAAATTAATTCAAACAAAAGTAAAAGGTAGAATATGAAAAAGAAGCAAAGATTGAGGGTTAAGGTTGTAATTTGGGATTCAAAACGTTAAATCGTTAAGGCTACGTAAATGATATCCGTTTCTTTTGCTTTGGTGGGTTTGGCCTATACATACGAAGCAATAATGTTTCAATTGTGTTCTTGGGCTGTTTCACCATCGATGTTTACCACGAGTGAGAAAGAGAAAGTGAGATAACCGACGCAGAAATAGAGGTGGCCGGGTGTCAGCTGTGGGAAACTCCGGCGAGGAGCCAAGCTTTCAGGCACCATCTTCGTTTTACCAGTGAAGCGTTAGGAATTCAGAAAGTTAGGGCGCTTCCTTGATAGGAGGTATGATGCCATGTTGCGTTGATTTCCAAATCAAAATCCGAGCGAGATAGATGTATGGCGAATACATGGTTGTGTGGCAGTTTCCGTTACTTTGGCAGTGGTTATTGGGGAACAGATTTGTGATGGTATTGTACTCAATATGAGTTTTCGGGGCGGTTAACGGTAAACTTTAGTTCCAGTGCGTCGAGAATTATGTTAAGGAAAAAAAGTTTTGTTTTGGTTCATATTACACAAATATAGTTGTTGTACTATTATGTATTTATTCATTAGTTAGAGGGGTTAGTTAGAGGGGTGTACATGTAATTTATTTTCCTATATATTTTAGGTAACTCAACTCTCCTGTATTGACACAAGAGTTTTCTTTAATCTTCACATGGTATCAAGCCTTGTAACTCCCAACATTCTTTTTCCCTCCCTCTAAAACCGTCCCTCCTTTCTTCTTCCTCTCCCACCCATCAGCTTTCCTCACCTTTCAACTTCATCAGCATGGCTGACTCCAATGCTTCCTTTCTCTCCATGAACACCCTCTTGCATCTCATCATCATTCGCCTTTCTTCATCAAATTACCTTTTGTGGAAGAATCAACTGATCCATCTCTTACAATACCAGCAACTTCTTGGTCATGTTGACGGCTCCGTTCCATCCCCGTCGCCCTACATTATGGTTGATAACAAGCTGACCTTGAATTCGGCCTCGGCAGAGTGGGTCTCCACCGATCAAAGGGCTATTATTCTTCTTCAAGCTTCTCTCACAGAAGAAGCTTTTTCTGAGATAGTGGGCCTCTCAACAGCTCGTGACATTTGGGTAGCCCTTGAAGCCGCTTACGACAACTCCTCCTTAGAGCGTGCCCAAAATCTCTGTGATCAACTACGCCATCTTACCAAGGGTTCCTCCATTGTTTCAGAATTTGGTCGTAAATTCAAGTCCGTTTGTGATCAACTTGCCGCCATTGGTCAAGGGGTGGAGGAAACCGACAAAACTCATTGGTTTCTTTGCGGTCTCGGTACCTCGTTTGAGAATTTTTCCACCGCCATTCGTGCCTCCGGGGCTGTTGTTGGGTTTCGCGACTTGTTGGCTAGGGCCAAGGGTCATGAATTTTTTCTCAAATCCACTCACGGCGACACCACTCCCTCGGTTGCTTTTTCTGCCGGCACCACTCCCTCCTCGGGTTCGAATCGTGGTTGGGGTCTGGGTGGTCGCTCATTTGGTGGTGGTCGCGGTCGTGGACGCCGGCCGCCTCATTGTCAACTTTGTCGCCAAAATGGCCACTATGCGAACCAGTGCCCTCAACTTCCATCTTTTGCGTCCCCTTCACCCGTGCATGATGTTGATCTCGCCAAAGATTTTTTAGCCAAGTGTCAAGTTACTCTTTCCGGCCCGGATTGGTTTGTTGATTCTGGCGCCTCCGATCACATGGTGTCTTCCACCGGATCGGTGTCTAATGTCGATTCGTATAGTGGTGACTCTTCGGTCCAATTTGGAAATGGTAATACACTCAGAATCTCTTCTATTGGTTCGTCCAAAATTACTAATGGTATTCACTTGCAGGATGTTTTGGTGGTTCCCCGTCTCACCAAAAATTTATTATCCATTAGTAAACTAACACGTGACAATCATGTGGATGTTCGTTTCTCTGCTTATTCGTTTTTTATTCAGGATCGAACAACGAAGCAGGTCCTAGCACAAGGAAAATATGATCGTGGGCTCTATGTTCTCGCCACTTCTCCTAAAGCTTATGTGTTTTTTGCCGGATCCAAGCCGCGTGCCTTTTTTGAACTTTGGCACTCCATATTGGGACATGTGTCTTTTGACACTATTTCTATGTTAAATAAACTTGGACTTTTATTTGTTTCTAGTGTGTTGCCAAAACTGAATATTTGCTCTCCTTGTGAGCTTGCTAAGTCTCGTCGCTTGCCATTTTCTAATAATAATAAACGTGCTTTACATATATTGGATTTGGTGCATTGTGATCAATGGGGACCGTCACCCGTTTCGTCGGTTAATTCATATCGCTACTATGTCTTTTTTGTGGACGATTATTCGCGCTTTACATGGTTGTATCCACTCAAGAACAAATCAGAATTTTATGATGTTTTCGTCTCATTTCTCACTTTTGTGGAAAATCAATTTTCCACCAATCTTAAAGTTTTTCAAAGTGATGGGGGTACGAAATTTTTAAACAATCGTGTGAAAGGCTTATTAAACTCGCATGGCATTTTTCATCAGATTTCGTGTCCGTACACCCCACAACAAAACGGACGAGCTGAACGAAAGCATCGACATATAGTTGAAACGGGCCTTGCTATGATGTTTCATGGTCACATACCCACCTCTTATTGGGTTCATGCCTTTAGCACCATGGTGTATATTGTTAATCGCTTGCCTTCGAAAGTTCTTGGCTATCGTTCTCCTTTTGAGATGTTGTTTGGTCGGGTGCCATCTTATGATAATTTTCGCCCGTTTGGGTGCCGGTTCTACCCTTATTTGCGGGATTATTCGGCTCATAAACTGTCTCCATGGAGCATTCCCTGCGTTTTTCTTGGATATCACTCACAATACAAAGGTTACTTATGTCTCGATCCTAGATCCTTGCGCATTTACATCAGACGCCATGCTCGGTTTGATGAGTTGTGTTTTCCTTTTGACACCACTGCCACAAATACCGCAATGGTTGATTTACCACTTCACTCATTTTTGGATGATTTTCCGGGTGTGTCCGTGCCCACCGCTGTCTCGAACCCCGCTCCATCGGCCTCGCCTCCAACTGCTTGTACTGTATGCGATGATCCTCCCATGCAGCCATCACCAGTCGAGCCCCCCCCCCCCAACCCGATCATGCTTCTACCGCGTCTGCCTCATACTCCTCTCCTGCTGCCTCAGACTCTGATCACAGCTCTGACTCTGAACCTGCATCGGGTTCTGATTCGACTTGTAACATCCATAAATTTTACGCCAAATTTAAACTTTTCAAGCATAAATAAAACCAAATAGCAATTGTTTACAAAAGTGTTTTCAATTCATTATTCAATCAGAGTGTCCCAAAAGTCAGGTCATAAGGATGAGGAGCGGTACGGTCACGCCTTCGCCTTGCCATGAACCCCTGAAATAACTGAAACAATAAACTGAACACTGTAAGCCCGAGGGCTTAGTGAGCTACCCCCAAAATACTAATACCACACTGATAATACCATGACCGTAATAATCAATCAATCAACATGCATACTGAGCCATCGGCCTGACTGGACCGCCCTCCAGGGCCTACAGTCCAACTGAATCTATACCGAGCCTTCGGCATGACTGGACCGCCGCGTGGGCCTACAGTCTCCTCGGACCGCTCATAGGGTGTGTTGGCCTTCAGCATAGAGCAGGACCGCCTCAACCCAAGCAACAAGTTACTAATCATGTACGCATAACTAACATATACTGGCATATACAATCATCAAACATATATATCTCACTGATCACCAAACATGGCAATCACTCATAACTAGAGCACTGACCTAACAGGTCACTAACATATTAATCCCTACGGATCATAAGAGCATAACATAATGTCTATCCTGATTCCGATCTAACAGATCATATCCACATATAGCATACCATGACGATAACAACTAAAAGGGCCGGCCTTGGTGCCTTAGACCCTATCGATATATTGAGGATAACTCACCTCACAGATGTCGACTCGGTAGATAGATCCCAACTCTCGAATCACTTGACACAAGCTCCACCACCTATTACCATAACACAATATACCCATAAGTCCTTAACCTTATAAGGTACTCCATAACCCACTAGTCAACCCCTGGTCAAAGTCATAGTCCTCAGTCAAGGTCAACAGTCCATGTTGACCTTAACTCGCCGAGTACCCTCGGCTACTCACCGAGTTCCTTGAAGCACTTTCCAACTCGCCGAGTCATCGAGGTGACTCGTCGAGTTCCTACGATTCTTGATCCAATTCTAAGGCCACCCGTCGAGTTTCCCTCTTGCAACACGACGGATACACACGCATACATGTCCTGGAGAAAACTCATCCGACTCGCCGAGTTGTTCATACAACTCGCCGAGTCTATGGCAATCTTCATCGGACTCGCCGAGTTGCTCATCCAACTCGTCGAGTTCAAGGTCATCTTCATACGACTCGCCGAATCAACCTTGTGACTCGCCGAGTTCCTTCAGTCCTTAAGCCATACAGACTTATTTAAGCCATGCAATGGCTCCAAACTACAGATCCAAGCTTCTAGATCATGCTTTTCACGTAAAGTTGCAAACTATACGTGTATGCATGACTAAAAAGGCTCTTAATGGCAATTATAAGCTCTTAATGGGGTTTCATGCACAAGGAGGACCTCCATCACCCCCAAACCCGAAACTTTATGATTCTAGTATATAGGGAGGGTTCAGATCTGAAGTTACAACTTTAGATCTGGCCCATAGCTTGCCATATCAACTCAAAATCCATAAAACCCTAAAACTCAACCAAAAGAAAAGAGATCTAGAAGGAAAGGGAAGTAAAGATTGCAACTTGATACCTCCAGAAGATGCTAGCTGGGGTAAGTTCTGCTTCCCACACCTTCCTTGCTTCAACTCCTTTCCTCTTCAAGCTTTTCCCTCCTAGCCAACCTTCTTTCCAAGGCTTAAATCACACCAAGAAGAGTACCACACGAATTAGGGTTTCACTGAGCTCTCAAAGACTGTAAAGAGGCCAAAGGAGGCTGAGGTCCCTTTAAATAGGGTGTAAAACCCCGGGATTTAGGGTTTCATCTGCCAGCACCTACTCGTCGAGTCCCTTCATGGACTCGGCGAGTAGGTCACTAAACACGCGATCCCACCCCGCTGCTACTCGACGAGTAGGGCAACCATGTAACACCGTAATTTTTCAAACAGATTTTTCATTTCAAAATCGCATACTTTTCATATCATATTGTGTAGAAATCTCGTTTATTCAAAATACAAGCACAACTCCATTAATAATCCAGGATCCTCAAAATACAACTCTTTCTCTAGTGTGTACAATCAAGCCGGTGCCGTCCCGCGATCCTGAGAAAAACCTGAAACACATAACACATAACACTGTAAGCACAAAGCTTAGTGAGTTCCCCAAAATACCACATATAACACATATTAGCCACTCGAGGCTATAACTCTGTGGGCCCACTGGCACTAACTCTGTGGACCCTCTGGTCCTAACTCTGTGGACCCACTGGTCCTAACTCTGTGAACTCTGGAATACACACAGCATAAATCACATAGAAATAATGCAGTGCAACACATCACATACATAGCATACAAGAGACTCTGTCACATAACTCTAATTACCACTCAAGGTAAAGTATAGTGAGAAGACTCACCTGACCAGCAGCAAGTAAAGACCCCGCTCCCGAATCTCGAACTAGCCTCCACCTAACACAAGGGATGAATATCTCTAAGTGATACTCTAATCACAACTCTAATGACCGAAGGCTATTCTTCCTCTCTTTAACTCTTTGAAGTGGATAAAAGACCATTTTACCCCTCCATGGTCTCTACTACTTATGTTGATCAAAGCCCCAAAGTCAACAGAAGTCAAACTCGAGTCAACAGTCCATGTTTGACCCGACTCGCCGAGTGCACCCTTGCGACTCGTCGAGTCCACTTACTTTCCCCATAAATCTCGTGACATTCCAGCTCAGCTCGTCGAGTTGACCCCCAACTCGTCGAGCTATTGCCTGATTTGGTTCCTCGGGACAAACCCAAACCAACTCGTCGAGTCGGCTCATCGACTCGGCGATTTCATTCAGACCAAATGTTCATTCAGCCGATTTAAGGCAGATCCATCACCCCAAACACTAGATCTATCATCCTGAGGGTCGAATGTCACGTAAAGCTGCAAGCTTTACGTTTAAACATGACATATAAAGCTCATAATGCCAATATAACTCTAACAAGGATGATTAACCATAATAACTCTTCTATGGTTAACTAAAGCTATAATCTTTGGAATCTTTGGACCTCACAAGGTCCAGATCTGAAGTCTAGGCCTCATGAGAGACCTTATGCATACAAAGTCCCAACAATGGTGGAAGAAACCCTAATCTTCCATATCTACAAGATCTAAGCAAAACAACAAGAAAGGTGTAAGCTTTTACCTCTTACTCAAGCCCTTGCACGAAGTTACACCAGATCCACTGATTCTTTATCTCCCTTGGTGGGTGATCTCCTCTTCTCCTCAAGAGATGCACTAGTTTACTCCAAGTTCTAGCTTCTAAGACTCTCATGGCTCTCCATACACGTTTTGGGTTTGCTCTCAAGGAAGGGTAGCCGCAAATGAGGCTATAAGTTCCTTTAAATAGGTCTCAAACCCGGGAAATTAGGGTTTCTCTGCCCAGCACCTACTCGGCGAGTCCCTCCTCTGACTCATCGAGTCCATTCATTAATTTCACGCGATTAACTCGACTCGACTCGGCGAGTTGGTCCCTCAACTCGTCGAGTCCCTCCTTAAATCACAAGATTAACATACACGATAATGTTCCTGGAAATCCGGATGCAACAATTCTCCCCCATTTGAATTAGATTTCGCCCTCGAAAATCGCTCCTCCACCACATATAGATCCAATTCATTAACCAAACAGCACCATCGAAAGGGTCTCATACCACACCATTTTCTTCCTCTCTGGACACCTGAATCCAAACAGGAATTCCTCCCTGGAAAAAGGACAGACCCATCTGCCACTATGCTACCCCTTCTGACTCTCAAGAATCTGGAACTCTAGTAGCCTGACACACAGCCAGACCGCCCTCTCCAGATGTCACCATGTTATTTGCTCCTCGAATAACAAACCCCGATAGCTCACTGCCCCTCTGATTCTCTAGTGGGAACCGATAAAACAAATCCATGCCCAAAACTGGCTACCGATCACTCGTCCCAGACATGATAAACAATTCAGATCATATACCAAGGAATGGAAGGATCACATCACACCAGCGACTCATCCACTGTACTGCAATCACAACCCCTCTGAACAACGAACCCTCAACACCCTCTCCTCAGACACGAACAATGACTATGCTTGTTCAGAAGCGTCCTCCGACATCTGACAAGCATAAACCTCAACTCCCTTCTCAATATTCCTTTCAAGACTGAGCGCCAGGTCATCTCCCGACCCAGCAATTGAACCTCCAAAGGTTACCCATTGCGTGTACCAACACGCCTCACTGACTTCCTTATCAATGCAACTATCTCGGCTTTGTGTGACACACGAGTCACGAAGTTTGCTTCACCTCAAGAGAGTACGGAATTCGACTCGCTCTCGACCTCTGCCGTCTACCACTCATTAGTTCCATGTGTTTCGCGGTTTTCTCATACCAACGAATTGACCCACTCCGGTTTAAGACACCAGATGGAACAATACCCTTTCCAAATGATGTGCATCTCTGAATCTAGAATTTCATTCTGTCTACTCAGTACACCACTAGAATCGAACTCAACTCAAGAGTCTGATCCGGCACAGAATTGGAACCACTCGTCCCAACGAACCACTCAACTCATGACTCCTGACCCGTAACTCATGCGTAAACCGCTTTTCCAATTCCCTTGGATTGCGACAAGCACAACTCAATTCAGAGTATAATGTTTCCCGACAAATATAGAGACCTCCATCTCTTTCCTAATCTGGCCCCCAGGCTCCCGAATACTCAACCCAAATAAGGCTACTCAAGCCTAAGAACTCTCCTGCGTCATGCTCTGATCAACAAATAACGCGGCTCCTTGCCGCACCGTGACGCCCTCTTACTGACTAGTGGGTACTACGGCTCCCCGCAGTATCACAACACCCTCTCGCTGACTAGTGAGTACTACGACTCCCCGCAGTATCACAACACCCTCTCGCTGACTAGTGAGTACTACGGCTCCCCGCAGTATCACAACACCCTCTCGCTGACTGGTGAGTACTACGGCTCCCCGCAGTATCACAACACCCTCTCGCTGACTGGTGAGTACTACGGCTCCCCGCAGTATCACAACACCCTCTCGCTGAGTAGTGAGTACTACGGCTCCCCGCAGTATCACAACACCCTCTCGCTGACTAGTAAGTACTACGGCTCCCCGTAGTATCACAATAACCTCTCACTGAATAGTGAGTACTACGGCTCCCCGTAGCATCACCACACCCTATGCACTGACTCAATGAAACCCTATGCACTGACTCAATGAAACTGTAGCTCCCTGCAGTCTTACCGCACTAACTCTTACCACTTCACAATCTCATCCTCAGGTTGACACCATACTGCGATCATTAACTCATGCTCTGCGGCCTAGCATAGATAGGTACACGCACACCCATCCGGGCTAAGCATCACTACTTCGGACGACCACCTTCATGACAAAACCTCTTTTTCTCGCTGCAATTCACCTTCTCAAATAAATCCATTTGATGTCAATTAGCTGAAGGGTCCCCACCGGAACCATAGACACTCGATACACCACTCGTCTTCTCAAACTCAAACTCAAAATAATCCGAGATTTTTGGACATTAAACTCGGATACCCCGGAATATCATCACAACGCCTCGTAGTGTCTTGGCTCTACCACTGATCTCATACTCATGGCATCATACTCAGATACCGTATTGCTTCCTCGGAACCTCGCAACCGGTCTTTCTCTCGTGCCACTTGTAACCCCTGAATACTCCATCTCCCAATTTAAAACACGGAGAAATTGCCAACGACTCAGAACGCGAAGATCACAATCCGAATCTTCCTCCTCTATTGCTCAAAACTCATGCAAGAATACTCTTAACAACCCTGAAGTTGGTTGCCCAAACAACTTCCTCCCTTCCCATACTGCATATAATAGCCCATACTCTGATCCAGAAATTCTCAAACTGCCGAACTACCGTCACAAGCCAACCACCTCGAATTCACCATTTAACCTTGAAGGATTCCTAACCATCATAAGGTCTCCGACCGACGGCCACTTGCCGTAGAGACACTCATCCTTTCTTAAACACGTACCACATGCATTATCTCACTCTGCACCTCTCCTTGACCACCAATAACCCTGGTCTCAGGAATCCGCACCGCAGGCCTCTTTATCCAGTTCTCTAACCGTTCTTGAACAAATCTCTGATCTCCTCAAAAGTACCCGATCCTCCCCCACTCAGGGTTCGAACCATCACCAATTGGTTCGCCAACCATCTAGCCCACATACTGTTTTTTACCAATAACATCGCACCTACTCTTGGAAGGTGATACGCAATGCTCGATAATCCCCCCGATGGAGGTCGAGCAATTCCAAATACCCCGAATCTCCGATGAAATCCTCAGAAACTTCTCATCATGACTTCCTCTAGTCATTCAGAATCTCATACCGTCCCACTACCGGACATCTCAACTGTCCAGTCGCAACCCTGACTCTCAGTCTCAAATAACGAACTAACATTTTCCTCATCCTTGACTTTTCAACCAACGTTCCATCACGTGGGTTGTAATAAGAGTGGAGTCCTCATTACCACACTCGATACTCATCATAGATAATAAGAGCCACCGCTCCAATATCCTCTTCTTGATCGTCTGCCGCTGCAGCTAATACATGCCCTACTATGCTCAAATAGGGTGTATCCTTGTCCTTAATCATCTCAGTCCCCACTGACAGCCAGCTCATGCTCTAACATTACCTCTCGGCAGACATACTGCCCAAATACTCTGATGAAAGATCGTAACCAAAGCTACCCCACATGGCTCACCCCCAACCTTGGAAACCGAAAATCTCAATACCCCTCCTGTTCTCACAGGAACAGAAATAACACCGCTCAGGTCACAGAAAATGACATCTCCACCATCGGCTGATTGCTCAACTCATGCCGTAATACTCCATAACCGCCATCTCTACTTATTCTTGAGTCTTGCGACTCCAATTGGCATTTCACCAACAATCTCTCGGAGCTAACTCGATTTCCCTTTTAAGGGATGCTTCACTAAAACTCGTTCATCATGGCCCTCTAGCCCCATACTCTTTCACCTCAGATATCAGTCTAACCAATCACCACGGAATAACTGGTAGAACCAATAACACTAACTGCCACGGGTCATGGTACTCGAACCATGTGGCCACCTCTCGATCTGCTATGAATCATGGTACCCGAACCATGTTATCACTTCTTAATCCGCTATGAATCATGGTATTCGAACCATGACATCACCTCTCAATCTGCTACAAATCATGGTACTCGAACCATGACATCACCTCTCGATCTGCTACAAATCATGGTACTCGAACCATGAAATCACCTCTCGATCTGCTACAAATCATGGTACTCGAACCATGAAATCACCTCTCGATCTGCTACAAATCATAGTACTCGAACCATGAAATCACCTCTCGATCTGCTACTTAGATCCTCCGGAATGTTCCCTGTATCGAGTATGGGTCCTCTGCTTTCAGTAGTACGGGCCCATACTACCTACCATATCTACCCATACTTTCTGCACGAACCATCCCCGAGTTCCTAAGTAGCTGCTCAACCTTCTCGATCACCAATCCTGTTACGTGTGTTCGCTCCTCTGCGAAATGCTCTACTCTGTCAGCGTACTCATCTGACTAGGGTCACCCTTTCCTAGGCTCTTCCTAGGTTCTCACACTTCTCCGCCATCAGCTGCTGAAGAACTCCTTATGATGCCAGCAACCTACCTCCTGAATATCGTCATATTCACTTAGTAGGTGACTCCCATCATCAAGAGTTCCACAAAGCACGAAGCAAGCAACATTCGGGCATCGAATAACCTCTACCAACATGTAAAACAGCTCTAGGTTATTACCCACTTGCTCTCCTCATACTCAAAAGATATCACCGAACTCAAGCAACTTTACCCGATGCGGGCATCTGACTACTCTCTCAGTAGGCTCCTCAAATGCTCATCTAGGTATCTCTCCTAGATTACTCCTCCACTCAGATCCCTCTCTAAAAGGATTCTTGCTGGATACTCATACTCAGCACATACTCGAGGCACATCACATATAACAGCAACTCCTAGGCTAAGGCATCACAAATCAGGCCACTCTAGTCCTAAAATATGAAATACCTAGCCTATCTCTAGTATGCATAGCATATCACATAGTATCTCATAACACATAATGTAAGGGTATTTTGGGAAATCACCGTTCGGGCGCCGGCTGATCGTACACACTGCTCCGTTCTGATTTTCTCAAAAATCTTTTACTCTTTTTAGAAAAATTGTTTCCTTTATGAAAAACTTCCTCAAATCCTCAGTTTGAGTTCAGATACGCCCGAAGGTGCATCCAAATCCCTCAAACCAAGGCTCTGATACCAACTTGTAACACTTTAATTTTTCAAACAGAATTTTCATTTCAAAATCGCATACTTTTCATAACATATTGTGTAGAAATCTCGTTTATTCAAAATACAAGCACAACTCCATTAATAATCCAGGATCCTCAAAATACAACTCTTTCTCTGGTGTGTACAATCAAGTCGGTGCCGTCCCGCGATCCTGAGAAAAACCAGAAACACATAACACATAACACTGTAAGCACAAAGCTTAGTGAGTTCCCCAAAATACCACATATAACACATATTAGCCACTCGAGGCTATAACTCTGTGGGCCCACTGGCCCTAACTCTTTGGACCCTCTCGTCCTAACTCTGTGAACTCTGGAATACACACAACATAAATCACATAGAAATAATGCAGTGCAACACATCACATACATAGCATACAAGATACTCTGTCACATAACTCTAATTACCACTTAAGGTAAAGTATAGTGAGAAGACTCACCTGACCAGCAGCAAGTAAAGACCCCGCTCCCGAATCTCGAACAAGCCTCCACCTAACACAAGGGATGGATATCTCTAAGTGATACTCTAATCACAACTCTAATGACCGAAGGCTATTCTTCCTCTCTTTAACTCTTTGAAGTGGATAAAAGACTATTTTACCCCTCCATGGTCTCTACTACTTATGTTGATCAAAGCCCCAAAGTCAACAGAAGTCAAACTCGAGTCAACAGTCCATGTTTGACCCGACTCGCCGAGTGCACCCTTGCGACTCGTCGAGTCCACTTACTTTCCTCAGAAATCTCGTGACAGTCCAGCTCAGCTCGTCGAGCTATCGCCTGATTCGGTTCCTCGGTACAAACCCTAACCAACTCGTCGAGTCGGCTCATCGACTCGGCGAGTTCATTCAGACCAAATGTTCATTCAGCCGATTTAAGGCAGATCCATCACCCCAAACACTAGATCTACCATCCTGAGGGTCGAATGTCACGTAAAGCTGCAAGCTTTACATTTAAACATGGCATATAAAGCTCATAATGCCAATATAACTCTAACAAGGATGATTAACCATAATAACTCTTCTATGGTTAACTAAAGCTATAATCTTTGGAATCTTTGGACCTCACAAGGTCCAGATCTGAAGTCTAGGCCTCATGAGAGACCTTATGCATACAAAGTCCCAACAATGGTGGAAGAAACCCTAATCTTCCATATCTACAAGATCTAAGCAAAACAACAAGAAAGGTGTAAGCTTTTACCTCTTACTCAAGCCCTTGCACGAAGTTACACCAGATCCACTGATTCTTTATCTCCCTTGGTGGGTGATCTCCTCTTCTCCTCAAGAGATGCACTAGTTTACTCCAAGTTCTAGCTTCTAAGACTCTCATGGCTCTCCATACACGTTTTGGGTTTGCTCTCAAGGAAGGGTAGCCGCAAATGAGGCTATAAGTTCCTTTAAATAGGTCTCAAACCCGGGAAATTAGGGTTTCTCTGCCCAGCACCTACTCGGCGAGTCCCTCCGCTGACTCGTCGTGTCCATTCATTAAATTCATGCGATTAACTCGACTCGACTCGGCGAGTTGGTCCCTCAACTCGTCGAGTCCTTCCTTAAATCACAAGATTAACATACACGATAATGTTCCTGGAAATCCGGATGCTACAATTCTCCCCCACTTGAATTAGATTTCGCCCTCGAAAATCGCTCCTCCACCACATATAGATCCAATTCATTAACCAAACAGCACCATCGAAAGGGTCTCATACCACACCACTTTCTTCCTCTCTGGACACCTGAATCCAAACAGGAATTCCTCCCTGGAAAAAGGACAGACCCATCTGCCACTATGCTATCCCTTCTGACTCTCAAGAATCTGGAACTCTAGTAGCCTGACACACAGCCAGACCGCCCTCTCCAGATGTCACCATGTTATTTGCTCCTCGAATAACAAACCCTGATAGCTCACTGCCCCTCTGATTCTCTAGTGGGAACCGATAAAACAAATCCATGACCAAAACTGGCTACCGATCACTCGTCCCAGACATGATAAACAATCCATATCATATACCAAGGAATGGAAGGATCACATCACACCAGGGACTCATCCACTGTACTGCAATCACAACCCCTCTGAACAACGAACCCTCAACACCCTGTCCTCAGACACGAACAATGACTATGCTTGTTCAGAAGCGTCCTCCGACATCTAACAAGCATAAATCTCAACTCCCTTCTCAATATTCCTTTCAAGACTGAGCGCCAGGTCATCTCCCGACCCAGCAATTGAACCTCCAAAGGTTACCCATTGCGTGTACCAACATGCCTCACTGACTTCCTTATCAATGCAACTATCTCGGCTCTGTGTGACACACGAGTCACGAAGTTCGCTTCACCTCAAGCGAGTACGGAATTCGACTCGCTCTCGACCTCTGCCGTCTACTACTCATTAGTTCCATGTGTTTCGCAGTTTTCTCATACCAAGGAATTGACCCACTCCGGTTTAAGACACCAGATGGAACAATACCCTTTCCAAATGATGTGCATCTCTGAATCTAGAATTTCATTCTGTCTACTCAGTACACCACTAGAATCGAACTCAACTCAAGAGTCTGATCCGACACAGAATTGGAACCACTCGTCCCAACGAACCACTCAACTCATCACTCCTGACCCGCAACTCATGCGGAAACCGCTTCTCCAATTCCCTTGGGCTGCGACAACCACAACTCAATTCAGAGTATAATGTTTCCCGACAAATATAGAGACCTCCGTCTCTTTCCTGATCTGGCCCCCAGGCTCCCGAATACTCAACCCAAATAAGGCTACTCAAGCCTAAGAACTCTCCTGCGTCATGC
The DNA here is from genome assembly GCF_052849685.1 of Lactuca virosa. Lineage (NCBI taxonomy): Eukaryota > Viridiplantae > Streptophyta > Magnoliopsida > Asterales > Asteraceae > Lactuca > Lactuca virosa. Next base: position 198,830,885 of record NC_136432.1, read on the forward strand.
TCTGATCAACAAATAACGCGGCTCCCTGCCGCACCGTGACGCCCTCTTACTGACTAGTGGGTACTACGGCTCCCCGCAGTATCACAACACCCTCTCGCTGACTAGTGAGTACTACGACTCCCCGCAGTATCACAACACCCTCTCGCTGACTAGTGAGTACTACGACTCCCTGCAGTATCACAACACCCTCTCGCTGACTGGTAAGTACTACGGCTCCCCGTAGTATCACAATAACCTCTCACTGAATAGTGAGTACTACGGCTCCCCGTAGCATCACCACACCCTCTGCACTGACTCAATGAAACTGTAGCTCCCTGCAGTCTTACCGCACTTACTCTTACCACTTCACAATCTCATCCTCAGGTTGACACCATACTGCGATCATTAACTCATGTTCTGCGGCCTAGCCTAGATAGGTACACGCACACCCATCCGGGCTAAGCATCACTACTTCGGACGACCACCGTCGTGACAAAACCTCTTTTTCTCGCTGCAATTCACCTTCTCAAATAAATCCATTTGATGTCAATTAGTTGAAGGGTCCCCACCGGAACCATAGACACTCGATACACCACTCGTCTTCTCAAACTCAAACTCAAAATAATCCGAGATTTTTGGACATTAAACTCGGATACCCCGAAATATCATCACAACGCCTCGCAGTGTCTTGGCTCTACCACTGATCTCATACTCATGGCATCATACTCAGATACCGTATTGCTTCCTCGGAACCTCGCAACCGGTCTTTCTCTCGTGCCACTTGTAACCCCTGAATACTCCATCTCCCAATTTAAAACACGGAGAAATTGCCAACGACTCAGAACGCGAAGATCACAATCCGAATCTTCCTCCTCTATTGCTCAAAACTCATGCAAGAATACTCTTAACAACCCTGAAGTTGGTTGCCCAAACAACTTCTTCCCTTCCCATACTGCATATAATAGCCCATACTCTGATCCAGAAATTCTCAAACTGCCGAACTACCCTCACAAGCCAACCACCTCGAATTCACTATTTAACCTTGAAGGATTCCTAACCATCATAAGGTCTCCGACCAACGGCCACTTGCCGTAGAGACACTCATCCTTTCTTAAACACGTACCACATGCACTATCTCACTCTGCACCTCTCCTTGACCACCAATAACCCTGGTCTCAGGAATCCGCACCGCATGCCTCTTTATCCAGTTCTCTAACCATTCTTGAACAAATCTCTTATCTCCTCAAAAGTACCCGGTCCTCCCCCACTCAGGGTTCGAACCATCACCAATTGGTTCGCCAACCATCTAGCCCACATACTGTTTTTTACCAATAACATCGCACCTACTCTTGGAAGGTGATACGTAATGCTCGATAATCCCCCCGATGGAGGTCGAGCAATTCCAAATACCCCAAATCTCCGATGAAATCCTCAGAAACTTCTCATCATGACTTCCTCTAGTCATTCAGAATCTCATACCGTCCCACTACCGGACATCTCAACTATCCAGTCGCAACCATGACTCTCAGTCTCAAATAACGAACTAACATTTTCCTCATCCTTGACTTTTCAACCAGCGTTCCATCACGTGGGTTGTAATAAGAGTGGAGTCCTTATTACCACACTCGATACTCATCATAGATAATAAGAGCCACCGCTCCAATATCCTCTTCTTGATCGTCTTCCGCTGCAGCTAATACATGCCCTACTATGCTCAAATAGGGTGTATCCTTGTCCTTAATCATCTCAGTCCCCACTGATAGCCTGCTCATGCTCTAACTTTACCTCTCGGCAGACATACTGCCCAAATACTCTGATGAAAGATCGTAACCAAAGCTACCCCACATGGCTCACCCCCAACCTTGGAAACCAAAAATCTCAATACCCCTCCTGTTCTCACAGGAACAGAAATAACACCGCTCAGGTCACAGAAAATGACATCTCCACCATCGGCTGATTGCTCAACTCATGCCGTAATCCTCCATAACCGCCATCTCTACTTATTCTTGAGTCTTGTGACTCCAATTGGCATTTCACCAACAATTTCTCGGAGCTAACTCGATTTCCCTTTTAAGGGATGCTTCACTAAAACTCGTTCATCATGGCCCACTAGCCCCATACTCTTTCACCTCTGATATCAGTCAAACCAATCACCATGGAATAACTGGTAGAACCAATAACACTAACTGCCACGGGTCATGGTACTCGAACCATGTGGCCACCTCTCGATCTGCTATGAATCATGGTATCCGAACCATGTTATCTATTCTTAATCCGCTATGAATCATGGTATTCGAACCATAACATCACCTCTCGATCTGCTACAAATCATGGTACTCGAACCATGACATCACCTCTCGATCTGCTACAAATCATGGTACTCGAACCATGAAATCACCTCTCGATCTGCTACAAATCATGGTACTCGAACCATGAAATCACCTCTCGGTCTGCTACAAATCATGGTACTCGAACCATGAAATCACCTCTCGATCTGCTACTTAGATCCTCCGGAATGTTCCCTGTATCGAGTATGGGTCCTCTGCTTTCAGTAGTACGGGCCCATACTACCTACCACATCTACCCATATTTTCTGCACGAACCATCCTCGAGTTCCTAAGTAGCTGCTCAACCTTCTCGATCACCAATCATGTCACGTGTGTTCGCTCCTCTGCCAAATGCTCTACTCTGTCAGCATACTCATCTGACTAGGGTCACCCTTTCCTAGGCTCTTCCTAGGTTCTCACACTTCTCTGCCATCAGCTGCTGAAGAACTCCTTATGATGCCAGCAACCTACCTCCTGAATATCGTCATATTCACTTAGTAGGTGACTCCCATCATCAAGAGTTCCACAAAGCAAGAAGCAAGCAGCATTCGGGCATCGAATAACCTCTACCAACATGTAAAACCGCTCTAGGTTATTACCCACTTGCTCTCCTCATACTCAAAAGATATCACCGAACTCAAGCAACTTTACCCCACGCGGGCATCTGACTACTCTCTCAGTAGGCTCCTCAAATGCTCATCTAGGTATCTCTCCTAGATTACTCCTCCACTCATATCCCTCTCTAAAAGGATTCCTGCTGGATACTCATACTCAGCACATACTCGAGGCACATCACATATAACAGCAACTCCTAGGCTAAGGCATCACAAATCAGGCCACTCTAGTCCTAAAATATGAAATACCTAGCCTATCTCTAGTATGCATAGCATATCACATAGTATCTCATAACACATAATGTAAGGGTATTTTGGGAAATCACCGTTCGGGCGCCGACTGATCGTACACACTGCTCCGTTCTGATTTTCTCAAAAATCTTTTACTCTTTTTAGAAAAATTGTTTCTTTTATGAAAAACTTCCTCAAATCCTCAGTTTGAGTTCAGATACGCCCGAAGGTGCATCCAAATCCCTCAAACCAAGGCTCTGATACCAACTTGTAACACCTTAATTTTTCAAACAGAATTTTCATTTCAAAATCGCATACTTTTCATAACATATTGTGTAGAAATCTCGTTTATTCAAAATACAAGCACAACTCCATTAATAATCCAGGATCCTCAAAATACAACTCTTTCTCTGGTGTGTACAATCAAGCCGGTGCCGTCCCGCGATCCTGAGGAAAACCTGAAACACATAACACATAACACTGTAAGCACAAAGCTTAGTGAGTTCCCCAAAATACCACATATAACACATATTAGCCACTCGAGGCTATAACTCTGTGGGCCCACTGGCCCTAACTCTGTGGACCCTCTGGTCCTAACTCTGTGAACTCTGGAATACACACATCATAAATCACATAGAAATAATGCAGTGCAACACATCACATACATAGCATACAAGATACTCTGTCACATAACTTTAATTACCACTTAAGGTAAAGTATAGTGAGAAGACTCACCTGACCAGCAGCAAGTAAAGACCTCGCTCCCGAATCTCGAACTAGCCTCCACCTAACACAAGGGATGAATATCTCTAAGTGATACTCTAATCACAACTCTAATGACCGAAGGCTATTCTTCCTCTCTTTAACTCTTTGAAGTGGATAAAAGACCATTTTACCCCTCCATGGTCTCTACTACTTATGTTGATCAAAGCCCCAAAGTCAACATAAAATCAAACTCGAGTCAACAGTCCATGTTTGACCCGACTCGCCGAGTGCACCCTTGCGACTCGTCGAGTCCACTTACTTTCCTCAGAAATCTCGTGACAGTCCAGCTCAGCTCGTCGAGTTGACCCCCAACTCGTCGAGCTATTGCCTGATTCGGTTCCTAGGGACAAACCCTATCCAACTCGTCGAGTCGGCTCATCGACTCGGTGAGTTCATTCAAACCAAATGTTCATTCAGCCGATTTAAGGCAGATCCATCACCCCAAACACTAGATCTACCATCCTGAGGGTCGAATATCACGTAAAGCTGCAAGCTTTACGTTTAAACATGGCATATAAAGCTCATAATGCCAATATAACTCTAACAAGGATGATTAACCACAATAACTCTTCTATGGTTAACTAAAGCTATAATCTTTGGAATCTCTGGACCTCACAAGGTCCAGATCTAAAGTCTAGGCCTCATGAGAGACCTTATGCATATAAAGTCCCAATAATGGTGGAAGAAACCCTAATCTTCCATATCTACAAGATCTAAGCAAAACAACAAGAAAGGTGCAAGCTTTTACCTCTTACTCAAGCCCTTGCACGAAGTTACACCAGATCCACTGATTCTCTAGCTCCCTTGGTGGGTGATCTCCTCTTCTCCTCAAGAGATGCACTAGTTTACTCCAAGTTCTAGCTTCTAAGACTCTCATGGCTCTCCATACACGTTTAGGGTTTGCTCTCAAGGAAGGGTAGCCGCAAATGAGGCTATAAGTTCCTTTAAATAGGTCTCAAACCCGGGAAATTAGGGTTTCTCTGCCCAGCACCTACTCGGTGAGTCCCTCCTCTAACTCGTCGAGTCCATTCATTAAATTCACGCGATTAACTCAACTCGACTCGGCGAGTTGGTCCCTCAACCCGTCGAGTCCCTCCTTAAATCACAAGATTAACATACACGATAATGTTCCTGGAAATCCGGATGTTACAAACCAACACGTCGAGTAGGACATAAAACCAAATAACCTTTTATTTAATCCATACCTGAGAATCGGGGCGTTACAATTCTCCCCCACTTGAACTAGACTTCGCCCTCGAAGTCCCTTGGGATAAACAATGCCGGGTAATGCTCACGCATCTCCGCCTCCGGCTCCCATGTCCACTCGGATCGCCTCCGATGTTCCCACTGCACCTTCACCAAAGGTATTTCCTTGTTTCGAAGGATCTTCTTCTTCCTTTCCAAAATGGCCACCGGCCTCTCCACATAATTCAGGCGCTCATCGACCTGAATGTCATCCAGTGATACTACTGCCTCCTGGTCCATGATACACCTCCGCAATTGCGAAACATGGAACGTGCTATGAATCCGGCTAAGCTCTTCCGGAAGCTCCAGCCTATACGCCACCTTGCCAACCCTGGCAACGATCCTGAACGGCCCAATAAAACGGGGACCCAGTTTTCCCCTCTTCCTGAAACGGATCACACCCTTCCAGGGTGAGACTTTCAAGAGTACCATGTCACCCACCTGAAATTCCAACTCAGATCGGCGTCTGTCGGCATAGCTCTTCTGCCGACTCTGAGCGGTCTGCAAACGCTGTCTAACCTGTTGTATCTTTTCGGTAGTCTGCAGAACTACCTCTGTCCGCCCCATAACCCTGTGCCCAATCTCACCCCAGCAAACTGGGGTTCTACACTTCCGACCATACAACAACTCGAAAGGCGGGGCGCCAATACTGGAATGATAGTTGTTGTTGTAGGCGAACTCTGCAAGCGGTAGGTGGGAATCCCAACTCCCACCAAAATCAATAACGCACGCCCTCAACATATCCTCGAGGGTCTGGATGGTCCGCTCACTCTGCCCATCTGTCTGCGGATGGAAAGTTGTACTAAAATGCAGTCGCGTACCCAGTTCCTCATGGAACTTCTGCCAAAAACGGGAAGTAAACCTGACATCCCTATCGGAAACGATAGAAACTGGAACCCCATGGCGAGAGACAATCTCGCTGACATACATGTCGGCCAATTTCTCAGCCGACGAACTCTCCCGTATGGCCAAGAAATGGGCACTCTTGGTCAACCGATCCACGATGACCTATATAGCATCAAACCCCTTCGCCGTCCTCGGCAACTTTGTAATGAAATCCATCGTGATCTGCTCCCATTTCCACATGGGAATCTCCAGAGGCTGCAGCTTGCCATGCGGCCTCTGATGCTCGGCCTTGACCATCCTACAGGTCAAGCACCTCTCAACATACCCAGCGATTTCTCGCTTCATGCACGGCCACCAGTAGCTCAAACTCAAATCTCGGTACATCTTGGTGGCCCCCGGGTGTATAGAAAAGTGAGACTTATGAACCTCCTCCATCACTGTCTGGCGGATCCCTCCGGTCATCGGAACCCAAACCCGACCGTGTCGGGTCAATAATCCACGGCTATCCTGAACAAACCGGGCGTTCTCGCCCTTAATCCGCTCCATCTTCCAGTTCTCTGGCCTCATGCCCTCGACCTGAGCATCCCTAATCAAGCTCACAAGCGGGGAATCCACCGCTATCCTCATACACCTTGCCGGGGTAGAAGACCCAGCTGACTTGCGGCTCAAAGCGTCCGCAACCACATTCGCTTTACCAGGATGGTAAAGGATCTCACAATCATAGTCCTTGACTACATCCAGCCACCTGCGCTGCCTCATATTCAGGTTCGGCTGATCTATAATGTGCCTCAAACTCTTGTGATCCGTGTATATAGTACATCGGACCCCATACAGATAATGCCTCCAAATCTTGAGAGCGAAAACCACCGCTCCCAACTCAAGATCGTGCGTAGGGTATCTCGTCTCATGCGGCTTCAGCTGCCGCGATGCATGGGCTATCACCCGTCCCCTCTGCATGAGGACCGCCCCCAGACCTGTGATGGATGCATCACAAAATACCACAAAATCCTCGACTCCCTCGGGGAGCGTCAACACTGGCGCCTCACACAAACATCGCCGGAGGGTCTCAAACGCCCTCTGCTGCTCAGGGCCCCACCGGAAATCCACCCCCTTCCTGGTTAGATGAGTGAGGGGTACTGCTACCTTGGAAAAATCTCAAATAAATCTCCGGTAGTACCCTGCTAATCCCAAGAAACTCCTGATGTCGGAGGGAGATTTCGGAATCTCCCACTGCATAACGGCCTCAAATTTGGCCGGGTCGACCAAAATCCCTTCCTGGTTAACGAGATGCCCGAGGAACTGGACCTCTCGTAACCAAAACTCACACTTTGAGAACTTGGCATACAGCCGTTCTCGTCACAGAACTTCCAGCAGCCCCCTGAGGTGCTCCTCGTGCTGCTCTCGCGTCTTAGAATACACCAATATATCGTCTATGAACACAATGACCGAGCGATCGAGCATCGGTCTGCAGACCCGGTTCATCAAATCCATGAACACTGCCGGCGCGTTGGTGAGCCCAAACGGCATCACCACGAACTCGTAATGACCATAACGAGTCCGAAACGCGGTCTTCTCCACGTCTTCCTCCCTCACCCTGACCTGGTGATATCCGGACCTCAAATCGATCTTGGAAAACCAAGATGCACCCTGCAGTTGATCGAAAAGATCATCTATCCTCGGGAGTGGATAACGGTTCTTCACCGTTAACTTATTCAACTCCCTATAATCAATGCACATCCTGTGAGAACCGTCCTTCTTCCTGACGAAAAGGATCGGTGCTCCCCATGGGGAACTACTCGAACGAATAAACTGCTTACCCAGCAGCTCCTACAACTGAGATGACAACTCCTGCATCTCTGGCGGTGCCAGTCGGTACGGCGCCTTAGCAATAGGTGCCGCCCCCAGCACTAGATCAATCCTAAACTCAACCTGCCTCTCCGTAGGCACTCTGGGTAACTCCTCCGGAAACACATCAGCAAACTCTCTAACTACTGGGACCTCCGAAACCGAGGGTTGATCCCTAACCCGCGTATCTACCACATACGCTAAATAACCGGCACACCCGTGCTGAATATACTGTCGAGCCCTGGCCGCTGAACAAAACCCTGATCCCATCCTGGTGCCCTCGCCATATACCACCAGTCGATCATGGCGCCAAATCGACTGAGCCAATCCATCCCTACGATCACGCACACTTCCCCCATGGGAATAGGAATCAAATCTATCGGGAAGAGCACCCCAAAAATCTCCAACTCGTATCCCCGGTAGACCGAAGAAGCAGAAACCCCGTGCTCGTTGGCGATCGAAACTCGCAACGGACACTCAAGCTCATCTACCGGCACACTAAACCCTCTACTAAAAGTCTGAGATACGAACGACCGACTCACCCCCAAGTCAAATAAAACCAAAGCAGGCAAAGAATTCACTAAAAACGTACCAGCAACCACATCCGGTGCTGCCTTGGCCTCCTCGGCCGTGAGCTGGAAGGCGCGACCCTGATCCTTCGAAGGCTCCACCTTGACTGGCCTCCCATCCCCAATCCTCACAGTAGCTGACGAGGGACCCTGCGCCGGCTTGGAGGCGAGCTGCGGACAGTTGGTCTTCACATGACCAACCTGATGACAATGGTAACAAATCCTCATATCTGCTGGAGGGGCGGACTGACGGCAGTCCCTGGCATAGTGCCCCTCCTTGCCACATTTGTGGCATCCACCTCCTGCTCGACACACCCCCGAATGACCCCTGCCACACTTTCCACAAGTGCGGCTCTGCGGACTCCCAGTCCGAGTATCAGCGGTCTTAGACCTCTTAGGCGCCGGCTGAGACTGTGTCGGTGCCTGACGCTGCTCCTTCAACTGCAGCTCTATCTCCAACTCACGCCGCCTCGCAGCTTCCTGAAGATCCAGGAGGGTATCACATCACTGTGTAGACACAAACTGTCGAATATCAATCTTGAGCATACTCAGATAACGAGTCATCTAAGACTGCTCTGAAGCAAACTTCGGGCAAAACATAGCCCTCTCCGTGAATATACGGGTAATCTCCATCACTGACTCCCCATCCTGTCTCAATGTCAAAAACTCCTGAGCAAGCCGCTCCCGCTCAACACGTGGAACGTAGCGAGTGCGGAACATATCCCAGAACTGCTCCCAAGTAACAGCAGCTCGCTGATCATCCGTGTACGACCCTGTCGTCAATATCCACCAGTCCTTTGCCCCAAGCCTCAGCAGGTTCAGGGCACACCTGACCTTCTGGTCAGCAGGACATGAACACGTGAAGAAACATCCCTCTACGTCAGATAACCACCTCATAGCTCTGATCGCATCCTGTGTACCATCAAACGTCAGGGGATTCGTATTATCGAAGTCCCGGTACTGGAAAGCCCTGCTGGCCCCTCCTCCAACCCCTGCCGCGGTTACAGCCGAAGTGGCTGCAGCGGCAGTTGTCTCTGCTAGAGCTGCATATCGCTCATCAAAGTACTCGACCATCGCGGTCTTAATCGACCCAAACATCTCTGGCAGCTGCGCTCGGAACGCTGCAGTAATCTCGTCGTGCATAATCTCCCGGATCCTGGCATCCAACTCCTCGGTCCCTATCTGTACCACGGGCTCAGGTGCTACCGGCACCTCCTGTTGGATTAATGTCTAAGTCCATAACTATATTTGGTATGTACTTGACCCGACCCGGCATGGTCCATTTGGGTTACACTTCACCGGCACAATTTATATGGATAGTCTTTTGAGAATAGTATATTTATGATTTATATTAATATATTATAAGTTCTAATATATTAATATGGAATCATATTATTTAATTAGTATTGATCAAGAATTAATTTAGAATTAATTAAATGATAAAAAAAAACTAATTAAATATGGACTCTTATATATATGGAATGGGCCAAGTTCATTTAGGTTGGGCTAAGCTTTCATGGATGGTCCATGGAGCTTTTAACCCATGTATCCTATGTAAATGAAAGGTCATGGGTATTAGGGTTTACATGGATGTAACCCTAATCCTCCATAATATATAAAGGGGTCCTTGGCTCACAAAATTGGACAAGTGTGTGAAAATAAGAGTGGGCCGATTTTAGTGTGCATACATATTCTCTCAAGTTCTTCCAAGGTGTTTTGGTGATTTGTGATTCCATTTGAGGCTTCCATACTATTGGGGCTAAGCTCTTAAAGCTTGAAGACATCAAGCTACATCAAAATGTATGTCATCTAACTAGAACTTTGTAGTATAGGTGCTTCATAATATGCTAGTTAGGATGAAACCTTGGAATAGTTAATATTTGCATGTATAATAGAGAAAACATAGATCCAAGGTTTATAGGGTTGCATGTACACCATAGGAGTGTTAGAATGCTCAAAACCCAACAGTGGTAGCAGAGCCATGGGTTGTTTTCTGTTATATTGATGCAAATGTTTGATTTTCAAGTTGAAAAAAAAGGAAAAAAACATGACGTTTGTCAAATTTTAAGATAATTACTTGTTTTGTGAAAAACGAATTATTTGTAAAATTTGAATCATTTGTTATATGAGTTGAATTAGGTCAAATTTAGTAAAAGATAAAATGATATGAAAGTTTCCATAACTTGTTCTTAAGTTATGGAACATTGAAAGTTTCATCATAAAACACCGTTAATTCCATAAGTTATGGAATCCAAAGGTTTTCAAGAGTTACAAAACTTGCCCTCAAGTTTTGGAATTTGGAAAAAGCTTTTTATGAAAAAAAAAAGAATTGAATTCTAAAACTCTTGGGTTCATAACTTAAACAATTAATTAAATGGTTTTAATTTTGAATCTAATAATTGGATTATGATGTTTTATTGAATAATTCAAATTAACTCTTATGGACTTTATTAATAGTTAATTAAAGCGTTTAATTAAAAGAGTATTATTAAATCCATAAATAAAGATATGGTTTGAGTTTAATTAAATTAAAAGTTTAGTTTAATTAATAGATTATACCACCAAGTATTTTAAAATGTCTAAAATACACCCTTATACTATTATAATATTAAAAGTTTAATATATTATATGTATAAGAGCAAATCGTCTTACCATTAGTAGGCCTCATTCACGAAGCCGGTCTATAAGGGGGGTATAAGGTTACTGCCTATAAAATGGCAGTTTAATGGGTGTCCACTCTCACTCACCGCTTCCTTGACCGGTGGAGGGTCGTTAGCCGAACAGGTAGGACAAGGACTATAATTCTCCCTTCATTATAAGTATAATGATAAATACTAAGTAACTAAACACTTATAAATTCCCAATCTTAGTTACTTAGGAAAATGTGAATAAGGTGCTAATCCATGAAATTACACTTTGCACTTTGTTTAAGCTGTTAGTGGAGCGTGTGTGGTTAACCGGCACACTAACCTGGACTTAACAAGGTAGGCAAAGGGTAACTTAATGTTTATCATAGTATCGTTGGAGCGTGTGTGGTTAACCGGCACATCGATTGAGGGGTAAATATTAAGGGTACCAAGTATATTTGCATGGTTACTTTACACCTTGTTTTGTGATCCTCGGCATCCCAGTCACAAAACCTGAAGGGCACACTCGAGATTGAAACATGTCATTGAAAAGTTCAATGAATCTCAAAAGAATCTAGGAGTTTCAAAACCAATTAAAACCTAATAATACATTTCGTTTATCTTGGTGGAAATTGGTGAATCGTCATTCACCTACCTTCAAATATTTTATAGCTTGGATTACGGCATCCCTCTTCCAAGTTATAAAATAGTGTGTTGGGTCCTAGCCTTAATATATCATATTGGGTGTTATATTAAGGACTTAAATCAACTTTACGTGAATTTCTCCCATTGTTGATGTCTGGTTTAGACAACAATGATGTTCCCAAACCAAGCTTTCCTAATGAATATGACTTCCCGAGTTTGGCTCATGGAAGTCATACTTCTCTTCCTCCACCTCCTCCAATTATTCTCCCTAACCCACAAGTTCAAGGTCACTCAAGCCCTAATGGCAAGCAAGGTCTATGTGTGATCACATCTTAGAGATGAAGTCACATATTGACAAGCTGGGAGAGTTGGGTGTCAAAGTCTTGAGAAAGTTGGATGTTCAATCACTTTCTAAGTCACATAGTGAGTTCCTTTGGGACTACTATGAAACAGACTATGACATGAACCTTAATGATCATATCTATTTGCTTGGTGTTGCTGAATCAGCAATGATTTGGAATGATAGTAAAGCAAATTTGATTAGAAGATCAACTTCCCAAAAACTTTATGGACAGTGACAATGGTGACACTGGAAATCCAGAAAAAGCATTCTCTTCCCAATGGAAAGGGATTGGCCATAGTCAACCCGGTTGACCAAATGGTAAAGAGAAAGGCTAAGTCTGAGATAGTCCCATTACCAAAGGGTCCATATGTTTATTTTGCCAAAGGAAGGGGCGTTGATTGCAAAGCTGCCAAATTTACCTAAGGATGTTAAAGTCAATAAGTTTGACTCTACATCAGGTAGAGCCCATTATCTAACTCTGTTAAGTTCTATTCTGAGATCCTCATTACATGATGTGACTGGGTCACATGTTGATGTTTTAAGAATCAAAGAATAGAGAGAAATCTTAAAGGAAGTATATGCTGATTCTGATCGCGAAGGTGGATTTCGATCGCATCAGAATTTTGAGCAGTTGCTTAAGAAGTTATGATATATTGCTAAGGAATAGATAACAACAATTTTCCATGTGGATTGTAAGGATAAGTTTTTCCGCAAAGTTTTAAAATAAAAGAAAATTGTTTAATTTTATTTATTTGAAGTATCCTTACAATGGCATTTGTGGAAAATTGTTGCTTATATGATTCCACTGACAACAATATTGGAAAATGGATTTGATTCTTTCATTTGTGGTAGTGTCTAAATTTACCAAATCAGGAAAGTTCCTCATCGCCCAAGTTTCAATTGGACCGAAACTTGGAATCATGCAAGTTGAATAGTATGATGAATGAGAACTTTCAAGCATTGGAAAATCAAGAATAATTACTTGTTCACATGGATGTGTGAGTCAAGTGAAGGACTAAAGGGATCGAGTACACATTCTTGTGCACTGGTCATGTCCACCACAAAGCTCGTTAAGACTATTTGATTTACTACAGTTTAGTAAATATGGTTATACTTACAAGTTTAAGTATAATTCTGAAACATTGGAAAAGTCTCAATGTATGGCAGAACGAATGGGAAGAATCAAATTAGGCAGAAAGAAAAAAGTTTCTCAAATCTGAAAAGATGGGAGAGTACTTTAGTATCATGTTTGTGATCATCTTAATGATTTAGAAATCATATCACAATTAGTCCTCTAAAGGTCATCTTAGTGCATTCTTATGACTAAGAAGAGGAGTCAAGAATTGTTGAAATGGTTAGATCAGGAAGATGAGTCATACTTCGTTCCAAAACAATTCTTAGAGTCATAATCCAAGATTGTAACTTGAGTGACATATCTTAAAGAAAGGTTTAAAACACTTGTCAAATGTAAGAGTAAAAGTGTCCTACTCTTGTACATTTGAAATTGGTAAGTTGTGATGTTTTGGATAAAACAAAGACCAACTAAGGCCAATTGTGTGAAGTGTTTGTCTTGATAAATAATCCGCACTATCTCTTGAATATTTGGCAAGATAGTCTTATATGTCAAGAGGATAGTGGGAGTCTTAAAGATCCTAAAAAGAATTTCAAGAACTAATCAAGAATAAAACCTGAGGTTCTTCACTAGCACACGACTTGAGGTTTATAACCTATCGTGTTGACATATTCTGTGCCCATTCCAGTTAAAGTTGGCTTTGCATAGGAGTTCTGAAAGTTCTCAATTGGTTGCATAACAACTTGGAAGCAATGGAAGGCCCTGTACTGCCAGGTGGCAAGAAGTTAAGATTGCATAAGTTCAGTCCATATGAGTTTGGATTTGTCATTATCCTTGTCTTGTGACTATGGTTTTGACGATTCACATGGATAAGAACACATACACCATAAAATCTAAGGGTCATAAGGTTTCTCTCCGATTCATGAAAATGATGGTGAGGAAACACTTCCACCAAGTAGATTTGAAGCAGATGGCAAAAGTTCTAAACAATTGAGACTATGATTACGGCATCCCTTTTCATAGTTCTGAAATTGTTTAGACACACATGCATGCTATCTAAGGAAAGGTGTATGATTTTGATAAAGTTTTATCAAAGCATCTCGTATCAGAAATCTGAACTTTGGTAAGAAAGTCAATAAAGTATTGATTTCTAGAAGTCCAACTGATTTCTGAGTACATGTCAAAGCTAGTGGGAGCATAAGTGTTATGCTAATAATCATCATGTTAGTGGGAGCATGATAATTATTGTTAGTGTTGCAAGTTAGCAATGTTAATTATAGAAAACATAAGTTTCAATTCGTGAGGCTGCAGGGATTGAAAAAGTTGTTTTGCTATAATTAAGGGAGAGGATATACTTCATTTCAGTTCTAAAGGCTTAGATTGAGACCTTAATCATCTTTAGTCAAGAATATATATATGAATTTCATGTTGGATTGGTTCAACTTAAGGAAATTCTATATATTGCGTTCTCAAAATTCGATTATGATTACGGCATCCTTCTTCATAGTAAAATTTTGAAAACATGGCAAATAAAAATATTGTAGCAAAAGACTGGTCTAGAATCATGTCTTTATGTGAGTCATCATGAATCGTGTACCATTTGCTTTGGGTGCAGGATCGATTGCATGTGCTATAATATTTGTCATTTCTAAATTTTTCCAAATGCCCAGAGGCATTAAGAAGGGGAAAAGGTCTAGAATTGAATATGACTAAAATGTTTAAGCAATTGTCGAGGACAATCTGAGGTTTACCAAAGATTGGTTGCTCAGGGACAGTTGGAAAGTATAGTGCTAATTTTGGAAGGACCATATTGACATATTCTGAAAAGAGGCATCTCTTATTCAGAAGTGATAGTCAAAATGAGAATATGGAGTTGTCTCCATAGGTGGAAGTTATCTGTGTAAGATTAGAAAACTTAATGCAAGAAGCATGTCCAAAGCAATGTACTTTGAATATGAGACTTAGTTTCCATGGAGTTGATCTCCATTGGAATACCTTATAATGATTGTTGACAAGTCTTTGTGACTTTGTACATATTCATTACAGGAGGGTCAGTGCATATAAGTTTAAAATCTAAACAGATTTCGATAAATGATAGGAATTTGAAATTCTCACATTTTTCGATAAGGATTTGGGAGTGTGAAATTAGAATCATTGAAATTATGTTCAATTGGTTTATTTCACAAAGTAAGGATCATAGACAAACATAGAGTGCATACTTGGTGTATGTCAAAGCTATTGTTTAAGAAAAACATAGTGTACATGCTTGGAGCATGGGACAACTAGTGTTTTTAATTCAAGTATAAAGTTGATAAAACCGAAACAATGAATAATGAGTAATCAGTATGGTGATAAATAAAAGTGTTTATTTATATTCATAGGGTTTGATACCATATTTGATTCATTTATTCTTGTGTTACACTTTGGATGTTTTGACTTCCAGAATAACTAAGTCGCTCTTCCTGAATGATTAAGTTATTCAAACCATCCACAGTCGGTCATATGTTGGAAGTAGATATGAATCAAGACTGTCATGGGTTGGTTTGTAGAGGTCCAAGTTGGTGGACAAAGTGGTGCTACAACACTCATGAGTGCTCATAAGTTCTGAGTATTGGATTCAACCCGCGCTCATTTGAATCACTTCATGGATTTTATCACGAGTGATCATGAGACGATAATATCTTATATTCTTCAAACCTAGAGATATGAGTTGTTACTATGAGTTGGTTATACATTGATTGCACGAAAACGCATTTGGTAACTCGATGTTATAAAACGTGCCTTTGTGTATGATTCAACAAGTAGTAGAACAAGCCATATGAGTCGAAGTTTATCCATTCCTTTTACCTTCGGGATAAAAGCGATATCTGTGGGCCCCTCGATGATTTAGCGATGACACATGTGAGTACTTGGCCAAGTCAGGACTGATTTGATTTGTTCAATCAGTCAGTCATCATAAATCGAAAATCGGGAAACAACAAATGGACAGAGAGAATGATTATAATCCATGTCTCAGTCCATATGATATCTAGAATGGAGCAATATATGATCCCTTATCTAATGGACAAGTCATTGACAAGGTCAGAGTTCGACAACGGCTTTAAGAGCTACAATTGCCAGTTAGGTTTTGAAGTCATACTCAATAATAGTTTTAGACTTATCCAAGTGGGAGACTGTTGGATTAATGTCTAAGTCCATAACTATATTTGGTATGTACTTGACCCGACCCGGAATGGTCCATTTGGGTTGCACTTCACCGACACAATTTATATGGATAGTCTTTTGAGAATAGTATATTTATGATTTATATTAATATATTATAAGTTCTAATATATTAATATGGAATCATATTATTTAATTAGTATTGATCAAGAATTAATTTAGAATTAATTAAGTGATAAAAAAAAACTAATTAAATATGGACTCTTATATATATGGAATGGGCCAAGTTCATTTAGGTTGGGCTAAGCTTTCATGGATGGTCCATGGAGCTTTTAACCCATGGATCCTATGTAAATGAAAGGTCATGGGTATTAGGGTTTACATGGATGTAACCCTAATCCTCCATAATATATAAAGGGGTCCTTGGCTCACAAAATTGGACAAGTGTGTGAAAATAAGAGTGGGCCGATTTTAGTGTGCATACATATTCTCTTAAGTTTTTCCAAGGTGTTTTGGTGATTTTTGATTCCATTTGAGGCTTCCACACTATTAGGGCTAAACTCTTAAAGCTTGAAGACATCAAGCTACATCAAAAGGTATGTCATCTAACTAGAACTTTGTAGTATATGTGCTTCATAATATGCTAGTTAGGATGAAACCTTGGAATAGTTAATATTTGCATGTATAATAGAGAAAACATAGATCCAAGGTTTATAGGGTTGCATGTACACCATAGGAGTGTTAGAATGCTCAAAACCGAACACCTCCGACCCTCCGTCTCCCGACCCTGACCCCGATCCGGACCCTGATCCTGATCCGGGCCCAGCAGCAAAACGTCTCGTCACCACCATACTGAAAGATATACTCAAACATCAGATAAATAACATAATATCGGGAGGCCAAAACCCACAAACCCTAGGGCTTGTGACTTCCTTGCTACGCGCATGGGTCCTGTGCTTTCAGTAGTACGGGCCCATACTACCTTCCAAACCTACCCATATTTGTCTCAAGTATCACCACAACACCCTAACACTAGCATCGACATAAAATACGGTCAACCCTCGTCCCTAGAGGAATATCAACTATCTTGCAACTGGTCTTACCGCCTCTCACAACTCACACTTCCATGAAACTTTCATCATCCCCTCCAGTGCTAGTGTATGCTAACTGCACATAACGCTGGACCCAATAGACTTTCGAATGTCCCATCCTAACCGAAGGCCGAATCAACATTCTCAGGCTATGAGGTCTTTATTATGCACAACCGTGATGCATACACTAATCATCAACAGTTATGATGTCAATTCCACATACAAGGAACCCTAGGCTAATGGGCATCATATAATCAGGCAAGTCTATCATGCGATTCCTGAAGATCCCTAGCCTAGCACTAACATGTTGTTCTAACATATCAGAATATCAAATAATTGTATGGTATTTTGCGGTTTACTTACAGTCTCCGGCTGATCGTACCCTCTGCATCCTCCATCCTTTATTTTGAAAACCAATTTAAAAATTTTACTTTCCGAAAACCTCCTTGATTTGAGACTGGATTCACACGAGTGTTCCTCCAATTCACTCAAACCAAGGCTCTGATACCAACTTGTAACATCCATAAATTTTACGCCAAATTTAAACTTTTCAAGCATAAATAAAACCAAATAGCAATTGTTTACAAAAGTGTTTTCAATTCATTATTCAATCAGAGTGTCCCAAAAGCCAGATCATAAGGATGAGGAGCGGTACGGTGACGCCTTCGCCTTGCCATGAACTCCTGAAGTACCTGAAACAATAAACTGAAAACTGTAAGCCCGAGGGATTAGTGAGCTACCCCCAAAATACCAATACCACACTGATAATACCATGACCGTAATAATCAATCAATCAACATGCATACTGGGCCATCGGCCTGACTGGACCGCCCTCCAGGGCCTACAGTCCAACTGAATCTATACCGAGCCTTCGGCATGACTGGACTGCCGCGTGGGCCTACAGTCTCCCCGGACCGCTCATAGGGTGTGTTGGCCTTCAGCACAGAGCAGGACCGCCTCAACCCAAGCAACAAGCTACTAATCATGTACGCATAACTAACATATACTGGCATATACAATCATCAAACATATATATCTCACTGATCACCAAACATGGCAATCACTCATAACTAGAGCACTGACCTAACAGGTCACTAACATATTAATCCCTACGGATCATAAGAGCATAACATACTGTCTATCCTGATTCCGATCTAACAGATCATATCCACATATAGCATACCATGACGATAACAACTAAAAGGGCCGGCCTTGGTGCCTTAGACCCTATCGATATAGTGAGGATAACTCACCTCACAGATGTCGACTCGGTAGATAGATCCCAACTCTCGAATCAATTGACACAAGCTCCACCACCTATTACCATAGCACAATATACCCATAAGTCCTTAACCTTATAAGGTACTCCATAACCCACTAGTCAACCCCTGGTCAAAGTCATAGTCCTCAGTCAAGGTCAACAGTCCATGTTGACCTTAACTCGCCGAGTACCCTCGGCTACTCACCGAGTTCCTTGAAGCACTTTCCAACTCGCCGAGTCATCGAGGTGACTCGTCGAGTTCCTACGATTCTTGATCCAATTCTAAGGCCACCCGTCAAGTTTCCCTCTTGCAACACGACGGATACACACGCATACATGTCCTGGAAAAACTCATCCGACTCGCCGAGTTGTTCATACAACTCGCCGAGTCTATGGCAATCTTCATCGGACTCGCCGAGTTGCTCATCCAACTCGTCGAGTTCAAGGTCATCTTCATACGACTCGCCGAGTCAACCTTGTGACTCGCCGAGTTCCTTCAGTCCTTAAGCCATACAGACTTATTTAAGCCATGCAATGGCTCCAAACTACAGATCCAAGCTTCTAGAGCATGCTTTTCACGTAAAGTTGCAAACTTTACGTGTATGCATGACTAAAAAGGCTCTTAATGGCAATTCTAAGCTCTTAATGGGGTTTCATTCACAAGGAGGACCTCCATCACCCCTAAACCCGAAACTTTATGATTCTAGTATATAGGGAGGGTTCAGATATGAAGTTATAACTTTAGATCTGGCCCATAGCTTGCCATATCAACTCAAAATCCATAAAACCCTAAAACTCAACCAAAAGAAAAGAGATCTAGAAGGAAAGGGAAGTAAAGATTGCAACTTGATACCTCCAGAAGATGCTAGCTGGGGTAAGTTCTGCTTCCCACACCTTCCTTGCTTCAACTCCTTTGCTCTTCAAGCTTTTCCCTCCTAGCCAACCTTCTTTCCAAGGCTTAAATCACACCAAGAAGAGTACCACACGAATTAGGGTTTCACTGAGCTCTCAAAGACTGTAAAGAGGCCAAAGGAGGCTGAGGTTCCTTTAAATAGGGTGCAAAACCCCGGGATTTAGGGTTTCATCTGCCAGCTCCTACTTGTCGAGTCCCTTCATGGACTCGGCGAGTAGGTCACTAAACACGCGATCCCACCCCGCTGCTACTCGACGAGTAGGGCAACCAACTCGTCGAGTAGGACATAAAACCAAATAACCTTTTATTTAATCCATACCTGAGAATCGGGGCGTTACAGTTCCGTCTATACCCGATGTCGAGGTTTCTACCCCCTCGCCTTCTGCTCCATCGGCACCGGCTCCTGCTACTCCTATCAGGCACCCCATGACCACTCGAGCAAAATCTAGGATTTTTAACCGAAGGCATTGGGCAGACCTTTCTCATACATCTGATGGTGGGCTTTATTCAATTATGTTTGCCTCTACTAACCCGACAACGCATACTGAGGCTCTTAGGGATTCCAAATGGGTTCACGTCATGCGCTCTGAAATGCATGAACTTTCACGAAATCACACTTGGTCTTTGGTTCCCCTTCCTGCTAACACAAATGTGGTGGGGTGTCGTTGGCTTTTTCGGACCAAGTACTTAGCCGATGGCTCTATTGATCGACATAAAGCACGCCTTGTTGCTCAAGGTTTTAAATCAAATTCCCAGTCTCGACTTTTCTCATACTTTTAGCCCGGTGTGAAGGCGGCAAAAGTCAGGATTGTCTTGACTCTTGTTGTTATTAATAACTGGCAGCTCCACCAGCTTGATGTCAACAACGTCTTTCTTCATGGTCACTTGTCCGATACGGTGTATATGCGGCAACCACCCGGGTTTGAGGATCCTTGCTTCCCTAATCATGTTTTCAAGCCTAACAATGCAATTTATGGCCTCAAACAAGCGCCTAGGGCATGGTTTCATCGCTTGAGCTCCTTTCTTGTGGCAAATGGGTTCACTTGCAGTCGTGCAGATCCCTCTTTGTTTGTGTTTCAACGTGGTGCTTGTATCTTATACTTACTCGTATATGTGGATGACCTTATCCTCACAAGCTCCGACTAGGCTATTATTCGCTCTTTTATCTCCAAGCTTCATACCGAATTCAAGATCAAGGATCTCGGTCACCTCAACTACTTTCTCGGTTTGGAAGCCAAGCGTTATTTGTCCGGGTTATTTCTTAGTCAGTCCAAGTATGCTCATGATATTGTTTCCCATGCTGGCCTACTTGAGTCGAAGACCGTGGCGACCCCTCTATCCCCGAGTGTCTCTTTTGTTGCATCTGGCACACCTTATGAGGATCCGACCCATTATCGCTCTCTTGTTGGGGCTTTTCAATATTTTAACATCACCCGTCCTGATATTTCTTATGCCGTTAATCAGGTTAGTTACTATCTTCAGGCTCCTACTATTGATCACTATCAGGCTGTCAAGCGGCTTATCCGATATGTTAAGGGCACCCTCTCCTATGGTCTTACTTTTTTGAGACCCACATCCACGACCTTGTTGGTTATTCTGATGCGGATTGGGCTCATTGTTTGGATACGCGACGGTCCACCTATGGGTACTCGATCTTCCTCGGGGGTAATCTTGTATCCTGGAGCGCCAAAAAGCAGCCTATGGTCTCTCGCTCCAGCTGTGAATCTGAATCTTGAGCCATGGATAACACCGCTGCTAAACTCATATGGATTACTCACTTGTTGTGTGAGCTTCACTTTCTTGCCACCGGCCGTCCGACCATCTTGTGTGATAATCAGAGTGCCTTATTTCTCACACAAAACCCAGTGTCTCACAAGCACGCCAAACATATTGATCTTGACTATCATTTTGTTCGTGAGCTCGTTGTATCCGGGAAACTCGTTACCATGTTTGTTCCTACCAAGCTTCAGGTAGCGGACATTTTTACTAAGAGTCTTCCACGACAACAGTTTGAGCAGTTTTGTCACATGCTTCGCCTTGGACCGCCACCGATTCGCTTGTAGGGGGATATTAGACAAATATAGTTGTTGTACTATTATGTATTTATTCATTAGTTAGTCTAATTTATTTTCCTATATATATTTCACGTAACTCTCCTGTATTGACACACGGAGTTTTCTTTAATCTTCACAGTTCAGTAAAAGGAGAGAGAGAGAGAGAGAGAGAGAGAGAGAGAGAGAGAGAGAGAGAGAGAGAGAGAGACCTCGTGGCAATTTCTGACAAGATTTCTGGGAAGGTCGAGGAACGTAAAGCATCATAGGCGTCTCTGGTTCTCATTAACGGGGAATGTGGATACAATCCGTTGGATAAAATTAGACTATTGTGATGCGAAAGTGAAGAAAGAAAATCTATGCGTATTATATTCTTCACAACTTAAATAAAATTGTGAAGAGAATCAGATGTTTAGCCTACCGTGATGTGCGTATACTTCACTTCATGGGCCAAAGGTAAACATATCCCTTTTGAAAGTGATTTATCATGAGTTATTAGTTTATATATATATATATATATATATATATATATATATATATATATATATATATATATATATATATATATATATATATATATATATATATATATATATATATATATATATATATATGTTTATAAGTATATATAACTTTAGTGATCAGAATTGTGTATATTGTGTTTGAACACATATTGTGGTTGAAAGAGAGGAAACAGAAACCTTGAACCCAAAGGGTTCCTCAAGACGTATGCAGCCTTCATGGGAGACCTCATAAGCGAACCCCATAATAACCTTAATTCTCTTGGTGCACACGTGATTAAAAAAATGATGCAAGAAGAAACGTTTGGTTTTTGGATTTGTTTGATTAGTTATTTAATAAATAATAAAAAGAATAAAATCCATGCAAACCATGTGTAGGTTAACTAAATACAATATTGTTTTTACCACATTAGCTTCATTGCGATGCTTAAATAATTTAATATAACCAAAATACTATTTGAAGAATAAAGGTTAAGATTTTTTTTAATTGAAAAGCTAAGGTGATAAAATGTAAACTAAATGTAATCAATAAAACTAATTTTAAGCATAGTTTAAACTTATGTTTAGGTGTATGACAAGTTAAGGGGCGTGCATGACTAATTTAATTTTTAAAGATATTTTGCTACTGGAAAACTAAGGAGAGGCCTTGACAACTTCAAGTGAGCTTAAAACTTGAAGTTGAAGGAAGGATTCGTCGAGACTAAAGGGAGATCGTGATACCTCAAGTGTTTGCGTGACTCGAAGTAGGAAAGGGATTGATAAAGGTGAGTTAATTTTTTGAAATTATAAAGTACATTGTTAGGAGTATCCCATATCTTAGATGGAATAGGATGAACCTAGTTATCTAAGATGTATGTGCCCTTTTGATGATTGAGTATTGTGCCATGAATGTTGAAATACTTTATGTGTAACTGTATCTAGGATGTTGCATGTTGGACTCCTCTTTATTTGATGTGAGATGTGAGCTAAGGTCATGCTAGATTGAGTGTTGTGCATGATTATTATGTCTTGTGAGCATGTCAATACTTGTTTGAAAATATTTGTTTAAAATGTTTTAGGACAAACATGCTAGTGTTGTAAAATCATTATAAAAGTGTTGTTAATGAAAGTGGTGTATGATGTAAAATGTAATAACTACACAAAATTACATGTTTACATGAAATGAACTCTTAAAGACGTAATATGTTAATAAAAGAAAATTCATAATATTTACATGATTAGTTGAGAGGGTAAAAGTGTAACTCCTTAGTTAATTTATTATTATTAAATTAAAAAGAGGAATACACTAGTGGGGCGAAGGGTAGTAACCTAGTCATAGGTATATACCTTATCCGGATTATTGTGGGGACTCGATGGGATGAATAACACCTACGAGGAAAGAGCTTAAGCCAAAGCGGGGTCAAATGATTTTTCTAGGAGATCATTCGATACATGGTCTGAACGGTGGGAGGACTGGAGTGATGTTGGTCTAGCTGTGGGGCTAGCGCAAACATGATGTGGGATTAGGATGTTTAACGCAGTGGAATTGGCACCGTTTGTACCAATCCTTAACGACAACCCATGTATATGAATGTGCAACGTCGGAGTAGCGAATGCAGCGCACCGGGGGTAATGATTACGGGTGAGATTCATGCTTCACCTAATGTAGTGGGTCGTCCCGGTCACGTTAGTAGCGAACGGGGTACTTGCCTTGGGGGTTTGCGGTGAATAAATAGACCCTAATTATGAAGTATTACTTTAATAATTACAGTGATAGTGAGCGGTGAGTAATTATTAAGCGGAAAAATAAATTATTATATATTAATATTAAAGAGGCGAATAGATAAAATAAAACTAGTTACAAAGGGATTGAGGAGAGTAACTAATAAAAGAAGCTCTAAAAGAAGAACTAAAATAAATTGAGATAAACCTATGTTTTTGATGTGGTGTGATGTAATTATGTCTTGCTTGCGAGTCTTTGATTGTGTGTAGATGTTTTGTGTGAATCAATCTATGCTATGTGTGTTCTTCTAACATTGTACTGTAATTGACTCACTTAGCTTGTTAACAATTGTTCTTTGCTTGTTGATTTTGTGTATTGGAACAGATAACTTGACATGATGCCTTGGTGAGGATAGGAACCATTGGGTAGTTTCATTTAGTATCTTTAGTTGTGATACAATTTGGACATGTTGGGTTTTCATCATTATTTTTTGTGAACTTTAAAATTTGGATGGGATGTTTTGACATAAAGTGACATTGATGATGTTTTTGAAATATTTATAACAAGTCTTCCGCAAACGTAATCTATTAAAAGTGTTTAATTTTATTAAAAAATAATAATAATAAAATACAAAAAAAATAAAAAAAATTGGTTGAAAATCCACGATGTTACACAATGGAATTATGACACAACTCATGTAGAATTGTCTCAAGAACATATCATTATGCATAATTTATATTTTTCTATACAAGCTACGGAAGCACAACAACAATAGAAAAACTCCAAAGACTGCCATTGTCATTGCCAGTTCTGTTTGTTGCCGAGAGCCATCACTGAGAAACACCACCATCTTATTTTTTGTTGACCGAGACCACCGACAACTATATCCACCTTCACTCCTCCTTCAGACACCATCACATGCAGCAAACCCACTACCATCCTTATACCGCCTACTATTCACCTTCGTCTCCACAGCTGAGCACCATAGTCGACCACCTCTACCTTCACCATTTCATCCAGACCACCACAGAGAAAATGCACCTTTGCACCAACGAAAATATCAAACACCGAATCACCACCATTCGCACCTTAAAAACTAAATACCTTCTACCATATGACCACCCTTATCTCCATTATTATCCCGCCAACCTTGCCTCCATCTCTAATCACCATCTTCGAACGACGCCTTATACTTGCCGCCACCATAGTAAACCCATCACCGATCACTACCACTGTTGAGGGACAGGGGTGGGATTAAACCCTGTTTATTTTTGGGATCGAGGTCGGGAGTGGGTATTTCCGTCCCGTACTCCCGTGGGGGCCCGTTTATATATTCATATAAAAAATATTTAATTTATAATATATATAGAAAATAGATTATCTAATTTTAGGGACAATTGTTCATTCCTCAATGCTCACTTCACACATACGCTTCTTGTCGACTTCTCTCACAGTCTCACCCAAACTCCTTCGACCATTCTCGTCATCAGCTTCATCAATGACAGAGTCACCGGCCACCGGTTACCTTCAGTATGTCGACGCCCTTCCGCAAGGTGACGCTCTTCCGCAATCTTCAAGACCTTCGTTTTGCTGAAAAATGACTCGATAGTTGACTGTGTGTTCGACTTCATGTATATTCGACAGTCGACTGTGTGTTAGACTTCGTGACTTCACATACCCTCTCTAAAATGGAATAGTAACGCCTGGTAAGTGGTAATTTACCCTCTATTTTCCTCTCTGAAGTTTTCAGTAATTTATCCTATGTTTATTCAATTAATTCTAAATTTTCTGATACTATTTAGAGTTTGAGACTATGGGTATTTTGATTTTGGATGTCTTAGTTGATAATTTGATAATTTGAGGACTATGATTTCTGATATATTTGATGTGGCTGTGTAATTTATTATAATTTTATGATATCTGTGATGTTGTTGTGATTTCTGATATTTGTCATCTGTATAATTAGTTGAATCTGATGTTGCTCTGAAAATGTAATCTGAAAATGTTGTTGAATATGATGTTGCTCTAAAAATGTTAATTTGAAAATGTTGTTGAATCTAATTTTTGTAATATGAAAATGTTGTTGAATCTGGTTCTTGTAATATGTTATTCTATTAGTAATCTGTTATTCTATTAGTAATGCAATTAGTAATGCTGATTTCTATTTTTGTGTGAACCATTTTCAGATTTTATCTGTTACAAGAACGTGACCCCCAATATAAGAGTGTGTCTGATGAGAAATAGTGGGCTTTGGCAGGTGAGTTTTGTGATAGGCTAAAAATCTTCCATAATGTCACAAAATTATTTTTGCGAACAAAATATCTAACATCCAACATTTTTTCCCCGAAAATATGTGAAATAAAGATTGCTATAAAGAAATGGGATACATCTTGTTTCATTGAAATAAGCGAAATGCAAGCAAATATGATTATGAAATTTCATGATTATTAGAAAGAAAGTCATGGGGTGTTGGCTATGGTGACAATATTGGAACCAAGGTTTAAGATGAAGCTCCTAGAGTATTTTTTTTCCTATTATCTATGGAGTAGATAATGCAAAATATTAATTTCAGAAAGTACGTCAAATTTGTGAAGATATATATCTACGATACGAGTCAAGCATTATTAATCAAGCAAGTACTGATGATATTACTAGTAAGCCCAATTCTAGTCAAGATATAGCTCCCGGAGGTAACATGGACTCATTAGAAGCTTTCTTTTCATGGAATTCTTCTACTAGTGAAGTTTTTATAAAAAAAATGAAATAGAAAGGTACTTAGAGGAAGGCACTTTACCCGGGAGTCATGAGTTTGATGTGTTAGGTTGGTGGAAGTTAAATGGGATTAAGTATTCTACACTGTGTTTGATTGCAAGAGACATATTAGCCATTCTCATCTCCACTGTTGCTTCAGAGTCTTCTTTTTCTACAAGTGGTAGAATCGTGGGTCCATATAGGAGTAGACTTCTTCCATGTATAATTGAAGCTATCATATGCACTCAAATTGGCTATGAGCGGGTAAAAAATGTATGTCTGACTTTGATTGAACCATTATTTGTTTTATTCATTCAACATATTTTGCTTATTACCATTATTTATTTATTTTATTTGTTAGGTTATGTTATGGATGGTGATGATTTACATTCCAATGAAGACGACGAGGGAATTGAGGTAAGTTTGTTGTATTTGTTGTTTTGTATCGACTAAACTAATATAACAATTTATTTTATTATTATTGTTATTATTTATTTCCGGAAGAAATTCAAATGTCAAAAAATGAAGAGTTGAAGGCAATTGGTGGATATTGAAGATGTAGTGCATTGGTCATATAGTTTTGGACATGTTTTAATTTATATTTGTAATATTGGATTTGTCGTATTTTATATTTGTAAGTTTGTTGGATTTTTCGTTTTGTAATGTTGGATATTTTATTATTTAGCTGCTAAAAACTAGATTTTATGCTTTTAAAGTTATGTAAAGTAGTTTTTTAGCCAAAAATATAGCAGTTTTTTTAGCAAAAAAATCAATTTTAAGTCTATAAAACGTAGGAACGGGGGCGGATTGGGGGTGATCAATGTATTTTGGGGAGGAGGGGATCATGAGCTATGTAAACAGGGGATGGTGGGGGCGAGGTGAGTCAACAACTGGTTTCAGGGGAGGGGCAACTATTTCCGCTCCCGTTTGATCTCGTTAACATCCATACAAATAGGGCAAATATTGATATGGGATTTGTCATATTTATGGGTTAAATCAATTGGGTTCATTTTCTTTGGACTTAAGTGATTTCAATTGAGTCGGACTAATACAACCTTATGTGGGCTGCAAAGTTATTGGTGAGCTACTCGATTGTGGTATACCCGACAACAAACGAGGGGAGTTTTTATTATTTATTTTTGTATTTTTATATTTAACCTTTCGTGTGTATTTTATTTAATTTTATTTGAAATTAAATTTTATGGAGCGATTTACTTTGGATTTAGTTGGCTTGGGTAAAATGTTGATTTTAATGTAGTTAATAGGTTTAAAACAAATCATTGTGAAAATGTCAATGTCATATTCAAATGTGCGTTTAATTTTAAAAATATGAAATTTTGAATTGTTTTGCTCAAATTTAGTAATTTACACGCATTATTGACTTCAAGAGAAGTTGTGTTTGTGAAATCAATTGAATATAAATATGTGGTTTCGTGGATCTCACTTAATCTTAACATAGCCGTGTGTTAAGGCACTTTTAACAAAACCTTTAAACTCAAAGCTTTTTGAAGTCATAGACCATATACACATGTGGGTAAATATTTTTAAATCGAATCATGAGACTGAGAAGAAATTGACAACTTTTGCTAGTGTTAGAGTATTCGTTTCTACACATTAGATTTCGATTTTAAACTGATTGATATTGTTAATGTGGTAATAGTTTGATTTTATAATGTGTTTTATTTTCAAAATTATTTTATAAAATTTTCTTTTCAATCATTCAAATAATTCGTCACTTGCAACCCCTCTAAAAAATCTTACTTGCATATTTTTTTTATGTACGAGTCGATATAAATACGAGTTTTTTTACGTTTTAACATAAATTTTGTATATGTTTTCTTGTTTTTTAATATAAATTAAAGTGCCAACGTACTTCTTTTTGTATAACTTTATCCATTCCTTTTTTATTGTTTTCTTTCTTAGTCTTTGCTTTTATTCCATTATCATTTATGTAAATTTTTGTTTATGTAACTTTTAAATTGAGGAAATGTGAATTAGGCATAAATTTTGTATTTTTTTATAACTAAATTGGAGTGGTAGTGCACTTCTTTTTGTCCAATTTTAGCCCTAGAATTGTGGTTTTTGTTATTTTTAGTCTTTGCTTTTATACCATTGTTATATATGTAAATTTAGGTCTATTTAATGGCCCCTGTATTCTTATGGATTATTTAAAAGTCATCTAACTTACAAAAATAATCCCTAAACTACTCTAAGCTTTTGATATATCACCCAACACTCATTTCTTTTAAGAATGAGGATTTTTAGAGGCTGTGTAACATCCATATTTTCTAGGTATGAGTTTATTTGATTTATTTTGTGCATTTTGGGTGGCCGCAACGTAGTGGTAAGGATCACCATGGTGTGGCAGCCGTCTAAGGAATCGCGTATGAATTGGGTTGCCACGACGTGGACATGCATTGCACACGACCTGGTGACGGCTGTTTTGCAAACCCTAGATTTTCAGGTCATGGGCCCTATTTAAAGGATGTGATGGCTAGGGTTTCCTCCACCCTCGGCCTCTATCACCCCAAAGTGCTCTTTTCAAAACCATAGCCTCCTTTCCAAACTTTTGAGCTCATTTTGCTAGTTTTGGTGATCTTTGAAGAAAGAAGAAGGAAGTTCTAGTGCAAGGAATCAAGCAACAACTCATCTCCTTCCTTTGTGCATCTTCTGGACTTTTTGTAAGTCATCAAGTTCCCATCTTGTTGGTTCCTTTCTGTTAGATCTAGATTTATTGGCATGTTTTGGCCCTTGGTTGATGTTTAAGTGGTTGGGTGGAATAAAGTTAGCAACTTTATGAACCATCAAGCCCCTAAGAGTATTATATATTCTGAATCTAGAAGTTGAATGAGTTTTCGGAAGCCATGCATGAGTTTTAGGTCATTTTCTTACCATTTGAGCTACTTGAGTGAAGGATATGAATGGGTCATGCATGTCCATAAAGTTTGGATTTTTATAAGCCTTTAAGGTCCCTTGAAGACTTCTAGAAAGTTTGAGCAAAGAGCTTATCAGATTATGAGCTCAATCAAGTAAGTTGTCTTTAGCCGGAAACCACGACGTGGCAAGATGCTCGCCATGATGTGGTGAGGGAGGGTTTCACGACTGTTTTGTTGGTTTGCTGCCACGACACAACGGTATGATTGCTACGATGTGGTGGCGGAGTTGATCGTGACTATGTTGGTTATCCACGACGTGGCCATAGATTAGCCACGAACTGGGGGCCGTTGACCGTTGACTTTTTTGACATGTTGACTTTTGGTCATATTGCTAGTTTTAGAGTGTAGACTAAGGTTTGACCTTGGGTATTTCAATAAGTGGGTTGTAGCACCAGTTTAACGTGTGTATGAACAGTGGTATATTCGGTTCGAGTGTGAGGTGAGTTTCTTACTATACTATGTAGGATGCTAGTTGTCTTTGTGACTATTGCATGTATGTTGGGCGGAGCCCGTTATGTATGATTGGCGGAGCCCAATATGTGAGTTGGGTGGGGCCCGTTATACTAATTGGTTGAGGTACATTATGTTTGTAGGTGGGGCCCGTATGGTTATGTGGTATTTTGGGGAATTCACTAAGCTTTGTGCTTACATGTTTTTTATTTAGATGTTTCAGATACTTTTGGTTCCAAAATGAAGGACCCGAATTGATTGTACTGCATCCCATGGAGTTTTTTTTATAACCGCATTATTGATTTATGATTTTGACTCTGATGTTGAGAATACATTATACTTTGGCTGTCTTTTGAACAAATGATTGAATGATTTTGATGGTTGTAAAATGAAATTTGTACTTAGTATTTTTAAGACGTTATAGGATGTGATATGCTAAACCGGTTTAATCAATTTTCATGCCTAATACGGAAATAATAATAATAATAATAATAATAATAAAATAAAAACACATAAGATCCCGCGGAAAAGCACGTGCTCAAATTACTAGTGAAAAACGAATGGACATATTTCTCGTAAGTCCAAATTTCCAAATTGTTTTCATACATCCTCACAAATTAATTAGAAAATGTACACACACACTCACACACACACACACACACACACACACACACACATATATATATATATATATATATATATATATATATATATAAGATCAAATGATAACTCGTGAAGGTTGACAACTCTATGAACCACTTACTTTTGATGTTTTAATTTTTTTTTGATAAATGTGAAAAGCAATAGAGAGATTATGGTTATTTTGAAACCTTAACATCAAAACAATAATATCATTTATAAAAATAAGATCTGGTGATTTTCTTTCCCTCAAAATTCCTTACAAACTACCAGGAACTTATACCAAAACTCTACCACCATCGCCTCTAACTACCACCACCGCCTACCCCGTCGCTGCCTCTTGTCACCACAACTGGCTTACCACTGTCTGTAACATCCTGATTTCTGGGAATGAGATTTTAGGGATTTCATGCAATTAAAGAAGCCTACTCGACGAGTTGAAGGCCCCAACTCGTCGTGTAGAGATTAGTCAGCCCGCGTGATTTATGAGGTGTTTGCACACAAAAAAAAAAAAACAACAAACGAACCTGGCTCTGACACCACTGATGGGTTTTGAGCATTCTAACACTTCCTAAGTGTACATGCAACCCTAATAACCTTGGATCTATGTTTGTCTAATAATCATGCAAAGTTGAATTCCAAGGTTATATTCCTATCTAGCATACATGGGGAACATTTTTAACTTGAATGAAAGATAGAATAACTTACCTTGTTGTTGATTATGATCCTTGAAACCTTGTGAGCCTAGCACCCCAAGTGTGATGCCTCAAATGCTTCACACAACACCAAATGCAAAGGAGTAAACTTTGAGAGAATCTTACACTTGCAAAATCGGCTCTAGCCCTCTTGTTTCTTAGTGTCGCCGATTTTGGTGGAGAACATGTTGCTTATATAGTGTGTCACATCTAGGGTTACACCATGTAAACCCTAATGTGGCATGACTCTTCATTTCCATGACCCATGGGTTTGTAACTCCCATGGAGCCTCCATGGAGCATCCTATGGGTGGAACCCAACTTGATAATCCATGGAGCCTCTTAGCCCACTATATAAGATATGGAAGATTTACATAATCTACCCATATATTTAATTAGTTATCTTTTGATCACTTAATTAATTCTAAATTAATTCTTGATCAAACTAATTAAATAATATTATTAATATATTAGAACTTATAATATATTAATAAACCATAAGTGTT
This sequence comes from Lactuca virosa, assembly GCF_052849685.1. Classification (NCBI taxonomy): domain Eukaryota; kingdom Viridiplantae; phylum Streptophyta; class Magnoliopsida; order Asterales; family Asteraceae; genus Lactuca; species Lactuca virosa. Next base: position 198,862,670 of record NC_136432.1, read on the forward strand.
ATTTCTCTCATTTTAGTTTATCCAATTGCATGGTGCCATGCAACCCAAATGGACCATGCCGGGTCGGGTCAAGTACATACCAGAAATAGTTATGGACTTATACACCTTATCCAACACGGTTCACCACACACGCTCCACCAACGACTTAATCAAAGTGCAAAGTGTAATTTCATGGGTTAGCAACTTATTCACATTTTCCTAAAGTAACTAAGATTGGGAATTTATAAAAACATTTACTTACTTTATAATAATCATTATACTTTTAATGAGAATTTTAAGTCATTGTCCTACCCGTTCGGCTAACGACCCTCCACCAGTCAAGGAAGCGGTGGGTGAGAGTGGACACCCATTAAGCTACCATTTTATAGGCAACAACCTTATACCCCCCTTATATACCGGCTTCGTGAATGAGGCCTACTAACGGTAAAACGACTTTGATCTTATACATATATATATATATATATATATATATATATATATATATATATATATATATATATATATATATTATTAACTTATAATATTATAAAGTATAAGGGTTGAGTTTTAATTTTTAAAATTCTAGGGGTTGGAACTAAAGTTTATTAAGATGACTTTACATGTTCCAAAACTTGAGGGCAAGTTTTTGTAACTTTACAAAACCTTTCAATTCATAACTTATGAGTTATTAAAATGAAGACTCTTCATTTTTGTAACTTATGTGTTCTTTTAATGGATTTAATACAAAGTGACTTTTGGTTATCCATAACTTGAGGGCAAGTTATGGACTCCATTAAAACACATAAAGATCATGAATTCAGCATTAAACAAGTAATTCCTATGATCTATCAAGAACTCATAAGAACATGAATAATCATATCAAAATTTCAAGAACATATGAACACATATAATCATGTAATTTTGATATTAGCCATTGTAAATGGATTAGAACAATCATTACACCATCTAAAACAAGTTTTAAAACACCAAAACAGTTTAGGGTAATGTTTCTAGTCCATTTCCAGCAGCAAAACTCGAAAAACTGCATTTAGGGGCTCCTACTCGTCGAGTGCAAGAACCTACTCGACGAGTAGGATGAATTTACTCATGGACTCGTTGAGTCCCCCCATGAACTCGGCGAGTTCATGATTCAAAATGCATAAAAAACGAGTTTTTTCACAATTTTGCATCAAGTATCAAACAAAGAAGCCTAGGCTCTGATACCACTGATGGGTTTTGAGCATTCTAACACTCCTAAGTGTACATGCAACCCTAGAAAACCTTGGATCTATGTTTGTCTAAAATACATGCAAAATACTTTTTTCCAAGGTTCATAATCCTATCTAGCATACATGGGGAACTTTAAACATAAAGATGGCTAGAATTACATACCTTGTAGTTGATTTGATTCCTTGAAAAACCTTGAGAGCCTAGCACCCCAAGTGTGATGCCTCAAATGTTTCACACAACACCAAGTGCTTTGTAATGACCTTTAGAGAATGTAGAACACTTCTAAATTCGGCTTGCCCTCTTGTCTCACTAGTGTAGCCGAATTTGGTGGATGTCATGTTCTTTATATAATGTGTTACACCTAGGGTTACACCATGTAAACCCTAATGTAACATGGCTCTTTATTTCCATGACCCATGGGTTTGTAACTCCCATGGAGCATCCATGGAGCATCCTATGGACCTTAGACCAACTTGATAATCCATGGAGCATCTAGCCCACTATACAAGTTATGGATGATTTACATAATCAACCCATATATTTAATTAGTCTCTTTTTGATCACTTAATTAATTCCAAATTAATTCTTGATCAATAATAACTAAATAATATTATTAATATATTAGAACGTATAATATATTAATAAACCACAAGTGTTATTTCTCTCATTTAGTCTATCCAAATGCATGATGCCATGCAACCCAAATGGACCATGTTGGGTCGGGTCAAGTACATACCATAAATAGTTATGGACTTAGACACCTTATCCAACAGTATATACTAAATAAAGTTGTGGACTTAGACAGCTTATCCAACAGTCTCCCACTTGGATAAGTCTAATAATTATATTTGCCTATATTACTTCAGGAACCAACTGGCAATCGTAGCTCTTAAAAATCTGTTGAACTATGAAGCGCCATTTTAGATAAGTGATCATATAATCCTCTGTTCTTAAGATATCAGCCGGATTTCCGATTTGTTTGACATAGAACTAAATTAAACACATCAATTAGGTTCTGACCGGGCCCGATACATAGGTCAAAACAAAATCATCGATGGGCCCAGATATCGCTTCTAATCCTCCAAGGACTAGAAGGAACAGATAAACTTCGACTCATATACTTGTTCTACTACTTGTTGAATTATACACAAATGCATGTTTTATAACATCAAGTTACTGATGCGTTTTCGTGCAATCAATGCACAACCAACTCATAGGCAACAACCCATATCTCTAGGTTTGAAGACTTATATGATATTACCGTCTCAGGATCACTCGAGATAAATTCCATGAAGTGATGCAAGTGAGCGTGGGTTTATTCCAATACTCAGAACTTATGAGCACTCATGAATGTTGTAGCAACCATTTCTATGGCTAAACACCTTTATTCATCTACAAGCCCAGTTCATGACAGTCTTAATTCATACCTACTTCCGACGTATGACCGACTGTGGAAGTTTGAATAAAGTAATTTATTCTGGAAGTCAAAACATGCAAAGCTGAAACAATAGTAAATAATTGACAACAGACAGTAACACCTTACTCATAAATAAACACACCTTTTATTCATCATCAAATGTCACACCCCCAAACCAAGGATGGCGGAAACGTCCGGGGGTGGAGGACTTCATGTATAGTATCACAACAACGAGTATAATAGTGCTCAAAGTAAATACAACCATCATAAATATAATTGAAAAAGTTACACCAAAGTATATGTTTACATGTTTCAAATCAATTACATTATGATGACAAAATAAACTGTTTGACGATTTAACGTCCCATCCTCAAAATGCTGTTGTTTTCCTGTTTCACTGATTTCCTGAGAATACAAGTAGGTTTGAAAAAGTGTCAACAATTAAGTTGGTGAGTTCATAAGAGTTTTGTTTGAGGAAGAAACCGTTTTCCTTGTAAAAGCGATAGAGTTTGATTTCCAGAAAATCCAATATTTTCTTAGTTAAGTGTGAGAAGAATGTTCCTATGTTATGTGATAATGAACCCTAGAACGAACCATAGATCCCTTCTATAATCACTTAGCGTATATAAGTTATATAAAATTTAAGTTAAATAAACCGTCGAATATAATGGGTCTGCCCTAGGTCCACAACCAAACAAGGAACAGGAGATAAGGCGGGCCCACCAATTCTAAGTCGATTGTGATTAGATTCTTATATAACTCTAGCATATACACTTAACAATTATAGCTGAAGTCTGACAATTCTAGATGAAATAGTTTTTAATAGAAATATGTTTCCAAAGAAAATCCAATATTTTCTTTATTAAGTGTAAAATGAATGCTTCTATGTTATGCGATAATGTACCCTAGAAGGACCTATAGATTCCTTCTATAATCGCCCAACACATACAAGTTATATAAAATTTAAGTTAAATAAACCGTTGAATATAATGGGTCTGCCCTAGGTCCACAACCAAACAAGGAACAGGAGATAAAGCGGGCCCACCAATTCTAAGTCGATTGTGACTGGATTCTTATATAACTCTAGCATATACACTTCGCAACTATAGCTGAAGCCTAACAATTCTGGACGTAATGTAGTTTTAATAGGAATATGTTTCCAAAGAAAATCCGATATTTTCCTTAAAGAGTGAATCGTAAGTTTCTATATTAATAAATAGTGCATCCTAGAATTTCCTATAGTTTCCTTCTATAATCTCTAAGTGTATATAAGTTATATAAAATTTAAGTTAAATAGATAGTCGAATGTAATGGGTCTGCCCTAGGCCCACAACCAAACAAGGAACAGGAAATAAAGCGGACCCACCAATTCTAAGTCGATCACGACCAAATTCTATATAACTCTAGCATATACACTTAGTAATTATGGCTGAAAACTAACAATTCTAGATAGAATGCAGTCTTAAAAACCAAAGACCGAGACTATGCTTATCATAATTCATCAAGTAGTGGTAGTGGACATAAACTATACATATCATAATTCACCAAATAGTGGTAGTGATAGTGAACATGAATTATGCATATTATAGTTTATCAAATAGTGGTAGTGGTAGTGAACATAAACTATACATATCATAATTCACCAAATAGTGGTAGTGATAGTGAACATGAATTATGCATATTATAGTTTATTAAATAGTGGTAGTGGTAGTGAACATAAACTATACATATCATAATTCACCAAATAGTGGTAGTGATAGTGAACATGAATTATGCATATTATAGTTTATCAAATAGTGGTAGTGGTAGTGAACATAAACTATACATATCATAATTCACCAAATAATGGTAGTGATAGTGAACATGAATTATGCATATTATAGTTTATCAAATAGTGGTAGTGGTAGTGAACATAAACTATACCTATTATAGTTCTAGCACGTTTGTTTGTGATGTATAAGGACCCTTTTCTATGTAAGTCGAATGTATAGCAAAAATATAACTATGTGTTATCATGCCTTATTTTTGTACTAATGGTAATAATGGAGGATTCTTACAATTCAGTGAGTATTTTCTATTATATAATTATACCACAATAAGAAACACATGTAAAATATGAAATCTTCAACGATTAACACTTTGCTCAACAAGTTACAAAGTGTGATGAAAGTTATAAGCTGTTATCTAGATTTTTGCCTTTCTACACCATTTTAGAAAAATCATAGAAACATCATACGAAGTCGAAAACTGAATCCGTAAATTCTGAGAGTTCATAAAATGTGTCTAGTTTATTCATAATTTTTATTATGATTTTTAGAAGTCTTTAACTTGTGTTAAAATGTTCATATTCACAGAGTGCTCCGAATTCGTTTTTGAAATGATAGGCAGTTTTGTAAAAATCACCATAAATCGTAAACAAATCGTATGGAGATGTGCAAGTAGTCATTTTAAAGGTATGAACCTGAACTATTTTCACCTAATACAGTTTTGAAAACTAAAATGTTTAAGTTGACCAAAACAGTCTGTGAATGGAGTTGAACTTTTCTGATGAAGGCTATTAAATGAGTTTAGTTGTGTTCTTGGTGTTTTAACTTGTATTCCCCCCCTTAAAACTTAAGAAAAACATGAAAAGATAGGGGTATGAACTCACCTTGAGTGTTTTCAGTAGATGGATGATGAAGAAAAGAAGTGTTCAACTCAAGAACACTTAGATGATGCTTGAAGATTCGAAGATTTAACAACAAATATGACGATATTTGTGTAAGGAACTCATGATTTGAGTGAAGAAATGTAAGGAAATCAAGTGTGGGAAGAGATTTACTTACCAAGGTAGATGAAGAACTTGAAAATCAGCCTTGAAATCTCGAAATCTAGAGAGAGAAGTGAGAGAGAATGAGTTTTTGCTTCTTGGTGAAGTATGAGTGAATGGGAGGAGAGATAAGGGTTTCCCTACCCTTGAGTCAAAGTACTTGGCTGGAAAGAGGGGGAAAAAGGACAATGAAATGACCAGGTATGGTGGAAGGACAAGGGCTGGTCATTGAGTGGGCATGGGTGGTTGCTCGTGTCATACATTAAAGCAAAGTCAACACTCCACCAATAATATCCCACCCACTCTTCTTGGATAAGGATTATACCCCAAAAACGTGATTAATTGTGAATTAAGGGGTCTTGTATGTTAAAATATAATTTTGGGTGAAAATCCCGCGTAAAAATAATGGAAAACGGGCCTAAACTGAAGTCATAGTCGAAAACCGGGAAGAAAAGGGCTTTACAGCGAAGTTGCTCGGATAAGGGCCGAAGGTTCGGTCCCTGCTGCTGTTGGGCCCGAAGGCGAACTAGGCCGAAATGAAGCGAAGGTGGTCAGGAGCGAAATGGGGCGAAGGCGAAGGGAAGGTTCGGTCCGAAGGGACCTTCGGGTTCGGTTCGAAAGACCTTCGGGTTCGGTCCGACGCAGTTCGGTTCTTAGCACCTTCGGTCCCTATGGTTTCGGCCCTTTGGAATTTCGGTCCTTTATTGAGAGGCTTCGGTTCTAAAGGTTGTTTTTCCAATAATTAGTCCGTTTTAAGTGGTTTTTGACCCGGTTAAGGGTCGGGATGACCCGAATGATTACAAAAAGTTAAAGGAACTTTTGAGAGAGATTTGGGAGAGATTTTTAATAGAGAGAGATAGAGTGAAAAAGATTGGGAGAGACTTCTTTTGTGACCTTTTTGAGTGTTTGGCTTCGCAACGCAAGGTCCGTAAGCCCCGTTAAGCCATGTTTAAGGATCTTACACACTCCCGATGAGTATACAATAGTGTTTTATCGCTTTGGTTCATTACTTACCACAGTTTTTGGTTAAGGAATCTAGATATACGAACTTTTCATTTGATGATTTCTCATTAGAATAGCGAGTTGTACAGTAAGAAACATAATGGAAACCCTAATGTACAAGGGTTAGATGAGTTGACCGGTTTGACTTGTTGACTTTAGTTGACTTTGACTTGGCCAAAAATTGACGGTTGTCACATCAAATGTCGATTACATTTTACAAGTTTCAGAAATAGCTATCTAATCTGTAAAACTAATATCATCCTTCAGCCCTATGCGCTTCGCATGCTGTAAATGCGTAACCCTCGTCAGTCCCTTCGTGAGGGGATCTGCAGAATTCTCTTCTGATGATACCCTCTTTGCCACGAGGAGTCCTTCTTCTATCTTATGTCTTATGAAGTGATATGTTCCGTCAATATGTCTGGATTTGCGATGATCTCTCGGTTCCTTGGCTAAGGCAACCGCACTATTGCTGTCGCAGAAAATCTCCATAGGCTCCTTAATAGCTGGTACAACTCCAAGATCTCCGATGAAGTTCTTCAGTCATATCGCCTCCTTTTCTGCTTCACTCGCTGCTATGTACTCTGATTCACAGGTCGAATCAGTTACCGTCTCCTGCTTGGAACTCTTCCAAGTGATTGCCCCTCCATTTAGAGTAAAGACCCAGCCCGACTGAGAGTGGAAGTTATCCCTATCAGTCTGAAAGCTAGCATCATTATACCCTACTACTCTCAATTCATCACTCCCACCAAGGGTAAGGATCCAATCCTTATTCCTCCGCAGGTACTTGAGAATATTCTTTACCGCAGTCCAGTGAGCCTTGCCAGGGTTCCCCTGATATCTGGGCGGGTACAAGTCATAGCATACATGATCAAGCCTACAGCAGAAGCATAAGGTACTCGATTCATCTCAGCTATCTCAGCCTCTGTACTCGGGCTCTGAGTCTTACTCAGTCTGGCGTTACTATGGATCGGTAACTCTCATTTCTTGGAATTATGCATGCTGAACCTATTCAGCACCTTATCCAAGTAGGTACTCTGACTAAGTCCAATTAGTCTTTTACTCCTGTCTCTTAATATCCTTATCCCTAGGATATAGGCAGCCTCTACAAGGTCCTTCATAGCAAAACACTTCCCAAGCCAGGACCTCACCTCCTGCAAGGTTGGGATGTCATCCATATACAGCACCAAGAAGCTAACTATACTCCCACTAACTCTGACATATACAGATGACTCATCTTCACTTCTCGAGAAGCCAAACTCTTTGACTTTCTCATCGAAACAAAGATTCCATCTGCGAGGTGCTTGTTTCAATCCATGCATGGATTTTTCAAGCTTACACACTCTATTAGGGTACTCTGTGCTGACAAAACCCTCTTACTGACTCATGTAAACATCCTCAGCCAACTTCCCATTAAGGAAAGCGGTTTTGACATCCTTTTTCCATATTTCATAGTCATGAAATGCAGCAATGGCTAACATAACCCTAATAGACTTAATCTTTACTACTGGTGAAAAGGTCTCATCATAATCAACTCCCGAAGTTTAAGAAAAGCCCTTTGCAACCAGTCGTGCCTTATAAGTGTGTACATTACCATCCATTTTGGTCTTCTTCGTGAAGATCCATTTGCACCCGACTGTCTTATGACCTGGTACATTGTCAACCAAGTTCCAAACTTTATTGTCATACATGGACTGTATCTCGCTGTCGATAGCCTCTTTCCATTTAGCAGCCTCAGGGCCTGCCATGGCTTTCGTGTAGCTGTTAGGTTCATCCAGATTTACCAGTGTACTATCACTGATAAGTGTATCACCTTCCGCAATAATATGGAAACCATAGTAATGCTCAAGTGCATTCCTAACTCTCGTGGAACGCCTCAGAGGTACAGACTCGTCAGTCGGATGAACAGGCGTTTCCTCCTCAGGTTGATTGCTAGGGTTTGAGGTTCCTTCACCACTTGTCTCTTGAATTTCTTCAACGTCAATTTTCCTCCCACTGTTTCCTTGGCTTATGAACTCTCTCTCGCGAAAGACCCCTCTCCTTGCCACAAAGACCACATTCTCACTGGGTCTGTAGAAGAGGTAACCAAAGGATTTCTGTGGATAGCCGATGAAAATACACCTCTCACGTCGAGGTTCGAGCTTATCGTGAGTCTGGCGCCTCACAAAAGCCTCGCAACCCCAAATCTTGATGTGGTCCAAGTTGTGAACTTTCCCAATCCACATCTCATGAGGTGTTTTGGCAACCTTCTTTGTAGGGACTAGATTAAGGATATGGGTGGCAGTCTCTAAGGCATACCCCCAAAAAGAGATTTGTAGTGAAGCTCGACTCATCATGGAACGAACCATGTCCAACAAGGTCTGATTACGCCTCTCATCCACACCATTCAGCTGTGGTGTCCTGGGAGGTGTCAATTGTGAGACAATCCCACACTCCTTAAGATAGTCGAGGAACTCTGTACTAATATACTCACCACCTCGATCGGATCGAAGCATCTTAATGTTCTTGCCCAATTGATTTTCTACTTCCTGTTTAAACTCTTTAAACCTTTCAAAAGTCTCTGACTTATGCTTGATTAAGTAGACATAACCATATCTACTATAATCATCAGTAAAAGTTAGATAATAGCGATTAGCATCCCTTGTGGCGGTTTTGAAGGGTCCACATACATCAGTATGTATAAGGTCCAACAAACCCTCATCCCTATCACAGGTACCAGTGAAGGGTGATTTTGTCATTTTCCCAAGCAAACAAGATTCTTAACTATCATCTGAATTTAGGTTAAATGACTCCAGGACTATATCCTTTTGGAGTTGGCCTATGCATTTCTTACTCACATGTCCAAGACGACAGTGCCACAATGATGCTTTATCCAAGCTAGTAGAGGAATCAATACACAACACATTATTTCCTAGGTTATCTACAATCGACATAGTTTCATACACACCATCACAAGGCAATGCTTTAAAATAAAGAACATTATTAAAGAAAACATTAATACAACCACATTCATTATCAAACGAAAAGGTAAACCCTTGTTTGTATAAACCATGAAAAGAAATAATATTCCTCGCCATTTCAGACGAGTAAACACATTTATTCAAATCTAACTTTAACCCACTATTTAGCAACAAAGTATAATCTCCTCCATGATAACAACCCGGATGAGATTATTTCATACCGCTCTTGACGAGCACTTTGATGGTACCTTTCCATCAAGTCCTGGTGCATCTCAAAAGGGTAATAGTCCTCATAGGACTTTTGGAGCTTGGCTGTCATCATGACCATCATGATGCATGCCACTTTGGTGACATCTCTCTCATGTGTCCTGTATTCAGCGATCTCCTCAGGAGTAGCAGTAGTCTCATCGAGTTCCTTCAGCTCCTTGTCGAGGACATATTCCTTGTCCTCATAACGAGTGACCATCCTGATGTTCCAGATCCAATCCATAAAGTTGGAACCATTGAAGATGACTCTCCCACAAAGGTTCATGAGAGAGAAGGAGCCAGTAGGGTTAGAACCCGAAGCATTGTTGGAAGACATCTGAAAAGAAGAAAGACAAGTTTAGATTAGATATATAGAGTCCTCAATAAAACACCCAAATGTAATATTAAGGCTAGGATCCAACACAATATATTATAACTTAGAAGAGGGATGTCGTAATCTAAGCTATAACATATTTGAAGGTAGGTGAATGACGATTCACCAATTTCCACCATGAAAACGAAATAAATTATTAGGTTTTAATTGGTTTTGAAATTCCTAGAGTCTTTTGAGATTCATTGAACTTTTCAATGACATGTTTCAATCTCGATTCTGCCCTTCAATTTTTGTGACTGGGATGCCGAGGATCACTAAACAAGGTGTGAATAACCTGGCAAATTCACTTGGTACCCTTAATATTATCACCTAATCAATGTGTCGGTTAACCACACGCGCTCCACCGATCTATGATAAACATTAAGTCACCCTTTTTTATCCTTACTAGTCCAAGTTAGTGTACCGGTTAACCACACACGTTCCACCAACAACTTGGTAAGGTACAAAGTGTGAATTTCATGGGTTAGCACCATTTTCACATTTTCCTAAAGTAACTAAGATTGGGAATTTATAAAAACATTTAGTTACTTTATAATAATCATTATACTTCTAATGATAATTAAAGTCATTGTCCTACCCGTTCGGCTAACGACCCTCCACCAGTCAAGGAAGCGGTGGGTGAGAGTGGACACCCATTAAGCTGCCATTTTATAGGCAACAACCTTATACCCCCCTTATAGACCGGCTTAGTGAATAAGGCCTACTAACGGTAAAACGGTTTGATCTTGTACATATATATAAATATTAACCATTAATCTTATAATAGTATAAGGGTTGAATTTTAACTTTTAAAATCCTAAGGGTTGGAATTAAAATGTGTGTGTCTTTACAAATTCCAAAACTTGAGGGCAAGTTTTGAAATTATTCAAAACTTTTCATTTCATAACTTATGAGTTAATGGTTCATAAAAGTGAAGACTCTTCATATTTATGTAACTTATGTGTTTTAAATGTACATTAAAGAAAGTGACCTTTGGAAATCCATAACTTGAGGACAAATTATGGATTCCTTAAAACACATAATTGATCAAGAATTAATCATTAAACAATTTAGCAAGTAATTCCTATGATCTAACAATAACTCATAAGAACATGAATATCATATCAAAACTTCAAGAATCATATGAACACATATAAAACATGGAATTTTGATATTAGCCATTGTAAATGGATTAGCATAAGCATTGCACCATCTAAAACAAGTTTTAAAACACCAAAACAGTTTAGGGTAATGTTTCTAGTCCATTTCCAGCAGCAAAAGTCGAAAAACTGCAGTTAGAGCCTCCTACTCATCGAGTGCAGGAACCTACTCAACGAGTAGGATGAGTTTGTACTTGGACTCGTCGATTCCCCCCATGGATTCGGCGATTCTACTATCCAGACAGCTCAATTTTTCGATTTTTCAACAGTTTGCATCAAGTATTCAAGAAAACAATCCTAGGCTCTGATACCACTGAAGGGTTTTGAGCATCCTAACACTCCTATGGTGTACATGCAACCCTAGAAACCTTGGATCTATGTTTTACTATGAATACATGCAAATTTGTTTTTCCAAAGTTCATAACCTATCTAGCATGGCATGGGGAACTTTAAACATAAAAGCTAGATGAATTACATACCTTTCAATAATGAGTTGATTCCTTGGAGTTTGAGAGCCAAGCACCAATAATGTGGATGCCTCAAATGGAAATCACAAATCACCACAAACTTTGGAAAAACTATGAGAGTGTATGTTTGCTTGTAGAAATCGGCCACCTTCTTACACACACACTTAGTAGTGCCATTTCAAGCATCATAAGCTCCTTTATCTAGTGTGGGGAATTAGGGTTACATCCATGTAAACCCTAATACCCATGACTCTTCCTTTCCAAGGATCCATGGGTTAAAAGCTCCATGGACTATCCATGGACTCCCATGCATGCCAAGCCCATTCCAAATGAGTATTAGCCAACACTTATATAAATACAAGAGCCCATATTTAATTAGTCATCTTTTTTATCACCAAATTAATTCTAAATTAATTTATGATCAAATACTAATTAAATAATATGATTTCATATTAATATATTATAACTTATAATATATTAATAAATCATAAATATACAATTCTCAAAGGTTTAACCATACAATAGTTCGGGTGAAGTGCAACCCAAATGGACCATGCCGGGTCGGGCCAAGTATATACCAAATAAAGTTATGGACTTAGACACCTTATCCAACAATTTATGTGAACATGATTGTTTGATTTGGGGTTTGGGTTGAGGCGGACCTGTTTTGTGCTGAAGGCCAACATACCCAACGCGGACCGGATAGACTGTAGTCCCGGGAGGGCATACTAGTCAGGCCGAAGGCCCAGCGAGCGGTCCAGATAGGCTGAAGGCCCTGAGAGGCGGTCCAGACGTGCCGATGGCTCGGATAGTGGTCCAGATAGGCTGATGGCCCTGTGAGGCGGTCTAGTCAGGCTGATGGCTCATTATGCATGCTGTTTACTCGCTATGATATGATTATGATTGTATGGCGTTGGTATTTCGGGGGAACTCACTAAGCTTCGGGCTTACAGTTGTTGATTATGTTTCGGGTACTTCTGATGATCGCGGGAAGGCGAAGGCGTGATCGTGCACCTCCTTATGTTTTATGATCTGATTCTGAGATACTCTGACAGTAAACCATTTTGAAAACATATTTGTAATAATTATTGGTTTTGAATGTGTTTAAAAAGGCTTTAAATTGGCTTGATTTTTATGGGTGTGAACATAGCATTATCCTATATACCAGGATACCGACCTACCAGGTCACTAAGCATATCACCATCCTAAATACCAGGATGCAAATCAATAAGCATATCATGCAATAAACCCGTATACAAATCCAAAAAGGGTCGGCATTGGTGCCTTCGACCCTGTTATTATAGTGAGGACAACTCACCTCACAAGTAGCTCGGGATGATAATGTCAACTCTCCAAATACATTTCCAAACTCAATCACCTACATCCACCAATGATCCACTTTCATAAATTCCCAAATTACTAAAATACCCCTAGAAGTCAAACTTGACAACCCTTGGTCAAAGTCAAAGTCAATGGTCAAGGTCAACAGTCCATGTTGACCCAACTCGTCGAGTGCAGCCCACCGACTCGTCGAGTTCCTTCAGAACTTGAGAAATACCAAAAATCCTAGTCGACTCGCCGAGTTTCCAAAAAACTCGTCGAGTCCATGCAGTGTCCAAATACGGGAAAACCATAACTAACTCGTCGAATCATCTCACTGACTCGTCGAGTCCATGCAGAAACCAAAAACGGCCAATCTTCATCTGACTCGTCGAGTTGACCATGCATCTCATCGAGTCCCTTCATTATATTTCTCATTCAGACGTTTTTAAGCTACCCCAAAGCTCCAAATTGTAGATCTAGCTGCCCAGGCCATAATTACCACGTAAAGTTGCAAACTTTACCTGTATGCAAGGTCTTAAAGGTCAAAACCAAGCTAAGGAAGAAGTTTTAGGTAATAGGAAGGCCATAACTTGCTAAAGACTATAACTTTATGACTATAAGGGGCTATATGAGTCCAGATATGAAGTTACAACTTTGGATCATGCACAAAACAGAGATAACTCCATAACAAACTAGAAATAGCCCTAAACCTTTGCGTGAAGAGATCTCGCTAGAGAGAAGTCAAGGTAACGACTTGTTACCTTCAAGATGATGCTAAGATGAGGTAGAAATCAGATCCACAAGCTTCTCCTTGCTCCGAGCTCCCTAGACATCAAGCTCACTTCACAAAATCCACCTTCCAAGGTTCTTAATACACAAAAATGGAGAGTAGGCGCGATTAGGGTTTTATGAGCTCAAGGGGGCGGTAAGGGAGGGAGAGGGAGGCTAATGACCCTTTAAATAGGGTGTAAAATCCTAGAAATTAGGGTTTTCCCATTCAACTCCTACTCGTCGAGTTGGGGTTCTCCGACTCGTCCGGTAGACCGCATAAATCACGCGGGCTGACTAATCTCTACGCGCCGAGTTGGGGCCTTCAACTCGTCGAGTAGGCTTCTTTAATTACATGAAATCCCTAAAATCTCATTCCCGGAAATCAGGATGTTACAACTCTCCCCCACTTGAACTAGGCTTCGTCCTCGAAGCCTGCTGCAGTAGACAAATCCAGACAATGCTTTTGCATTCCAGCCTCCGGCTCCCAAACCTACTTGGATCCCCTCTGATCCTGCTACTTAGACCTTTATCAAAGGTATCTCCTTGCTACGCAAAGCCTTTGCCTTTCATCCCAAGACGGCCATCGGCCTCTTAACGTAGTTCAGACGCTCATCGTCCTGAAGATCACCTAATGATGCCACATTTGTAACGCCCGCAGATCCGGGCTAGTCAATTTAGAGACGATGAGCATCAAAAATGAGTTTTTGATGGAAGATTATTTAGAAAGATTAATCTTAACCAAGTTGTAGTATATGTTACAAGGGTTCCGTACATATAAAGAACGCCGAAATCCGAGTTATAACGAAGAAGTTATGGCCCGTCGAAGTTTTACGGCAAAACCGACACGGCACCGGGAGACGTAAATAGTGAATTTACGGTAGAAGACTTTTTAGCCTTAGTGATCTAAACAAAATTTGTAGTATACGTTAAACCGAGAACATACAAAAAAAATAAAGCCCAAATCTGACTTCGTAAGAGGAAATTATGAATTTTCTAAGATTTGGCATAGCAGTGTATGACCCGAAACTCGAATTTTAGTTCGAGCGGTTTTTGGCCTACGCGACCTAAATGAGAGTTGAAGATCTCATTAATAGGAACTCAATGGTAAAAAGACAGACGAAAATGGAGTCTGTATGTAGAAGTTATGATTTTTATGCGGACATTTAACAGTATAATCTCCTCCTACTGTTAAATTTAAGATCGGTCGAGAATTAGCCGACGGAGTCTAAATGAAAGTTTTTAGATATTGTTTTTACCTACGCGTGGATATAAAGAATGTCGAGAGTAGAGCTCGTATGTTAAAGATATGGACGAAACTTGGTCCATACTCTTCGAGCGCGATAAATTCGATACAGTTTTGTAAATCTGAGATAGAATGAGAATTAGCCGACGACGTCTAACTGAAAGTTGTAGTACTCATAAATACCAACGCGTGGATATAAAGAACGTCAAAATTGGAGTTCGTATGAACGAGTTACAAATTATAATAGCATATTTACGTATTAAAATAAAGTATAAATCATATATACGTACACATATATATACAAATGTATATATCATTAGAAAGGTATCGACGATGCGGTTATTATAAGACTAGTGTTGAGTACTTTCGACATTAGTTTAGTACAAATATCGTTAAATATATTTAAAATAGTATTATGAAGGGGTGTTTAGTCGTTTATATAACTATAAGGTCATAGAATGAGAATTAGCCGACGACGTCTAAATGAAAGTTGTAGTACTCATAAATACCAACGCGTGGATATAAAGAACGTCAAAAATGGAGTTCGTATGAACGAGTTACAAATTATAATAGCATATTTACGTATTAAAATAAAGTATAAATCATATATACGTACACATATATATACAAATGTATATATCATTAGAAAGGTATCGACGATGCGGTTATTATAAGACTAGTGTTGAGTACTTTCGACATTAGTTTAGTACAAATATCGTTAAATCTATTTAAAATAGTATTATGAAGGGGTGTTTAGTCGTTTATATAACTATAAGGTCATTAAGTAATTATGGAGGGTAGTTTTTGTAAATTCAATTACTATAAATAGGAGGCTTGGGCTCTCATATTTCTTGTACCATTCTCTTGATTCAAGAGTCTTTCTCTTCTTATCCCCCGAGCATTTCGGTCCCTCGGGATTCGACTTCTCTTTCTGTAGTTTTAGTATAGTAAGGTGAACGCTGAAGCGCTACACGAATCTTTCTTAGAAAGATTCAGCGACGAAGTTCTGCCCCTGCAAAGCCCGACTCCTAGCTAAAACCCCCTTGTAAGTAAGTTATGCTTACCTATTTTAATATAGCTTATATTTAAAATTAGTATTGTTATTATGAACTTATAATAAATATTTGAGCTATTATTATGACTTATATAAGTGTCGTTATAATATCATTTTAACTACTCGCGGTACGGGGAATCTGGTTTAAAGTGTCGCATAGGGTTGTTGGATTTCAGAAGTCCTATATGCCAAAATGGTCCTGCCCTCTGGTGTTTTATGTCTGGCCCCTGTCTGTACATAGTGGTTGGAAAGTATTGTTTAAACGCTTATATAATAATAATAATAATAAGACTAATAATTAGTCACGATAAATATTAGACAAAAATGTAGTGGTAATAATACTAGGTTTCGTCAAACGAAATTATTTTAAAGTAAACGAACACTGTCCGAGTACCGAGTCACCACCTTATCAAGTGAGTGCATAGTTACTTTCATCTTACACATAGATATGAAGTATTTTATATAAACTACGTGCTATGTGTGCATATTATTTGTATACTTGCTATCTATGTTGGATGAACGATTTTATACAAGTTTTATATGATTTAAACTGTATAAGTATTTATATCTACATAATATGTTGGGTAAAACATGGGTAGATGAAATATGAGTTGGATGATGAGTTGAGAGGTGATATAGACCATGAGGTAAGGGTGAGAGGTGGACGATGTGAGAAGCCTTGTTCCCAAATGCTGGCCCCGTCATCTAGCAGAGTATGGATGACAACCACAGACTATTCTAGACAGTCCAGTGGAACACTAGCAGGCTCGCAACCTGTCGGTGTTGTGAACGATGTGTTCACCGGTGTACTCTAAACCCTGGCGATCATGCAGACTTGGTGCATAAACCTTGGCGATCATGCAGACTTGGTGCCAAAACCTTGGCGACTATGCGGACTTAGTGCCTGTTGTATAAACCCTGGCGACTATGCAGACTTAGTGCCTAAAACCCTGGTGACTATGCATACTTAGTGCCTAAAACCCTGACGACTATGCGGACTTAGTGCCTGTTGCATAAATCCTGGCGACTATGCAGACTTAGTGCCTAAACCCCGGTGATGATGGAATTCGTGTCGATTCCTTAGGATGATCCTTAGGAATGAATGAACAAGAGATAGCTAATTCTTAGGGTAGATCCTTAATAGTAAATAAGATAATGGGGATGGGTAATTGGGTTAATTGTTTGATGATTAAACATAATAATTATATTATTGTGGGTTGAAAACCCTATGTACTCACCAGGTTTCCCAACCTGACCCACTCAAGCTTATTTGTATCACAGGTGTCGATACGAAGCTACTTTACACTGAGAGATTTAAAAGAGATGTAGATCACTAGTGTAAATAAATGTAAGTTCTGTTTATGCTTATGTTTCTGTATTGACGATCACATCCCAAATGTTTTAAAATGAATAAAATACATTTCTTAGGAAATGCTTTGATAACGTATTTATCATGTCTTTCTGGGAACAAATTCCGCAACATTTTTATTAAAAAGGGTACTCTGATTTTTATAAAGCATAAACAAAATCGGTCTTTTCTGGCCGTGAAAATGGGAATGTCATAGTTGGTATCAGAGCATTAGTTTAAGCGAACTAGGAATAAGGATTTATTTCTAGACTTAAACTTAGAATGCTAAGCAATGATCATGAGGAATGTGTATAATATATTTTAGGAAGTACACCTAAATAGACACGGGCACTAGCTCATTTAGGGAAGATGTCTCAATTGCTTTTATGTGCGAAATGATTTGTGATGCTTTATGATGCTATCATTTGATCGGATCTATGGTCTGTTGCCGACCGGATCTGGAAACTTTGTGTGTTCAGATTTCTAAACGTTTAATTACGGTATTAGAACTGGCATGTAACTTTTCGGAGTAATAAGGAGTATTACACGTCTAAATCTTTTCTATCTATATTCACGTCTTGATGCACTGGACGCATGCTTCCGTGAATGTAACATTATGGTGAAGGCTCGTAGCAAATTAAGTAAACGGAGGAAACAAAAAGGCTTATGATAGTGAATGACACCGATCGGAAGATATCGTAAGAGTGGTATCTTGCCTTTAGAGTACGTCAGCAAAAATAACAGTACGTTTAGAGGAGTACGGTACATCCAAAGTACACCTTCGATTGGCGGGATGATGAAACGATTGGCGTAATTCCTAAAGTTATCCTACCCTCTGGCATTTTCACCACCGAGTTGAAGCAGAATTGATATTGAAGATACACATGGAAGAAATCCTAGTAGAGTCTAGGGAAAATTTTATGATTGATTGGACACATTTTTATGTGTTAAAATTGTTTTTGTGATAGTAACTTGGAAAGCTGCGAGACAATACTTGGGACGAGTATGAGTAGGTGTGAATGGTAGTAGAGGCCTATACTACCGGAAGCACAGGACTCACGCTTGGATCAGGGAAAGTCACAAGGTTACCAAGGAGCTAGTAATTGATTTCGTTTTATTCAAGTATGTCGTTATCATCGTTTCGGTAATAACTAAGAAGATGATTGTTATTCTGACCCTAGTGCTCATATCAAATTGAGTCCGACTACGCTAAGTATGTTATGTGGTTCAGAGAATCAAGTTCGATGTAGCATCTGACTTAAGACAGAAGATTGAAATAAAAAGCGATCAGTAGAGGTATCGCGAAAAGTTGCTTGTAGCTAGAAATGCTACCTTTTAAGATGAGATTAGAACATGAACGAAAGTATAGTCTGTTCTGGAAGACTCTAAGAGACCTGAGTCTAAGCGTTGCAACATACGATGATAGGTCATTAGAATATGACACATTGTTCCATTGTAGTAATAAAAAAAACTTATCTTAAGTTCGTATCCAGTGAGGATCGAGATTGTGACTTGAAGGTCATAATTTGGATTCTAACGTGAGATAAGGAGCAAGTGCAAGATCGAGCACCGCCTGCAGTCGAGAAGTCCAAGAATTAGATACTCATTCGAAGGAACATAGAAGTTACGATTATTACCTAGGATAAAGAGATAACGTACGGAGTCATTATACAACCCTGTTTCGTTGATGATTCCGGGACGTAATCATCCTAAGAGGGAGATAATTGTAACGCCCGCAGATTCGGGCTAGTCAATTTAGAGACGATGAGCATCAAAAATGAGTTTTTGATGGAAGATAATTTAGAAGGATTAATCTTAACCAAGTTGTAGTATATGTTACAAGGGTTCCGTACATATAAAGAACGCCGAAATCCGAGTTATAAAGAAGAAGTTATGGCCCATCGAAGTTTTACGGCAAAACCGACACGACACCGGGAGACGTAAATAGTGAATTTATGGTAGAAGGAAATTATTTTAAACGCTTATATAATAATAATAATAATAATAATAATAATAAGACTAATAATTAGTCACGGTAAATATTAGACTAAAATCTAGTGGTAATAATACTAGGTTTCGTCGAAGGAAATTATTTTAAAGTAAACGAAGCGCTGTCCGAGTACCGAGTCACCACCTTATCAAGTGAGTGCATAGTTACTTTCATCTTACACATAGATATGAAGTATTTTATATAAACTACGTGCTATGTGTGCATATTATTTGTATACTTGCTATCTATGTTGGATGAACGATTTTATACAAGTTTTATATGATTTAAACTGTATAAGTATTTATATCTACATAATATGTTGGGTAAAACATGGGTAGATGAAATATGAGTTGGATGATGAGTTGAGAGGTGATATAGACCATGAGGTAAGGGTGAGAGGTGGACGATGTGAGAAGCCTTGTTCCCAAATGCTGGCCCCGTCATCTAGCAGAGTATGGATGACAACCACAGACTATTCTAGACAGTCCAGTGGAACACTAGCAGGCTCGCAACCTGTCGGTGTTGTGAACGATGTGTTCACCGGTGTACTCTAAACCCTGGCGATCATGCAGACTTGGTGCATAAACCTTGGCGATCATGCAGACTTGGTGCCAAAACCTTGGCGACTATGCGGACTTAGTGCCTGTTGTATAAACCCTGGCGACTATGCAGACTTAGTGCCTAAAACCCTGGTGACTATGCATACTTAGTGCCTAAAACCCTGATGACTATGCGGACTTAGTGCCTGTTGTATAAATCCTGGCGACTATGCAGACTTAGTGCCTAAACCCCGGTGATGATGGACTTCGTGTCGATTCCTTAGGATGATCCTTAGGAATGAATGAACAAGAGATAGCTAATTCTTAGGGTAGATCCTTAATAGTAAATAAGATAATGGGGATGGGTAATTGGGTTAATTGTTTGATGATTAAACATAATAATTATATTATTGTGGGTTGAAAACCCTATGTACTCACCAGGTTTCCCAACCTGACCCACTCAAGCTTATTTGTATCACAGGTGTCGATACGAAGCTACTTTACACTGAGAGATTTAAAAGAGATGTAGATCACTAGTGTAAATAAATGTAAGTTCTGTTTATGCTTATGTTTCTGTATTGACGATCACATCCCAAATGTTTTAAAATGAATAAAATACATTTCTTTTGGAAATGCTTTGATAACGTATTTATCATGTCTTTCTGGGAACAAATTCCGCAACATTTTTATTAAAAAGGGTACTCTGATTTTTATAAAGCATAAACAAAATCGGTCTTTTCTGGCCGTGAAAATGGGGATGTCACAACATCATCCTTGCCCGACACACACTTTAGCAACTGCAAGACATGGGAAGTGTTATGAATCTAACTGAGCTCCTCCAGGAGACCCAGTCGATATGCTGCCTTGCCATCCTTGGCAAAACCCGAAATGGCCTGATATATCGGGAAACCAAATTCCCTTCTTCCTGAAGCGGATCACACCCTGAAAACCTGGAGTCCTTTCCAAAACACAGTCATGGATCATACGCGGCTGCCGATAATTCTCTGTTGGAAAAGAGATTATATATTCTTTCCAGGGAACTCATTCAATAACCGAATTTTCAGGAAAAGAGATTATAAATCCATGAAGTGATTCAGACGAGCGTGGGTTGAATCCAATACTCGAATCTTATTCTAGGATCACTCATGAACACTTCAGCTATGTCCTAGACAAACTTCAGACCCATTTATGTCAGTCTTGCCTTATTACCTACTTCCAAAGTATGATCGACCGTGGATGGTTTGAATAACCTAGTTATTCGGGAAGTCAAAACATGCAAAGTAAAACACAAGAATAATACTAATACTATATGGCCCAAAAAATTTTGAGTCATATTGATTACTTATTATTCATTGTATGATGTTTCGAATAATCAACTTAATACTTGAATTAAAACAATAGTTATGCCATGCTCCAATCATGCATATTATGTTTGTCTAAACAATAGTTATGCCATGCACCAAGCATGCACACTATGTTTGTCTATGGTCCTTACTTTGTGAAATAGATCAATTGAAAAACATTTCAATGATGCTCATTTCAAAATTCCAAATCCTTATTGCAAGTGTAAGAATTCCAAATTCTTGTCACTGCTAGAAAGTGTTAGATTCTAAACAATCATGAAATGATTCTTTTGTAATGTCTAGGTGCCAAAAATCACAGAGACTTGACCAATGATATTACAAAATATTCCTTTGGATATTGTTACAAGAAAATTCCATGGAAATGAAGTCTCAAATTCAAAGTACATTCCTTTGGACATCCTTCTTACATAAAAGTTTCTAACTTTCTCATCTATTCTTCAACTCCCAATATGGAAACATTCCATATTTTCCATACGACAACTCATTATTAATAGACTCATGTCTATTCATACTAATGTCGATATGGTTCATCCATTATTATACTTCCAATTGTCCTTAAGCGACCAATCTTTGGCGAACCTTAGATTGTCCTTAACAGTTGTTTAACCAGTTTAGTCATATCCAGTTCTATTCCTTTTTCCCTCTTAATGCCCCAGGCATTTGGAAAATTAGAACACGAGAATATTATAGCATATGAATCGATCCTATACCCGAAGAATATGGGTCACGATTCATAATGTCTAACATAAAGACATGATGCTTAATCAGTCTTTTTCTATAATATTTCTATTTGCCATGTTCTCATAATTTTGATTATGAAGAGGGATGTCGTAATCATAATCAAATTTGAGAACGCAATTAACATTTCCATATATAGAATTTCCTTATCTTTAACCATTCCAACATAACATTCATATATATTTGACTAAATTTGATTAAAATCTCAATCTAAGCTTTTAGAATTCAAATGAAGTATAAATTCCTCTCCCTTAACTATAGAAAAACAATTTTTCAAACCCTGCAACTTTATGAATTGAAACCTTTTTTTTCTATAATTAACATTGCTAACTTGCAACACTTACCATAATAGTTATGCTCCCACTAGCATAAAAATTATTATTAGCATAACACTTATGCTCCCACTAGCTTTGACATGTATTCAGAAATCAGCTGGACTTCTAGAAATACTTATTGACTTTCATTACCAAAGTTCAGATTTCTGATACGAGATGCTTCGATAAGACTTTATCTAGGCTTCTCAAAATCATACACCTTTCCTTAGATAGCTCACATGTGCGTCTTAACAATTTTAGAACTTACAGCCATAAGTCTGAAATGTTTAGACCTTTGCCATTTCTCACAATTCGAATTATGAAGAGGGATGTCGTAATCATAATTGAATTTGAGAATGCAAATATCACAATTTCTATCTCCTTAAAATCTACTTAGTGAAAGCGTTTCCTCACAATCATTTTCATGAATCGGAGACACACCTTATGAGACTTAGATTTTATGGTGTATGTGTTCCTATCCATGTGAATTTGTCATGACCATAATCACAAGACATGGTTAGTGACAAGTCCAAACTCATATGGACTGAACTTGTTCAATCTTAATTTCTTGCCACTTGGCAGCACAAGGGCCTACCATTGCTTCCAAGTTGTTATGCAAACAACTAAGAACTCATAAAACTCACATGCATAGCCAACTTGACCGGAATGGGCACAAAAACAAGAATATGTCAACACGATAGGCTACAAACCTCAAGTCGTCTGCTAGTGTCTAACAACAGTTTTATTCTTGATTATTTCTTGAAACTTGTCAAGATCTTTAAGACTCCCACTGACCTCTTGACATATATGATTCACTTTGTCAAGGAACATTACTTGACAAACCAATATTCTAGAGTTAGTGCAGATTCTAATCAAGACAAACACTTTACACAATTGGCCTCAGTTGGTCTTTGTTTTATCCAAAACATCACAACTTACCAATTTAAAATGTACAAGAGTAGAAAACTTTTTCTCTACATTTGATAAGTGTTTTAAACCTTTCTTAAGGTTATGTCACTCAAGGTTACAATCTTGGAGTATGACTCTAAGACTTGTTTTGGGAACGAAGTATGACTCATCTTCTTGATTTAAACTATTTCAACAATTCACAATTCCTCTTCTTAGCCATACATATATACTAAGATGTCTTTATAGGATCAATTGTGATATGGTTTTTCAATAAACATTAAGATGAACATAAAACACGATACTAAAGTACTCTCCCATCTTTTCAGATTGGAGAAACTTTTATCTTTCTGCCTAATTTGATTCTTCTCATTCACTCTGCCATACATTGAACTTTTTCCAATGTTTCAGAATTATACTTAAACTTGTAAGCATAACCATGTTTACTAAACTTTAGTAAATCATGATGAATAGTCTTATCAATCTTTGTGGTGGATCTTAACCAGCGCACACCCAGTGTACCCGATCCCCTAGTCCTTCACTTGACTCACATATACATGTGAACAAGGAATTAATCTTAATTTACCAAAGATGAAAATTCTCATTCATCATACAATACAAGTTGCATGATTCCAAGTTTATGTCCAATTGAAACTTGGGTGATGAGAAACTTTCCTTATTTGGAAAATACTCGACACTACCACAAACGAATAAATCAAATTCATATTGCTAACATAGAAACATAGAAACATCAATTTTCACAAATGCCATTGCAAGGAGATATAATAAAATAAAACAAAATTTTATTTATTTATAAAATGCGGAAAAAACTTTTCCTTACAATACAATTACAAATGAAAACTATGTTATTACATATTTCCCAGCAATCTATCATAACTCCTAAGCAGCATCTCAAAAATCTGATCTTCGAACCATGTGATTGAAATCCATATTCGCGATCAGATTCAGCATACTCTTCCTTTAAGCTTTCTTCCCTTTGCAAGATCCTACGAAACATCAAAATGCAACCTTGTCACATCATGTATTAAGAATCAACAATTAGGAACTTAATAGAGTTAGACAGTAAACCTACCTGAAGCAGAGTCAAACTTTTCGATTCTACCTTTTCTCAGATATTTCAGGTGGTCAGGGAATCTTCGCAACCAATACCCCTTCTCTTGGCAATAGAAACATATAGACTCTTTAGGAATGGTACACGAGACAATCTCAGACTTAGCCTTTCACTTTCCCTTGGAAAGAGAAATCTTTTCTGGACTTCCAGTGTTTCCATTGGCAGTGTCCATGGAAGTTTGGGGAGTAGATCTTCCAATCAAATTTGCTTTTCCAGTGCGCCAAATCTTTGCTGATTCAGCAACAACAAGCAAATAGGTAAGATCAATAACAGTCATGTTGTGGTCTGTCACATAGTAGTCCTTAATGAACTCACTATATGACTCAGGAAGTGATTGAAGAACACAGTCAACATCCAACTTCCTCGAGACTTCGACACCCAATACTCTCAGCCTGTCAATATGTGACTTCATCTCCAAGACATGAGTACACACAGGCCTTCCATCTTGATGTTTCATTGCAAGTAAGGCTTGAGTGACCTTGAATTTTTCAAGAATTTGAACTTGTGGTTTAGGGAGAATTATTGGAGGAGGTGGAGGAAGTGAAGTATGAGTTCCACGATCCAACCGCGGGACATCATCTTCAAGAGGAAAGCTTGTTCCAAAGGATTTGGGAAGACCATAATTGTCTGAACTAGACATCTACAATGGGAGAAATTCAAGTTAGTTGATTTAAGTCCTTAATATAACACCCAAATGAAATATTAAGGCTAGGACCCAACACAATATTTTACAATCTGGAAGAGGGATGTCGTAATCCAAATCGCAAAATATTTGAGGGTAGGTAAATGACGATTTACCAATTTTCACCACGAAAAATGAAAAAGAGTTTTAGGTTTTAAGTGAATTGAAACTCCTAGATCCTTTGAGATTCATTGAACAAATCAATGGCATGTTTAAATCTTGAGTGTGCCCTTCAAGTTTGTGACTGGGATGCCGATGATCACAAACAAGGTGTGAATAACCATGCAAATTAGCTTGGTACACCCAATGTTACAACCACCTAATCAATGTGCCGGTTAACCACACACGCTCCATTGATCTATGATTAACATCAAACTACCCTTTGTCACGCACTGTCAGTCCAGATTAGTGTGCCGGTTAACCACACACGCTCCACTAACGACTTAACAAGGTGCAAAGTGCAATTTCATGGGTTAGCACCATATTTATATTTTCCTAAGTAACTAAGATTTGGGAATTTATAAGTGTGTATTTACTTTATATTTATCATTATACTTTTAATGAAGGGAGAATTAGAGTCCTATCTTACCCGTTCGGCTAACAACCCTCCACCAGTCAAGGAAGCGGTGGGTGAGAGTGGACACCCATTAAACTGTCATTTTATAGGCACTAACCTTATACCCCCTTATAGACCGGCTTCGTGAATGAGGTCCACTAACGGTAAGACTGACCTTGTTCTTATACGTACATATATATATATATATATATATATATATATATATATATATATATATATATATATTAAACCTATAATATTATAATAGTATAAGGGTAGAATTTTAAACTTTAAAATTCTAGGGTTTGGAATTAAATGTTTCAAAAGTTAGACTTTTACATTTACAAATTCCAAAACTTGAGGGCAAGTTTTGAACTATTCAAAAACTTTTGGAATCCATAACTTATGAGTTAATTATAGGTTTTATGAAAAGACTATTGACATTCCATAACTTGAGGACAAGTTATGGAGTTCATAAAAAATTTATGGGAAAAAGACTCTTCAAGTTCATAACCTATGACTTTAATGATTTCTTTAAAAGAAAACTTTTCATTTTCTATTACTTGAGGGCAAGTTATGGAATTAATCAAAATCATTTAGATCAAAAATTCTAACAATAAAATCAAACAATTTGTCTATGATCTAAATTAAACTCATAAGAACAAGAAAATTCACATCAAACAAATTTCATGTAATTAGCCTAACCATATAAACTAATACAAAACATGAAACTTTGACAATTATCTTATAAATTGGATAAGCATGATCATTACCACATCAAAAACAGGTTTATAAGATAAAAAATAGTTTAGGGTAATGATCCCAATCCAATTCCAGCCAAAAAACTCGAAAAACGGCATTCTGTGGCACCAACTCGTCGAGTGTATGAACCAACTCACCGAGTTGGATGAATTTGTGCTTGGACTCGGCGAGTCCCCCAGTGGACTCGGCGAGTCCACTATCCAGAACAACAGAAATTCGACTTTTAAAGCATTTCCAAGCAAGTACCATCAAGTATAATTGAAGACAAGCCTAGCCTCTGATACCACTGATGGGTTTTGAGCATTCTAACACTCCTAAGGTGTGCATGCAACCCTAAATACCTTGGATATATGTTTTCTCTATTATACATGCGAACTTGAACTTTCCAAGGTATTATCCTAACTAGCATACAAAACATTGATACTTGGGTAATAAAACAAGTTAGATAACATACCTTTTTCTTGTAGTTGGAAACCTTGGACCTTTAAGAACTTAGTGCCCCAAGTGTTGCACCTCAAATGGAATCACACAACACCACCAACAAATGGAGGAACTTGAGAAGATGTCACTTGCACTCATAAAATTGGCTAGCCCTCTTGTGTTTCCACTCTCTTAGGTCTAGGTAACCACCAGTGCCAATTTCATGAGCCTTGGGGTTTCTTATATAGTATGGCAAACTAGGGTTACACCATGTAAACCCTAATGACTTTCCATATCCCTCATGCTCCATGGGTTAAAACCTCCATGGAGTATCCATGGGTCACCACATGGGTTTAGCCCAACATGAAGAACTATGGATCATCAGCCCACATTACAGAAATGAATGATTTACATAATCAATCCCCATATATTTAATTAGTCTCTTTTGATCACAAAATTAATTCCAAATTAATTCTTGATCAATACTAATCAAATAATATGATTTCATATTAATATATTAGAACTTATAATATATTAATAAACCATAAATAACCTCTTCTCAATTATCCATTTTTCAGATTTTTCCGGTGCCATGCAACCCAAATGAACCATGCTACTCTCGGGTCAAGTACATACCAATTATAGTTATGGACTTAGACACTAATCCAACACGGGTATCTTGGCCTACTGTCACGACCCTACTTCTCCTCTTGAGTCTCCGTGCCTACGACTTATAGTCGGCCCGCACTGGGTATCTTGGCCTACTGCATCGAGCAGGACCGCCTCAAGCCTCCCAACACGATGTGTTGCCATAGATTATCATGAGAAAGATCTAACCCGGTTCTCAGAACCTTACAGACATGGACGCTCTAACCCAGAAACCCTCGACTTCCCGTTGATGACATTATACCTTTCGCCTGTAACTCGCGATTCACCTTACAAACCTAAAGGTTCCCCCATTCACCTCACTGACCTCCAGAGTGCATGCGTCACACAGATACACTTGCGATACCCAACGCAAGTTTCCACTATAAGCCATCCTGGAATGGCTATCCATGAATCCACCCCAAGTTTCTGACTGAAACTACCACAAATCATGTAGAGAAGACCCTCAACTGATCGATAGCGAACCTTTCACAATTCGAATCCATATGATACACCAAAACCTTAGTATAACCTTTGACTCTTTACCATGCCGTTACCAAACTCCGGAGCGACGAAAAAAGATGAACAGCCAAGAACTTCCGCATTACATCCAATCCCTAACAACAACTTGTGAACATGAATGAATATGAGGCAAACATTCCCGAGTTCATTCTGATACCTGACTGATACTCCCATCAGTCCTTAGTGCTTCCTTTATCTAACCAACGGACTTACGACTTCCCAGGCCCACATCCTACGACTGGAACGCTCCCGATAACTTACCGACGTTGTTGTCTTCGCGTCAGTGGCCCATTCCTTCGGGCCTGAAGGTACCCACCTTCCTCCGCTGCCCAAATGGACTAACCAACGTTCCTCACATCACCAAACAAGCCTCGCAATACAGAAACTCCACCACACATGATTCCCTCTTGAAACAAGTTGCTACTCAAGAGTTTCCAGGCTCTCCTACATGACCACCGACGGTCCCTAAGGGCACTAAGTGATAACCCGTAAGGACAGGACGTACAATTCTACAGGTTATTATCACAAACCAGTATACTCAATACCAGAACGTAGATCTAACAAAATACATACAGAGTCTTCAGCATGACTGGACCGCCTCACCGGGCCTTCAGCCTATCTGGACCACTCTCAGAACCTTCAGCATATCTGGACCGCCCCTCCGGGCCTTCAGCCTGTCTGGACCGTTCTACGGGCCTTCGACCTGATTGGTACCCCCCCGTTGGCCTCCAGTCTATCCGGGCCGCCCTAGGTCTGTTGAGAAAAACCTTGAACCCATCCTGGTGCCCTGTTCATAAATGACCAGCTCTCCTCCACTCGGGGTTCGAACTTTTGATCCAATCTGCAGAATATAATCCCGACCTAACCCTACACGTAAGTCGAACCCAACCCCAATTCTCCCCCACTTGGGATACTAACCACTACCTACTGGTGGCGAAACCAAAACACGACTTAATCGTCCGTACTAGGTATTACCATACTTAACCATGGAATTATTAACCCTATAATGAATAACCTACGCAGAACAACCCTCCCGACACGGAGCAACCGAACTTCAAGGGAAACCTGAATCCCAGTTGAATACTTCTAAATCTCCAGATTACAATTATTGGCCCTGGAATGGTGATTCTCTATCCTAACTTCTCATCCTTAAATGCATCCCTGGATCCTAACCATCTACAACCCTTCGATACTAAAATTCCCTAACCTTCCCATGTCCTAACGTCTTATGCAGAGGGCAAATGAAAGTTCACAATATAATCATAAACAATAAGATAAGAGGTAGAAACTCAAATCCAGAAACTCTTGAGCTAACCGCTCCCGCTCGACCTGTTGAATTTAGCGAGCGCGGAACATATCCCTGAACTACTCCCAAGCAACCGTAGCTCTCTGATCATCAGTGTACGACCCTGTCATCAACCTCCACCAGTCCTTTGCCTCAGACCTCAGTAACTTTAGGGCACATCTGACCTCCTGGTGAGCAGGACATGAGCATGTGAAGAAACATCCCTCCACGTCGGACAGCCACCTTATGGCTACAATTGGATCCTGTACTCCATCAAAAGTCAGGGGCTTCGTGTTATCGAAGTCCCGGTACTGAAAAGCCCGACTGGCTCCTCCCCCTGCCGTTGTTACAGCTGTTGCGGCAGCCGTCTCAGCAATGGCTGCACAACGCTCGTCAAAATACTCAACCATGGCGGTCTTAATAGACCCAAACATCTCTGGCAACTGTGCCCGAAACAGAGTAGCAACCTCATCGTGTAGGATCTCTCGAATCCTGGCGTCCAGCTCATCCGACCTTATTTGACCAATGACCTCGAGAACTGCTGGTTCCTCCTAACTGCCATCTCCTGATCCTGATCCTGATCCGGATCCAGTCACGAATCGTCTAGTAACCACCATGTTGAAGATATACCAAGACGATATCAGATAATCTGCATAAATAACGGGGAACCAACTCCCAACTAAACGCTAGGGGTTGTGACTTCCTTGCTACGGGTATGGGTCATGTGCTTTCAGTAGTACAGGCCCATACTACCTTCCACACCTAACTATATTTGTCCCAAGTATCATCACAACACACAACAATATACATATGCATGGCGAGCGCTCAATCCTCACTCCTAGAGGAAGGCTAAATATCTCATAATTGGCCTACTAACCTCGCACAACCCACCAATGAAACTTCCACCAACCCTGCAGCACTCGTGTATGCTATCCATACATAACGCTGGACCCTATAGACTTCTGAATACCTGATCCTACCCTAAGCCCTTCATCAAACAAGAATAGGAAATAAGGACAACCCAAACATTCTCAGGCTATAAGATCTTAATTATGTACGACCGTGATGCATACACTAAGCAACTACAGTAATGATGTCAATTTCGTATAAGGAAAAACCCTAGGCTATCAGACATCATATAATCAGACAATTCTATCATGCAATTCCTGAAGATCCCTAGCCTAGTACTAACATGTTGTTCTAACATATCACATAATCAAATAATTTGTAAGGTATTTTGGGGTCTACTTACTGGCTTCGCCTGATCGTACACTTGCATCCTCCTTTAGTATTTTGAAAACCATTTGAAAAAAATCATTTTAAAATCTTGTCCTTACTTTGAGACTGGAGACACGTGAGTGTTTCCTCCAATTCACTCAAACCAAGGCTCTGATACCAACTTGTAACACCCATAAAAATGAAGACAATTTAAAACTTTTTTAAAATCATTCAAAGCCAATAATTATTATAAATTTGTTTTCAAAATGGTTTAGTGTCAGAGTATCCGAGAATCAAATCATAAAACATAAGGAGGTGCACGATCACACCTTCGCCTTCCCGCGATCATCAGAAGTACCTGAAACATAATCAACAACTGTAAGCCCGAAGCTTAGTGAGTTCCCCCAAAATACCAACGACATACAATCATAATCATATCATAGCAAGTAAACAACATGCATAACGAGCCATCATCCTGACTGGACCGCCTCGCAGGGCCATCACTCTATTTGGACCGCTCTCCGAGCCATCGGCACGTTTGGACCGCCTCTCAGGATCTTCAGCCTATCTGGACCGCTTGCCGGGGCTTCGGCCTGACTAGTATGCCCTCCCGGGCCTGCAGTCTATCCGGTCCGCCCTGGGTATGTTGGCCTTCAGCACAAAGCAGGTCCGCCTCAACCCAACCCCCAAATCTATCAATCATGTTCACATAAAATATCATACGGTAGCATATATAACAATCAAACCGATCTAATAGATCACTAATCATAGCAACATCCTATATACCAGGATATCGACCTAACCGGTGACTAACATATGATAATGCTATATTAGTGGTGGGGTGTATGGGTGAGCAAACCCGAACCAAGAAACCGAGAAACCGACCAAAACCGTCGAAATCAAAACCGAAGAAAAACTAATGCTTAGCGTTTAAAATTTTAAAAACCTGAAAAATTGGTTTCAGTTTTTACCCCCCATCTAAACCAAAAAACCGATCTACATATGAAATCGATAAATCGACCCATCAAAACCAATTGATGATATAATGACTTGACCCATCACAATCCCACTATCAGTAACAACAGATTGGATAGGATCATAGGATAAACTGTTTACGTAAAAAAATAACTCCTAAATTTTGTTTCGTTAATTCAACACTTGATATGATATGCCTTAAAAAAACAAAAAGGCAAGTAGATACCTGAGACCAAAATCGCATTGTTCATGGAGAATTTTCATAGAATTGGTAGGAAGAATCTGGTGGTGTTGTGAATTTTTGGAAATTGGGTTAAAACCCAAAATCCATGGGTTTAAACCCAGAACCCATGAGTATATGGGTTGAACCTAAGAAACCAGAAAACCACCAAAATCGACTCTAGAACTCGAGAAACCGAACCGGCCCTATTGGGTTCTGAAAACTAGAAAACTGACCATTTTTTGTTTGGGTTCGGTTCGGGTTGAAAACCGACCCATGCACAGCCCTAGTGGCGTGTGATAGTTGGTGGCAGACCTGCACAAATGGACCGGTTTCGAACCGAACTAAAAAAAACTGAGACCGGACCGCTCTAATAAGAGACTGGACCGAAAAAAGACCGGACCAAAAAAAGACTGGCTCGAGACTGGTCCGAGACAGACACAAGACCGATCTCAGAAAAGATCGGAAGTCAAAGTTCATAAACATATTATTTTTGTGTTAATTACACATTTTTTAATCACACACTATCTAACTTGATTTCGTTTTTTCTTTTATTGAAGTTTAATGTATCATTTTTAATAAAGTTTAGGTGTTAATCACATATTCGTTAAGGGAAAAAGTCGAAACTGAAACTAAAAAAACCAACAAATACCAAAACTAGGCCGCAAAAACCCGATAACCTAACCGCAAATGGCGAACGGAAAGACCGTGAGACCGAACCGAAAAAGACCAAGACTGCTCCAAAAAAAGGATCTGACTGAAAGAGACCGGTCTTAGAAAAGACTGGGCCGAAAGAGCAGTCCAAGACCTGACGAGACCGGTTCGAAAAAGACCAGACCGCTCCGAGACCGACTGCAAAAAGACGAGATCGTTTCGAGACCGACCCGACACCGGTCTAGGACCACAAAGGTGTAGGTCTAGTTGGTGGTGTAAGAGTTTGGATTTAACTTTTTTAATTGGTGTATAATGGATTGTATTATGTTATATTTTAAATTTTATGTATTAAACTAAAAACGGATTGTATTAAATTGTATATTTTATATAAATTTTGTGTTAAAATATGAATAAAGGTATGCATGAAAATATTAATTTGTGTATTGGTGTATTAATATGTTTATTAAACTGTGAATATGTTATATTAAACTATAAATATATATATTTTTTACATGACATATAGATTTTTTAATCTACAATTTAGAAAAAAAAAATGAATTTGTCAAACCATAATTCTATATTTTTTATGAAAATTTTGTATATTTTGCTGCAAAAATTAAATGATATGTGTTAAAAAGTATTACCACAAAAATGATAACTACAATGCTTTGTTCTATTAAGCTATGAATACGACCACACAAATGTCATTGAATTTGGTGTTAGTCCGGTGGTCCGACAACAAGTTGTAAACTAGGGAATGAAAAAAATTGCTTAATATATTATTAATTTTTGATTTGCCCAAAATGTCTTTAATGAAAAATTTAAAAAAAAAAATTTCCGGAGTTCCTAATATTTTTTTAGTTCTTATTTGGAATATATATATATATATATATATATATATATATATATATATATATGTGTGTGTGTGTGTGTGTTAATTTTATTATTTATATGTTTAGTATAGGTTTATACAATTATATAGTTTAGGGGTCCTTTATGTAAATATGTTACTCTTTGTATTATATATATTGATGAACGATAATGCAAAAAGCAAAAACCTAAGGGTTAATTTCTACAAAAATAGTATCAAGCGTAGAGATATCCTACGCATGAAACACAAGGGTCAATTTTCATGCTGGTACTGCTTCTCACGCATTGCTCGACCAACCTAACATCTTCCTTGATCGATACTATTGTTGCTCATCATATCTTCTGCCTTGCTATCTTATCTTGTCGATCCTCAAATCTATCCACTACATTCTCTTCTTGTGGTTTGTGTTTTAGCTTTGCTAAATTTCTTCAACCTACTGTTAGTTTTCTCTTTGTTAGTATGTTTTTTTCTGTTCGTTCTTTCGATTTCCCATCACTATGACTACATCTGCATCGTCTAACACTAATGCAACCACTGCACAACAGTTGGTATATGTTATCAAAAATATCTATAATCAGTTTAGTTTCAAACTCACCTCGGATGATTCCAAATATAAGTTGTGGTGTAGCATATTTAAGGAAATTTGTACTGGTGCTAAAGTTCTTGGTCATATAACTGGAAAATAAAAACCAACAGGAGAAGATGATGAAGATTGGGCATCTATTGACTCTCGAGTTAAATCATGGTTTTACTCTACTTGTGACCCATCCGTCTTACAAGTCATCACCACTGATTCATGCATTGCAAAAGACATGTGGTATAACTTACATGAGTATTTCCTCAATAACAAAATGCCTCAGATGCTTCAACTTCAATAGCAGTTTTGTAACACAAAAAAGGTGCATCCTCCATCCATGAGTATTATCATAATCTCAAGCATCTTGCTAATGCTCTTCATGATGTTGATGCTGAAATTTTTGAATTAGATCTTGTGATGCAAATTCTACGTGGTCTCCCATCCTCCTATCAAAGTATTATTGATGTTGTCACCAACACTAAACCATTTCCATCATTTATGGAAGCCAAAAACATGTTGCTACTACATGAATACCGTGAAAAACACAATGACACAATGCTTAATTCAAACTCCACAACTACTACAGCTCTTTATTTCGTGTCAACACAACCCGAGAAATCGAAAAATAAATGGAATCAGTACCATAGTAATAATCGGAACGCTTCCAAAGGAGGGGGAAATTCTAGTTTTTCTATTACTACTAACCATGTTGCAGGTACAAACACAAGTCAAAACACTCAATTTGCAGGAATTATGGGGTCCTATCCAAATTCACATGCTCCAAATTGGCATCCATATTTTTTTATGGTCAACAAAATGCTATTGGTCACTACCCATTACCTTGGACGCATAATCCTACACCTTATGGGCCACCTTCCTCAGCTATAGCTGGTCATGCTAATTACCCAGCTGCTCTTGTAGAAACAACCCAACATGCCCAGTCGACCCAGTTCCAAGCGCCCTAGCAGCCCTTCTCGCCGATCAAGCAACAGGTTGCACTTTATGAGCAACCCATTCATCACCAATTCAATCCTAATTTTGTCAGGGCCCATCAATAGCCCATCAGCCCATTTTTAACTGAAGGATCGATCCAACAAAATTCTCAACAACCCACGGATCTCCCATCGGTGTTTCAAGCCATGTCAATTCAACTTCCTTCGGATAATCAATATTACATGGACACAGGTGCTAGCTCGCACATGAATTTTAAGCAAGGTAGCATGCTCTCCGTTACACCGTGTACTTCTAAGTCCATAATGGTTGGTAATGGTGCTATTATTCCGGTCTCATATTGGCCAAAGTTTTCTCCCTTATTCTCAAAATAAATTCTCTCTTAAAAATGTTCTTGTGTCAAATCAAATGATTAAAAATCTAGTTTTTGTTCGTCGCTTTACTACTGATAATTGGGTTTCTATTTCTTTTGATCCTTTTGGATTTTCTATAAAGGATCGTGATTCTTGTGCTCTTCTTCAGCGATGCAATAGCGTTGCTGATTTGTACCTGTACACTCATTCTTCTATTTTGTCCACTACAGATAAAGCTCTCACGACCGTCTCTCTTCCCACTTGGCATCGACATCTAAGACATCCCATATCCTTTATTCTCCAATTTTTGAAGTCTCGCCGATTTATTTTTACTAGTAGTAATAAAGCTCCACTTTCTCATGCTTGTCAACTTGAAAAACATTGTCGTTTATCCTTTTCTTCTTCTAGTTCTAAAATTACTCGTGTGTTTGAACTTATTCATTCTGATTTAGGGACATCACCTATTATTACCTTGATTGGTTTTAAATACTATATCTTATTTCTTGATGATTTTTCACATTTTTTGTGGGTTTTTCCTCTTCGTGCTAAATATGAGGTTTATTCTATTGTTTGCGACTTTCGAATGTATGCCAAAAATCAATTTAAAATCTTTTCAGTGTGACAATGAGCATGAGTTCAATAACCATCTTCTCTTTATGTATCTTCAATCTAATGGTGTCACCATTCGTTTCTCATGTCCATATATGTCTCAACAAAATGGAAAAGCCGAACGCTCCATTCGCACTATAAACAATATTGTTCACACATTTCTTTTCCAACCCTCTCTAGCTCCCAAGTTTTGGATAGAAGCGCTTCTTACAACTGTTCATACTGTCAATCTTCTCCCGACTACCACTTTTTCCCTTAGGACACCCTTTGAAGTTCTATTCATCTTTTTTCGGGAAATATGACCACCTTCGTGTCTTCGACTGTCTATGTTACCCTAACATATCTTCCATTTCTTCCTATAAACACTCATCTAGATCCACAACTTGCGTTTATCTTGGTCCTGCTCCAGATTATAAAGGATATAAATGTCTCGATCTCATTACGCAATGTGTCATCATCTCACGTCACATCATATTCGATGAAGAACACTTGCCTTATAGTGATTTTCATCCTGCCCCTTCCGAGACTGATTACAATTAGTTAACTCCTGATGATGATCCTTTGCCTACTCTCTCATCTCCTTCAGTTTCCTCTCATACTGAACAAGTGGTTGCTCCTACTCCGTCTCCTTCTCCTTCCCCACCCCCTTCTGTTCCTTCCCTCACCCCTCCTTTCCCCCCACTGGTCATCCCATGACCACCCGCTCTCAGACAGGTTCGCTCAAACTGCGTACCATTTTTAACCGCTCTGTGACCTCAGACTTCTCCCTACTCCTCGATCCACTATTCAGGCTATGAGTGATCCGCATTGGAAGCTTGCTATGGATGCAGAAATGGCAGCTCTTACTGACAATCACACATGGGATCTTGTTCCTCGTCCTCCCACTGCCAACATCCCGACCCTTTGAAGACTGATTACAATCAGTTAACTCCTGATGATGATCCTTTACCTACTCTCTCCTCTCCTTCGGTTTCCTCTCATACTGAACAAGTGGTTTCTCCTACTCCTTCTCCTTCTCGTTCCCCCACCCATTATGTTCCTTCCCTCACCCCTCATTTTCTTCCACTGGTCATCCCATGACCACCCGCTCTCGGACAAGTTCCCTCAAACCCCATACCATTTTTAACCTTTATGTGACCTTAGACTTCTCCTTATTCCTCGATCCACTATTCAGGATATGAGTGATCCGCATTGGAAGCTTGCTATGGATGCAGAAATGCCAGCTCTTACTGACAATCATACATGGGATCTTGTTCCTCGTCCTCCCACTGCCAACATCGTTGGTTTTCGATGGCTCTACTGTCATAAATTTGATTCTCAAGGCAACCTTGATCGCTATAAAGGTAGATTAGTCGCTTAAGGTTTTTAGCAACAACCCGGTCTGGATTTCGATGACACCTTTAGTCCGGTTATCAAACCAACCACCATCCGCACTGTTTTTAGTATTGCAGTCTCTCGTTATTGGCCCGTTCATCAGCTTGATGTCAAAAATCCCTTTCTCCATGGGGACTTAAATGAAGAGGTGTACATGAAACAACCTCCTAGCTATGTTCATTCTCAATACCCCGATTACGTATGTCGTCTCCGCAAAGCCTTATATGGTCTCACACAGGCCCTATGTGCCTAGTATCAGCGATTTGCTGCATATATATCTTCCATAGGCTTTACTAGCAGTCATTCAGATAGTTCTCTTTTCACAGTTCATAGTGACACGGAGACCATGTATCTCCTTCTCTATGTCGATGATATCATCCTCATTGCTTCCGACACATCTCTCATCACGGGAGTCATTTCTCATCACTCATCTGAGTTTTCAATGATCGACTTAGGTCCTTTATCCTTCTTTCTCGGCATTGATGCTACTCGTTTCACAGATAGTTTGTTTCTTTCTTAAACTACGTATTCTAAGGAAATTCTATCCTGTGATGATATGACTTCCTGCAATCCGTATAGCACTCATAGGGACACAAAACCGAAGCTTTCTTCTTTCGGAAAACCGGTTTCCGACCTAACTCTCTATCGTAGTCTTGTTGGGGCTTTACAATATCAGACCTTTTACTCGTCCAAATATTGCCTACGCAGTTCAACATGTATGTCTCTTCATGCATGGTCCTTGTGAACCACACTTCTTATCTCTTAAGAGAATTCTACGTTATCTTCAGGGTACTCTTCATCATGGTCTGTTCATACGTCCGTCTGATGTTGATCGTTTGGTCTCTTATTCTGATGCTAACTGGGTTGGCTGTCCATTGATACTTCGGTCTACTTTTGGGTTTTGCGTTTATCTCGGTGATAATCCCATTTCATGGTCCTCCAAATGCCAACACGTCGTCTCTCGGTCTAGTGCCAAAGCTGAGTATCAGGAGGTAGCCAATGTAGTTGCCACAACTGCTTGGCTCCGAAATCTCTTTCTTGAACTTTCTTTCCCTTTATCTCGGTCTACAGTTGTTTTTTGTGATAATGTGAGTGTCATGTACTTAGCTTCTAACCCGGTTCAGCACCAAAGAACAAAACATGTGGAAATAGATTTGCATTTTGTTAGGGTACGTGTTGCCATTGGTCAAGTTTGTGTGGTGCATGTTCCATCGGCTCATCAGTTGGCAAATATCTTTACTAAAGGACTACCTACACAATTATTCCTAGATTTTCGAGACAGTTTAAGCATTCGAGAACCTCCGGCTCAAACTGAGGGGGAGTGTTAATTCTATTATTTATATCTTTAGTATAGGTTTATACAATTATATAGTTCAGGGGTCCTTTATGTAAATATGCTACTCTTTGTATTATATATACCGAAGAATGATAATGTAAAACCCTAAGGAGTTAATTTCTATAGATAGTGTATATATATATATATATATATATATATATATATATATATATATATATATATATATATATATATATATATATATATATATATATATATATATATATATCAAGGTTGCAGAAATCGTTCGACGGTGGCTCAGCGGTCAACTGGGGTCAAGGGATTAATCGGCTCGTCGGGGATTAATCGGGGGATTAATAGGGTACCATTAATTATTAATATATTATTAAAAATTTAATAAATATAACATTAATCCTGAGAATATAACATTAAATACAACATTAATAAATATAACATCAAAAATTAAGGTAAAATATGGGCTCAAAATACCAATAACAATCCCACATCGAAGCTGTGAACACTCTATCAATGAAAACATACTATATAAAAGGGAATCCT
The DNA here is from genome assembly GCF_052849685.1 of Lactuca virosa. Taxonomy (NCBI): domain Eukaryota; kingdom Viridiplantae; phylum Streptophyta; class Magnoliopsida; order Asterales; family Asteraceae; genus Lactuca; species Lactuca virosa. The sequence continues at coordinate 198,901,561 of NC_136432.1, forward strand.
CTATACAAAAACAAATGCAATTATGTTTTAGGCAAGCCAGCTCCTTTGAGCTGGTGGGACCTTTAGAGTCAGCTGGACCGATTAGGTCCGAGTTGGACCGATTTGGTCGGATGTGGTCGGATTTGGTCCGAATTGGGCCGGCTTTGACCGATATTGACCAAGGCCGCCTAGCCTAACCCTATAACACCTATTCGTAGGCGGTTAGAGGCCGCCAAGCGCCTAGGCGTCGATTAATCGGCCGCCTAGATCGATTTTTACAACCATGATATATATATATATATATATATATATATATATATATATATATATATATATATATATATATATATATATATATATATATATATATATATATATTACATGGGTTAATTAAAAAAATTGAATATAAAGGTTTAAATATTTAAGAACTTTGGATTTATAAGAAAATAAGAAAAATAATGAATTATTAAAATTGATTTTTTTATCTTTTAAATTTAAATAAATAAACAAAATAAACTAATGAGCTTTAATTTGGAAATTTTGAAATAAAAAGGTAAGTCCATTAATGAAATTGATATTCATTTATTACTACATTTATTGTAATTATTACATTAAAATACTATGTGGAATTTATTAAAATAGAAAACTCATAAAATGACACGTGGAAAACAAATTAATTCAAAATAACCACAAAATGACAGTTGTCAAATTGAATGAGGGTGTGACATATGACAAAAAAACTTCATTTATTAAAGTATATATATACTAGGTGTGAAACCCGTGTACTACACGGGTTAATTAAAAAAATTATATATGAAGATATAAACTTTAAATATTTTTTTTAAAGAAAACATTAAATATCAAAGTATAAACATGAAGTATTTTTTAAAATAAAATTTCAAAATATATATACAAACAAAATGATGAATAAATAAATAATTCAATTTATATTAATAAAACAAACTACAGAAAAATAATTATATTTTGACCATATAATATTTTTTTTAGTTTGTCAATAAAAAGCAACAAAGTTCGATTTTTTTTTATATAGACCATGTTTCCTAAAATGACAATGAACTTTAAAATAAACACGTCAATTTTGAATTATATGTATTGAATGAAATATATTAAAATTTGAAAATATAATAAAAACAAATTAATGACACATTAATTACTTTCTATAACGTTAAAATTAGATATTTAATTAAGAAAATTAAAAAATTACCACAAAATGACAAATGGAAATAAATTTCTAAAAATTAACCACAAAATTACATGTGTCCAAATGCATAAGAAATTGACAAGTGGCAAAAAGTTATTTATTTATTAGGGAGGATATATATATATATATATATATATATATATATATATATATATATATATATATATATATATATATATATATATATATATATATATATATATATATATAACGTGAAGTTCAATTGAGAACTATTATTAAAAAGGAACCAAGAAACGAATCGTGGGCATCAGAAATCATAATGATCAATGGCCAATGAATGGATGTAGACTTGTACATTGGATGCATATACACCAGATTATATAAAAAAACTCACCTCTTTACCAAAAAAACTCACCTCTTTTTTCGTTTAATTTTTTTAGGCTAGTTTTCAATGTTGATATATAAAAAAAAACTTTTTTTTTTCGAAAAAAACTCACTTCGTTTTGTTGTTTTTTTTTTCAATATTTAAGTTTATTTTTATCAAAAAAACTAACTATACCAATATTTTAAATTTTTTGTCCTCTATAAATAAATATTAACATCGATTAAAATTTTTTTTAAAAAAAACCTCGATCAGTTCAGATTCACACTCTGAATATGAACTTTAAATATTTCAATTTTAACATTCACAATGTGAATCTAACTTAGTATTTCAACTCTTTGATCATACACAAATTAATTTAACGAAATTTGTATATGAATCGATATATATATATATATATATATATATATATATATATATATATATATATATATATTTATATATATATATATATCCATGTAATTTTATAATATTTTAACATTTTGATTATGAATAAATTAGTTTTGTAAAATCAACAAATAGATTTATACACATTGTGAATCTGAATTGTATATAATTTAGTTTTCAGAATTCATAATGTACATCTGACTTACTATTATTCACACTGTAAATGTAAGCAGATTCACAATGTGAATCTGAGTAGATTCGCAACCTGAATCTGAACTGAATATTTTTTTAAAAAATCAATATGGATCTATGCTTAAAGAGTACCAAAAAAATATGAATTTTACAATAATTATTAAATAAAATACCACTAGATCGAGCACCAGTGATTTCGTATCTGGTCAAAATCTTTTTGATAAAAAATAAAACTTAACTTCTCAAAAAACAAAGAAATGAATTGAGTTTTTTTGAAAAAAAAAATATATATTTGTTGTATATCAATATGAATCTCTATAGAAATAGGACGGGAAATAATGAACAATGGTATATTCGAGTTTTTTTTTTCGATAAAAAACATGCCTAAAAAATAAACGAAAAAAAGAATTACGTTTTGTTATAATCCGATATATGTGCGTTGATCGTAAAGTTTACAACTATTCTTTTTGTGTTGATCGTTTTGAATTGGTTTCTTGATTTATTGATTAATAATCGTTTTTTTATTGAACTTTTTTCATATATATATATATATATATATATATATATATATATATATATATATATATATATATATATATATATATATATATATATATATATATATATATATATATATATACCACCCCATTGTTATGTCACCGGTCACCACCATGTCAAAGGCATAGTGAGTATAATAATCAACTCTTAAATTTAGAATTAAGAAATATCATGATAGAAGGCTTTGTAATCCATAAAATTTTCATTTTTTTATAAATTATAATTATATTTGGATATTTTACGATGATAAATGCCACAATACAAGGTATCTTTATCAAGCAAAACAAAGAAAACTTGTGAATTAAAATCAAAATTAAATTAGTCATATTAAACAATGAATATATTTGAATGGAAGCACGAGTAAATTGGTTAAAAATTGTATAAAGTATTTTTTAAAAACTTTATTAAATTCTAAATTTTAAAAATAGGAAAAAATAATGTAAAGGGTGACGAAAAATAAGGAAAATAGCCAGCAATATAAATCACAAAAACAGGGGGTGCTTCCGAAATACAATCTCAAGCATATAAAGACTTGAACACAAAACCACTCCTTTCACTTTCAGCCTCCATTCTAAACTCAACAATCCCCAATCCTCCATTAAAATCCATTTCAAAAGCTTCCTAAAAAAATCCATCTTCCAACAAACTATTTCCCTTTATTTTCATATGGGTATCCATTAAAAACCTGGGAGGAATTATCAAGATGGCTCCAGAAGATGGCGCCACCTCTGCAGGAAGAAACACGGCCGGCGGTGGTGGTTGTGCACGGGCGAACAGCGGACAGGTCTTGAAAAAAGGACCATGGACGGCGGCGGAAGATGCAATTTTAATGGAATATGTGAAGAAAAACGGTGAAGGGAATTGGAATGCTGTTCAACGGAATTCCGGGTTGATGAGATGCGGCAAAAGTTGCAGGCTCCGATGGGCGAACCATTTAAGACCGAATCTAAAGAAAGGAGCTTTTACACCTGAAGAAGAACGACAAATCATCGAGCTTCATTCCAAATTCGGCAACAAATGGGCTCGCATGGCTCTTCATGTAAATCTTCCCCACACACATATACGATTGATGTATATCATTATCTGATTATAATTATTCAATCTAAATTTATTTGTTTTTGTGTGTGTGTGTGTGTGTTATAGCTTCAGGGAAGAACCGATAACGAGATCAAGAATTACTGGAACACCAGGTTGAAACGACGTTTACGCGCAGGTTTACCGATTTACCCGGTTGATTTCCAGCAACAGCACCACCATCACCGTCGCCACCTTGAACAGCCGTTGCAGAACCAAACGCTTCCATTTTCATCATGTTCATCATCATCAAACCATGCGAACGTCGCCCTAAATTCAATCTCTCCGATGTTGTTCAGTCCTATAAACTATCCCGTTTTGAACACACCTTTGTATTACCCTAATTCACAATCTCATTACAAGCTTCTTCGTGACAACAATGGTGGTGTAGCCTTATCACTACCATCACATTCAAACCCACAATTCAATAACAGCTCCGCGTCTTCCATGTCGTTCTTTAATCAAGGGTTACCTTCATCTGATCATGGGATGAGTCCGATACCCACTAGGTTATTTGAAAACATAGAAAATGAGCTTCCTTCAATCCAATCATCATATCAAGCAATCACCCCAACGTGTTCCTCTAACACAGTGAATGATCATTTGATTGTCTCATCAAACGATGGAGATAATGCAATTTCCCCATATATAAGCCCTCAGGGAAATAGTGGATTGTTAGAGGACGTTTTGGGTGAATCTAGAGCTTTGTTAAGCTCTCAGATGCTTTCTAATGAAAGTAAATCGCCCGATAAGGGTAAAGAAAAGATCACACATGATTACTCGTTAATGGAAGAGCCAGAAAATGTGGTTTTGGAATCCGTTTTTGAACCAAGAGATGACAACAAGACGATTCTTGACGAGTCGAGTTCCGGCCACTCGTCTATTGGTGAGTTTTATTCTAAATAATGTTTATATGATCAATTTATCGCGATCATATAAGTATATGTTGAGATCATCATAGAACTCCATAATGTAAGAGAACCAGAGAACTTAACTGTATCAAGTTTGTCAATCACGACCGTAAGATGCATTTGATGTGCCCGTGACCGAGTTCTCTGGTTCTGACATTATGGAGTTCTTTAATAACCGCAACCGATATAAGTATTACTTTTTAAATATACCGTGATATAATATATGTATATGTATATGCATTTTTCTAAATATTTTGCTTTCGAAATTGATTACAGAGATTGGGGTAAAATCCCGAAGCAATGCATTTGATGAGATCAATACGATGGATGATGATTTCTCAAGTTGGATCGACTTCCCAACAGGGCCACTTCAAGATTGGTATGGTGGAAGTGAAGATGCATCGACCGAGAAACCAAATGATGTTTTAAATGGAACCGCAAGGACGGATAATCAAGTCGAAATTTCGTGCTCTCCGGTTGGAACCGAGACGGACCATGATCATGATCATGACAATGACCGTGACCATGAGCATGACTGGACCATGGGCTCATGTTGTTGGGACAACATGCCTGGGTTTAGTTAGCTTGTTAAAGATTGTGGTTAGTTTGGTGTAATTAGGTCTTTATTAAAATGGTCACAATTTGGTTAAGTTTGTATTGTAGTATTTGAATGGGAATGTGACTGCTCAAAATGTTGTTTAAATATTAAGAATGATGAGTTTTTAGGAAAAGAATTTCCTTTTGTTAAATATGGCTTTTTAGGTTTTAGATAAAATGAATGATCACAAGTTAAATAGAAAAATCTATGAGTCTATGCTATATTAAATAATCCTTCAATAACAACAGTCGAAATTATATATTTATTACAGTTTAATAACAGGTTTTCTAAATACATTTGTCGATTTAAATATATTTTATTTACAAGAGTAAACAGTTCAGTTTGTAACGGTTTTACTTTAATAAAAGTCCCATACACTTGATGAAATCCGAAAGACTTTTACAGAATGCTCAAGCCAGTGACGTAAGACAAAAAGTTCAAATCACGATAAATTATTCATTCTTATTTTGTCTGCTTTTTTTTTTCCGAACAAGCGAAACATTTTATTAACACAAACAAACAAGAAGTTAGATGCTAGGGGCAATACAAGAAATTAAGTTCTGTTTATAGCCAATCAGACCACGCACAAGAGATTTATTACGAAGGGAAGATATACAAGAAAAAGAAAGAAAAATAACCACAATTACATAATCGAATACAAACTTGTAATACAAGATATTGGAAGACAGTGGATAGCCGGTAACCAGAAGTTTATGTTGTTTATTTGTTATATGAATATTTGGTAAATTATTTAAAAGCTTTTGAAATATGTAAAATTATATAAAAGGATAATTGTTTAAAAAAAGATTAATATATAATATATTTTTAAGATTAATTCTGCAAATTGATTAAAAAAACTCAATAACTTTTCTTAAATGATACATAAAATAGCTTTTAAATTTGATTTTTTATTTTGTCTAAACTAGAAGTTAAATGTTGGTACTTCCAAACAAAATTTTTTGTTTAAATAGAATTTTTAGTTCAAAGCTGAAATCTAGAAGCTCACAAACGTTTGTTTTGATGCATCCATAAGATTAACAAGCTCTATGCCGCTTTTGAGTTGACTTTTAGGGGTCAGCGATTACTTTCAGTAACGTATTAATGCTGGATACACAAACACTCCCCTTCTGAGACTGAGGACCGATGAGGTCAGAGAAGGATGCGTTCAGCCACGGGGGTACGGACACCAAATCTGATACCATGTAAATATATATGGAGCCCAAGATTGTCTATCCAAAAAGAGCCCTTATGGAGAAAATAGATACTTATATATAGACATAAGGGAGTGTGTGGCACCAATTGTGAGATACACTAACAACAACAAGGTTGTTAGCCTAATAAAATTATTGGTGTTATTTAATTTGGTCTTTTGCTTAGTCTTTTAGCTAGGATAAGCTTAGATAATTTTTCTATTTATAATTGTATTTTCTCTTCTTTGTAAATATAGTTTTTTTTCACTAATGAAACCCTACTCGTTTTCTCTTTAGATTGTTATTAGTTTACATGGTATCAGAGCTCCGTCTAATCCAAATTATTTTTATAGATCGGTTTTTGTTTTGTTCATTAAAATCTAGAAGGAAAAAATTGACAATATTCATTAACTTGACACTGTTCATCGGCTCGGTATTATTCATCGACTAAGTATTGTTCATCGGTTTTTTAAAATGATTTCTTTTTTATTTGTTGAATATGAATTTTTTTTGGTTCATTTTTGTATTCTGTTTCGTTTGATTTGTTCGATTTCGAGGGTTTTGATTCTTGTTGTTGTTATGTTTATCTGCTGTCGTTAATTTCAAATTTTTTATATGTGGTTGGTTTTGGATTATTTGTTTGACTGTTATTGGCAATATGGCTCCAATATATGATTCTCTTTACTTTAGTCCATTAAACTCAAATTGATGGCAAGAACTATGCTTATGGTATTTATGTTACGAAGAATTTTTTATGGGGCAAGAATATGTGGGTGGGGAAGGTTATAGGTGCAAAGGGAAAACCAATAGATGAAAAGGATGAAAATTATGCAACCTTATTTGAATCGTGAGAGACTGAATTCCAACATTATCACTTAGATTAATAATTTTGTATTTCAATTAATTGGAACCAAGTTAGGAAAGTATGACACATCAACAGAAGTTTGGGATTACATTTAGTCTAACATTTCAAAACATATTAATTAAAAACTGATATTCGAGCCCTTCAACAGAACAATCTAAGTGTTCAGGATTTTTATGCTTCTGTGTCTGATTTGTGGGATCAAATACCTCTAATAAAATTTGATGACCTAAAGGCCTTCAAGCCTTACATTGCAAGAAAGGAAGAGCAATGATTGGTTCCGTTTTTGATGACATTACAATTAGATTTTGAAGGCTTATATGGAATAATCATTCACCACATGCTTCTTCACACAGTTGATTTCATTATTCATGAGTTGATTGTTGAAGAAAATTGTATTAAATCTCAATATGATTAAAGATCTTAAATAATCACCTCTCCAGTTGTTTTTGATATTTCATAACAAACTCGAGCTTCAAATAAGACATGGCCGAAAGTATCATTTGATGAGTGTGCCTTCTATAAGAAGAAAAATCATTAGAAGTCCTAGTTTCCAGTGATTGCTTAGCAAAGGAAATCAACAACAACAAAATAGGCCTTCTAGACAGTTTCAACCTCTACAAAAAAATCGGCCTCCTGATCAGTTTCAGCCACGCCTCTCAGCTCTCTTGTTTCATATCCACAGTTCATTATTGTTGTTGCACATTCTATATAGGTTGGTACGAAAATCACACCACCATCAAAAGTGGATCCATAAGTTTTTTTTAGCATTTTAGACAGTTCCTTGCCTCTATTCGTGTTGTTATGTTAACTTTTATGTCTGACTCATTTTTGTCTTCATTCAGTAGTTTAGTTATTCCTTCATCCTTGTGGATATTAGATTTTGGTGCATGTCATTATATATCACCATATTTTTCATGCTTTGTTTTGTTATCACATGGTTCTCCTATTTATGTTATGCATTCTGGTGTTACATCTATGCTAGTAGAGGGTATTGGTTTTGCTGTTACCCCTCATATATCACTCACTGATGTCTATTATATTCTAACACTTGCTTTTAATCTTTCTTCAATAAGTTGGTTGTGTAAATCTAGTTATTGGTTCTTCTTTTCTGATTCACTATGTTGTGTACATGACCCACTGTCTCAAAGGTGATTGGAGAAGGTTGTATATTTGGCGAGCTTTATGTTTTGGAGTATTTCCAAGTTTATGATGTTGTTGCATCTAGTGTTGAGTTGCATTCTTTGTTGGATTAGTGTCTAAGTCCATAACTATAATTGGTATGTATTCGACCCGACTTGGCATGGTCCATTTGGGTTGCACTTCACCGGAACATTTTATATGGATAGTCTTTTGAGAATAGTATGTTTATGATTTTATATTAATATATTATAAGTTCTAATATATTAATATGGAATGATATTATTTATTTAGTATTGATCAAGAATTAATTTAGAATTAATTTAGTGAGAAAAAAAGGAACTAATTAAATATGGACTCTTATATATATATATATATATATATATATATATATATATATATATATATATATATATATATATATATATATATATATATATATATATGGAATGAGCCAAGTTCATTTAGGTTAGGCTAAGCTTTCATGGATAGTCCATGGAGTGTTTAACCCATGGATCCTATGGAAATGAAAGGTCATGGGTATTAGGGTTTACATGAATGTAACCTTAATCCCCCAGACTATATAAAGAGACTATATAAAGACGTCTTTGGCACATGAAATGGCACTAGTGTGTGTGTAAAAAAGAGTGGGCCAATTTCTAGTGTGCTTACTATTCTCTCAACTTTTCCAAGGTGTTTTTGGTGATTTGTTATTCCACTTGAGGCTTCCACACTATTGGGGATAAGCTCTTAAAGATCAAGACTGCAAGCTCCATCAAAAGGTATGTTATCTAACTAGGCTTTTGTAGTATAGTTGCTTCACATTATGCTAGTTAGGATGAAACCTTGGAATATTGACTATTTGCATGTATAATAGAGAAAACATAGACCCAAGGTTTATAGGGTTGCATGTACACCATAGGAGTGTTAGAATGCTCAAAACCCTTTAGTGGTATCAGAGCCTAGGCTTGTTTTCATTTATACTTGATGCAACTTATTTTTCAAAAACCAAGAATCTGCCCAGATTGAAAACTCGACGAGTTCTGGCCAAAAACTCGACGAGTTCATGAGTTAAAGCATGAACTCGACGAGTTCCTTAGAGAACTCGACGAGTTGGTCTTCCAGTTTGCAGATTTTTGATGTTTTTGGCTGAAACTGGACTAGAATCATTACCCTAAGCTGTTTTTGAACTTATAAACCTATTTTTGATGTGGTAATGATTATGGTAAACCAATTTCAAGGTTGTTATCAAAATTTCAAGTTTTATGTGTGTTTATGTAATTCTTGAAATTGTTGATATGATTGTTCATGCACTTATGAGTGTTGGTAGATCATAAGAATTATTTGCAAAATTGTTTATTAGTTAATTCTTGATCTAAATGTGTTTTTAATGGAGTCCATAATTTGTCCTCAAGTTATGGATTACCAAAAGTAATTTCTTTTAAAGATCCATTAAAATGCATAGGTTACAAAATTGAAGAGTCTTTTTGTTTTATGAACTCCATAACTTGTCCTGAAGTTATGGATGTTCAAGAGTCTCTTCATTAAAGGTTTTAAAACCTTAATTAAACTCATAAGTTATGAAAATCCAAAAGTTTTTGAATAGTTCAAAACTTGCCCTCAAGTTTTGGAATTTGTAAAGTCTCATACACACTTTAATTCCAAACCCTAGAGTTTTAAAAGTTAAAATTCAACCCTTATACTTTATAGTATTATAAGTTAATTATATATATATATATATATATATATATATATATATATATATATATAAGAGCAAGTCAGTGTTACCGTTAGAAGACATCATTCACGAAGCCGGTCTATAAGGGGAGGGGGGGTATAAGGTTGTTGCCTATAAAATTGCAGCTTAATGGGTGTCCACTCTCACCCACCGCTTCCTTGACTGGTGGAGGGTCATTAGCCGAACGGGTAGGACAAGGACTATAATTTTCATTATAAGTATAATGATAAATATAAAGTAACTAAACCTTTTATAAATTCCCAATCTTAGTTACTTTAGGAAAATGTGAATTTGGTGCTAACCCATGAAATTACACTTTGCACTTTGCTTAAGTCGTTAGTGGAGCGTGTGTGGTTAACCGGCACACTAACCTGGATTTAACAAGGTAGGCAAAGGGTAACTTGATGTTTATCATAGGATCGGTGGAGCGCGTGTGGTTAACCGACACATCGATTAAGTGATAATTATTAAGGGTAACAAGTATATTTGCATGGTTATTCATACCTTGTTTTATGATCCTCGACATCCCAGTCACCAAACTTGAGAGGGCACAATCGAGATTGAAACATGCCATTGAAAAGTTCAATGAATCTCAAAAGATCTAGGAATTTCAAATACAATTAAAACCTAATAAATTATTTCGTTTTTCATGGTGAATCGTCATTCGCCTACCTTCAAATATTTTATAGCTTGGATTACGACATCCCTCTTCCAAGTTATAAAATATTGTGTTGGGTCCTAGCCTTAGTATTTCATATTGGGTGTTATATTAAGGACTTAAATCAACTGACTTGAATTTCTCCCATATTAGATGTCTGGTGTAGACATCTATGATCTTCCCAAATCCCTTAGAACAAGCTTTCCTAATGAATATGATGTTCCGCGGTTGGATAATGGAAATCATACTTCTATTCCTCCACCTCCTCCAATTATTCTCCCTATCCCACAAGTTCTTGAATGGTTCAAGGTCACTCAAGCCCTATTGGCAAGAAAGGTCTATGTGTGCTCACATCTTGAAGATGAAGTCACATATTGACAAGACGGGAGAGTTGGGTGTCAAAGTCTTGAGAAAGTTGGTTGTTCAATCACTTTCTAAGTCACATAGTGAGTTTCCTTTGGGACTACTATGAAACAGACTATGAACTGAACCTTAATGATCTTATCTATTTGATTGGTACTGCTGAATCAGCAATGATTTGGAGGACTGATAAAGCTAATTTTATTAGAAGATCAACTTCCCAAACTTCCATGGACATTAACAATGGTAACATTGGATATCCAGCAAAGCTTTCTCTTCCCAATGGAAAGGGATCGGCCATAGTCAACTCGGTTGACCAAATGGTAAATAGAAAGGTTATGTCTGAGATAGTCCCATGTCCCAATACCAAAGAGTCCATATGGTTCTATTCCCAAAGGAAGGGGCATTGGTTGCGAAGCTGTCCTAAATACCTGAAAGATCAGAGAGAAGGTCAAGTCAAAAAGTTTGACTCTGCTTCAGATAAGTCCACTATCTAACTCTTTTAAGTTCCTTATTGATGATTCTTAATACAAAATGTGACTCGGTTACATTTTGATGTTGGCAGGATCAAGCAAAGGGAAGGAAACTTAAAGAAAGAGTATGCTGAATCTGATCGCGAAGATCAGATTCTTGAGCTACTACTTAAGATTTATGATAGATTGCAAGAAAATATGTAATAGCATAGTTGGATTGTAAGGAAAAAGTTTTTTCCGCATTCTTTTAATAAATAAATAAAATTTTGTTTTATTTTATATCTCCTTGCAATGGCATTTATGGAAAATTGATGTTTGTATGTTTCTAGCAATAATGGAAATGTGAATTTGATTCTTTCTTTTGTGGTAGTGTCTAAATTTACCAAATAAGGAAAGATTCTCATCACCCAAGTTTCAATTGGACAGAAATTTGGAATCATGCAAGTTGTATCGTATGATGAATGAGAATTTTTATCTTTGGAAAATTAAGACTAAATCCTTGTTCACATGTATATTTGAGTCAAGTGAAGGACTAAGGGATCGAGTACACATTCTTGTGCACTGGTCAAGTCCACCACAAAAGATCGATAAGACTATTCGTCATGATTTACTAAAGTTTAGTAAATATGGTTATACTTACAAGTTTAAGTATAATTCTGAAACATTGGAAAAGTTACGATGTATGGCAGAACGAATGAGAAGAATCAAATTTGGCAGAAAGATAAAAGTTTCTCAAATCTGAAAAGATGGGAGAGTACTTCAGTATCATGTTTTATGATCATCTTAATGATTGTGAGACCATATCACAATTCATCCTCTAGGGACATCTTAGTGCATTATTATGGCTAAGAAGAGGAGTCATGAATTATTGAAATGGTTAAATCAAGAAGGTGATACATACTTCGTTCCAAAACAAGTCTTAGAGTCATACTCCAAGATTGTAATTTGAGTGACACATATTAAAGAAGGTTTATTAACACTTGTCAAATGTAAGAGTAAAATGAATCCTACTCTGGTACATTTGAAATTGGTAAGTTGTGATGTTTTGGATAAAACAGAGACCAACTTAGGCCAATTGTGTGAAGTGTTTGTCTTGGTAAGAATCCACATGATCTCTTGAATATTTGTTTGTCAAGGAATTGGTCTTGGCAAGAGAGTCTTATGTATCAAGAGGACAATGGGAGTCTAAAAGATCTTGAAAGGGTCTAATCAAGAATAAAACCTGTAGTTTATCACTAGCACACGACTTGAGGTTTATAACCTATCGTGTTGACATATTACTATTTCTGTGCCCATTCAAGTTAAAGTTGGCTTTGCATATGAGTCATGAGAGTTCTCAATTGGTTGCATAACAACTTGGAAGCAATGGCAGGCCTTGTGCTGCCAGGTGGCAAGAAGTTAAGACTGCATAAGTTCAGTCCATATGAATTTGGATTTGTCACTAACCGTGTCTTGTGATTATGGTTATGACAAATTTACATGGATAGGAACATATACACCATAGAAATCTAAGTGTCATAAGGTTTCTCTCCGATTCATGAAAATGATGGTGAGGAAACGCTTTCACTAAGAGGTTTTAATTAGATAGCAATTGTGATATTTGCATTCTCGAAGTTGTTAGTGGAGCGTGTGTGGTTAACCGGCACACTAACATGGACTTGTGAGGAATGGCAAAGGTCTAAACAATTCAGACTATGATTACGACATCCCTTTTCATAGTTATGAAATTGTTTAGACACACATGTGTGCTATCTAAGGAAAGGTGTATGATTTCGATAAAGTTTTATAAAATCATCTCATATCAGAAATCTGATCTTTGGTAAGAAAGTCAATAAAGTATTGATTTCTAGAAGTCCAGCTGATTTCTGAGTACATGTCAAAGCTAGTGGGAGCATAAGTGCTATGCTAATAATCATCATGTTAGTGGGAGCATGATAATTATAATAAGTGTTGCAAGTAAGCAATGTTAATTATAGAAAACAAAATTGGGAAAAAATTGTTTTGCTATAATTAAGGGAGAGGAAATTATACTTAATTTCAAATCTAAAAGCTTAGATCGTGAGATTTTAATCAAATTTAGTCAAGTATATATATGAATGTTATGTTGGAATGGTTCAACATAAGGAAATTCTATATATGGGAACATTATTTGCGTTCTAAAATTCGATTGTGATTACGGCATCCCTTTTCATAATCTGAATTATGAGAACATGGAAAATAGAAATTGAAATATTATAGCAAAAGACTGGTGTAGTATCATGTCTTTATGTGAGACATCATGAACCGTGTCTCATATGCTTCGGATATAGGATCGATTGCATGTGCTATAATATTCATCTATTCTAAATTTTTCCAAATGTCTATGGCATTAAGAGGGAAAAAGTACTAGAACTGGATGTGACTAAAGTGATTAAGCAATTGTCGAGGACAATCTAAGGTTTACCAAAGATTGGTTGCTCAGGGACAGTTGGAAGTATGGTGTAAATTTTTGGAGAGGACCATATTGACATATTCTTAAAAAGAGGCAACTCTTGTTTAGAAGTGATAGTCAAAATGGAAATATGAAAATGTCTCCATGGGTGGAAACTATTCAATCTGTGTAAGATTAGAAAACTTAATGCAAAAAGCATGTTCAAAGAAATGTACTTTGAATATGAGACTTCGTTTCCATGGAGTTGATCTCCATTGGAATACTCTGTAATGTCTGTTGACAAGTCTTTGTGACTTTGTGCATAATCATTACAGAGGATCGGTGCATATAAGTTTAAAATCTAACAGATTTCGGTAAGTGGCAGCAATTTAGAATTCTTGCATTTGTGGTAAGGATTTGGGATTGTGAAATGAGAATCATTGGAATTATGTTCAATCGATCTATTCCACAAAGTAAAGATCATTGACAAACATAGTGTGCATGCTTGGTGTATGGCATGATTAGTGTTCAGAAAACATAGTGTACATGCTTGGAGCATGGGACAGCTATTGTTTTAATTCAATTATTAAGTTGATAAATTTGAAACATTATACAATGAACAATGTGTAATCAATATGGTGATAAATAAAAGGTGTTCTATTTATATTCATAAGTTCTGAGACCATATTGGATTCGATTATCATTGTGTTTCACTTTGCATGTTTTGACTTCCAGAATAACTACGTCATTCTTCCTGAATGACTAAGTTATTCAAACCATCCACAGTCAATAATACGTTGGAAGTAGGTATTAAGGCAAGACTATCATGAAGTTGGTTTTTTAGATGTCTAAGGTATTGGACATAACAAGAGTTGCTACAACATTCATGAGTGCTCATAAGTTCTGAGTATTGGATTAAACCCACGCTTATTTGACTCATTTCATGGATTTTATCACGAGTGATCATGAGACGATAATATCTTATATTCTTCAAACCTAGAGATATGAGTTGTTGCCTATGAGTTGGTTATACATTGATTGTACGAAAACGCAGTGGTAACTCAATGTTATAAAACGTGCATTTGTGTATGATTCAACAAGTAGTAGAACAAGCATATGAGTCGAATTTTATCCATTCCTTTTACCCTTAAAGGGATAAAAGCGATATATGTGGGCCCCTCGATGATTTAGTGATGACACCCGAAGTGCTTGGCCAAGCCTAGACTGATTTGATTTGTTCAATTAGTCGGTCATCATAAATCGGAAATCGGGAAACAACAAATGGAAAGAGAGAATGATTATAATCCACGTCTCAGTCCATATGATATCTAGAATGGAGGAATATATGATCCCTTATCTAATGGACGCGTCATTGATTTGTTCAGAGTACGACAACGGCTTTAAGAGATACGATTGCTAGTCGGGTTTTGGAGTCATACGCAATAATAGTTTTCGACTTATCCAAGTGGGAGACTGTTGGATTAGTGTCTAAGTCCATAACTATAATTGGTATGTATTCGACCCGACTTGGCATGGTCCATTTGGGTTGCAATTCACCGGAACAATTTATATGGATAGTCTTTTGAGAATAGTATGTTTATGATTTTATATTAATATATTATAAGTTCTAATATATTAATATGGAATCATATTATTTATTTAGTATTGATCAAGAATTAATTTAGAATTAATTTAGTGATAAAAAAGGAACTAATTAAATATGGACTCTTATATATATATATATATATATATATATATATATATATATATATATATATATATATATATATATATATATATATATATATATATATATATATATATATATATATATATATATATATATTGTAAGTCCCCAAATATGCTTGTGTATCAATCAGATCCGTTTGATGGTGCGGAATCCCAATCAAACGGATGACCCAACAAGCTCCCCCTTGGTTTATAGCTTTCTTTTCTTAATTGACCCAAAAAGCTCCCCCCTAAAAAGTAGCTGGCTCTTCTTGTCAATCTTCATTGGGAGCTTGGCTTCAACGTTTATCTTCGATTTCTTCACAGCTTCAAGATGATCTTGATGAATCTTCAATAAATGACTTCATATTGAGTAGTTGGGCTTTTCTTCAGAATTTGACATTGAACGCACATTGGGTGAGGAGGCTTCTTGTACTGATTCTTGAAAGATAGCGCTTTCAGCTTGAGAATCTTCAGAGAGAACATCAGAGAGAACTAATCTTCTGGATCACTTCAGCAGGTACAAGATAGCAGCAAATTGATTGAGGAGGCTTCAATGCAATCTGTCACATAATCTTCAAGTCAGCTTCACCTTGCTTCTGGGGTTGAAGGATTGAATGTTTGAAAGAATAATCTTCATTTCTTGCTCCTTCGAATGAGAATTCTTCGATGCTCACGGATGAAGCCTTGGCTCAGAATTTTTCGATTCAAACTCCATGAGTCTCATCTACACCTGAATTCACCTGTCAAGACAAAACAAAACTAAAAGAAAACTTAGCACACAATATTTTTGGATTTTTCATATTTTCTAAAAAAGAAATAAAACAGAAATAACACTATTTTTGGATTTTTTTTTTAATTTTTTGATTTTTGTTTGGTTTATTTTTAAAATTTTTAATTCTCCCCTGATATTTAAATTAGAAGAAAACTATGAACAAATTTAACAAAAATAAAAATGATATCTAACTTTAAGAGTGATTTGGGATCAAAGTTTTTAGATAGCCTTTATCCGTTTATCAGTACCTCTCCCTTCATGAATAGATTTGGTCAATCGCCGGTATTGTGGTCCACTTAAACACGAGAGATTGTGACAAAATTAGGACATACTATAAGTGACAAGACAATGTGATCCTAAGTTCCTAGATAATATTCCTTAAGGACCATTCAGCTGACGACGACCAAAGATATTGCTGTCCACCTAAATTGAGCAGCGAGATCTACAGACAACCTAGTGATTGTTCAATTTTAAATGTACTATAATATGTTTCCCGCTTCCTGACATACCCCAATAATCAGGAACCTGCAAAGTACTCCTTACTTTAGGTGAGCAGATAATTATTATGAGAGAATCCAGATTTAGAATGAATATGATGTACACCCAGGTCGGATCTTCCGATCACGCAGAGGGTGAAACATATGACTAACCAGATTTAGAGGGATTGAGAAGTAGAATGATGCATATGTTGTGTACCAGGTCGGATGTATTTCAATCACGTAAAGGAGACAACATATGACTAACAGACAGGAAGAATTGCATAGATAGAAGATGCAGAGAAATAGAATTGCATATGTTGCAGTCCAGGTCGGATGTATTTCAATCACGCAGAGGAGACAACATATGACTAACAGAAAGAAAGCAAGAAAATAATTTCCTACAGACCTAATTTATCGGAATTCCCCAGTCGCCCCATCAATACCGGAATTAAGGACAAAGTTCGTACATCGAGGAAGAGTTAAACCACGGTTCTAGATACAAATTATTTTAGTGTGACCGGGGGATTATCATGTATATCTCCCTGCTCAACCTATCTGAGCGTCGTATTGTCAGGCTAAATGAATCTATCTAGGTCAAGATTTTTCAAGTCTCTAGATTCCTTAAGTTCATTAATGCCTATTCAAGTCCATTTTAATCTCTCATGCCTACCAGCGCATCGAACACAGAGCCTAGACAATTCAGATTCAGTCCCTTACACAGATTCAGATTGCCTGTTATCACATGATTATATCACTTCCCATCACATCACCTGCAAGCACATTCCATAACCAACATATTTTTGGATTTTCTGATTTTCTAATGTTTTTGGATTTTTTAAAATTTTAAAATTTTTGTTTTGTTTTTATTTCTCCCCCTAAATTTGTGCATAGGAGAGAAATGAAAGTAAATGCACAAATTTAAACTATCCTAAAACAAAAATTAGTCTTTAAAGTGAATCAGCTTAAGAAAAACTCAGGAGTATCGAGAAGAAAACTCAAACCGTAAGTCACCGATTGAATTTGCATCCAGAAGGTCTGAGAACAGCACGCTTAATCTCAGAACAGATCCAAAAATTCTTCATGTCATTAAGAACTAACCCCGTTTGTGATCTCTTATTTTCTTCCTTTCCCGCAAAGGACACATACTCCCAAACAAAGTTATGAATGTTGTACAGTTGAGAGATGTCCCCTATCATGTGCCTGGAACAGCCACTACCAACAAACCGAAGTCTGATGATATGCCTCCATAGCTGTTCCGACACAGAGCGGGATCAGTTGGTCTTTGGAACCCAGTCCATTTTGAAACTGGGTTGACCTTTTTCATCCTTGAACGGTACTCTCTCCCATGACATATCCAGTTTATCACAAACAGAAGATGAAGAAAAATTAGAATCGTTAGAAGATTTGGGAGAGTGAGCCTTTGGAACCTATTTGTAGTTGGGTTTGACCCATTTCTTTTTCGATCCGATGAGTGGCTCAGTACTTGCTTTTGATCTTGATGTCGACCGTTGAGATGACTTTGATTTTGGCTTCATGGGAGCATCTCTTGGATTTGGCTTCTTGGCCGACATTCCCTTCTTGTTCTTGGGATTCAGATTCTTGGCCTTGTGGGTTTGATTCTTGGCCTTCTGCGCGTTCCAGTCACCATGGTCTGAACGTGACCTTGAGGGGTTTCTTTTGGAGTATCTCCCTCTTGGCGCGTTCTGCCAGCCTTGTGCATAGTAGGGAACGTATTCGCGATTTGGACAGTTTCGGGCAATGTGACCAGGTGTTCCACAGTGAAAACATGTCTTTTTCTTCACTGTGAAGTTATTTCTTCCTGTCCCTGGTGGCGTATCCTTGGCTTGTCTCTTATTTTTCCCACAAGCACAATTACAACAGGCACTCTGTTTCACTGGAATTGGTGGCCTGTATTTCTCAATAGCAGGTTGATCAGAAGCAGCTGAGTTCGAAGCAACAAATTCAAAGTTCAAGGAGATGTTGGTTTGTTCAATGGTGTTCTCCTTGTTCTCATCCTCTGCTACTTTACGTGCACATGAAGTAGATGTGCTAGAAACAGGAACATCAGTATTTTCAAACAAATCATCAAATATGTCAAAAAAATTTAACTCAACATGATCCGGAGCAGAAGCATCACAAGATGTATCATTGATTTTAACATCGGAAACAATAGAGTTTTCATTCGAAACAGAAACAACAAGTTCAAACTCAGTTTTGTTATCAGAAACAGATCCTTCAACTTCGTGCTTTGACTGATCTAAGGATTGATCTGTAGCGGAAGTAGAAACATTAGTACTTTCAACATTAATATATCCTCCTGAAACAAAAACAGATGGATTGCCATAAACCATGAATGGTTCGTTGGCAATCTCCTCTTCAGACAAATGTTGATACTGATATGTATGATTAAAAGGAGGAGGTACATTATCGTATGATCCAGCAATCTCTTGGTTTCGTTTGAACTGCAGGCAATGGTCAATCATGTTGGCAACTACCTCGCTTGATCCATCAAATTTTCTAAAATCAAAATTTGCAGTTTCAAATTGTCTCTTTAATGTATCAAGCTCAGTAGTTAACTTATCATTCAGTTTATGATATAATCATAATTTTCACATTTTTCACTGTAGTCTTCCTGAATTCTCTTAAAAACCTTTATTTTTGTTTCTAACAGGGCCTTTAGGGGTTTTTGTCCTTTTCTAAGTTGATAGCCCTCATATCTAAGATCCTCAACTTCTCTTTTTAATAAATCAATTTGTTCCCGAAGAAATTTAATCGTAGTTTCACAAGCTTGAGAACATGAAACTTTATTGACCGGAAGGTTTGCGGAACTCATTGTTTTTCCACACTTCAAAGCGTCAAGTTCTTCAATTACAGCAGCAAGACTAAGACGATTGAGATCTTTTGTCTTCTTGATGACATCCACGTTCATATCCCACGATTTTGGAAGTGCATTCAACAGCTTTTTATTTATCTCAGATTTAGTCAAGAAAATCCCAGCTATACTCATCTCAGGGGTAAGTGTAGTAAATCGCTGCAACCGAGCTTCCAGGGTTTCTCCAGGGATATAGTTGAACATGTTGAAATTTTGTCTTAACATATCCTGACTCTCTTTCATGTCTTCATTTCCCTTGTTGACTTCAAAAGCCATTAAAAACACAACTAGAAGCCAAAATCAAACTTAAATTTAAAAAAAAGTCCTTTGACTATAAACCTCAAAAGTCAACCTTAAAAGTCAAATTTAAAAAGTCAAACTCAAAAGTCAAACTTGAAAAGTAAAACTTAAAAGTCAAACCGAAAAGCTAAATTTGAAAATTTAAAAGTTAAACGAGAAAGTCAAAGTTTAAAGACAAATGTCAAACTTTAAAAGTCAAAGTCAAAATTTTAAGGTCAAAAGTCAAAAATAAAAGTCAAAAATTAAAAACTATAATTTTTTGGAAGAAAATGTAGCTTAAAAATAAAAGAAATTGATTTTGGGGTTAAAAATGTCCAAAAAAACGAAAGTGGGGCAGCGAAAGATTAATATTTCACTTAAATTTCGAAGGCTTGTACCATCTAGCAAGCTAGATCATCTGGTAAGGCGCTTGGATTATAAACCTGGGACCTGGCAACCCCAAAACTCCCATGAATTTTTTCACCCCGAGCCGTACACTCCGAGCCGCACACTCCGAGCCGTACACCTTCAACCAGCCGCACACCTTCAAAGGCTTAACCGCACACCTTCAAAGTCCAACCGCACACCTTCAAAGGCTTTAACCGCACACCTTCAAAGTCCAACCGCACACCTTCAACAGATGCGAAGAAAAAACGACGTTTTTCACCCTTTTTGCTCCAAAACTCGATCAAAAACTCGTTTTATGAAAAACACGAAGAACAAACCCCCCTTAATTTTCAGAGATCTATCCAAAAACGCACGAATCCTTCAAAAATAAGATCAAATAAGCTCCAGATCTGACAAAAATGATTGATACAATCCAAGCTCTGATACCACTTGTAAGTCCCCAAATATGCTTGTGTATCAATCATATTCGTTTGATGGTGCGGAATCCCAATCAAACGGATGATGCCAGATCACAATAAGAAGAGAAGGATAAGAAGAAGATGATGAATCTTGTATTATTTGATGATTAGAATGTAGATCCAAATACAAGATTCACACACACTAACACACTCACTTCTTCTCTCTAACTTTCTCTCTCTACAATATGCTCTCCTTTCTCTCTCTTTTGGCCGTATACTTGCATGCACTCCTCACCCTTATATATATGAGACACCAGCCGTACACCCGTGTACGGCCGTATATAGGTGTGCGGCCGTACACACGAGTACGGCCGTACACAGCCACAAAATCACATATTACATTATAGAAAAATATATTTTCCTAGAAAAGCAAAGTATAAACCATATTTCTGACCCAACATATATATATATATATATATATATATATATATATATATATATATATATATATATATATATATATATATATATATATATATATATATATATATATATATATGGAATGGGCCAAGTTCATTTAGGTTGGGCTAAGCTTTCATGGATAGTCCATGGAGTGTTTAACCCATGGATCCTATGGAAATGAAAGGTCATGGGTATTAGGGTTTACATGAATGTAACCCTAATCCTCCATACTATATAAAGAGGTCTTTGGCACATGAAATGGCACTAGTGTGTGTGTAAACAAGAGTGGGCCAATTTCTAATGTGCTTACTATTCTCTCAACTTTTCCAAGATGTGTTTGGTGATTTGTGATTCCACTTGAGGCTTCCACACTATTGGGGCTAAGCTCTTAAAGATCAACACTTCAAGCTCCATCAAAAGGTATGTTATCTAACTAGGCTTTTGTAGTATAGTTGATTCACATTATGCTAGTTAGGATGAAACCTTGGAATATTGAATATTTGCATGTATAATAGAGAAAACATAGATCCAAGGTTTATAGGGTTGCATGTACACCATAGGAGTGTTAGAATGCTCAAAACCCTTCATTCTTTTGTTGTAAGTCGTTTGTCTTCTGAATTGTATCTTTGGCATTCTCGTTTCGGACATGTGTCAGCATTAGATTTATAGTTTTTAGCCTTTATTGGTGCGTTCGATCTTTTTAACGGTCATGACATTTTTGATTGTTGCAGTTGTAAACTGGAAAACTTTTATGCTTTTTTGTTTAATAAAGGTGTTACCTGTTGTTCCCCCTCATTGATCTTGTGCATTCTAATATCTGGTTTCCATCCATGGTATCATCTAAAAGTGGCCCAACTTACTATGTTTCATTCATAGATGATTACACTCATTATACGTGAGTTTATCTTACGCAATTTCAAATCCCTTTCCACGACCCAACACTCTTCTATCATAAAATGCTTCCGGTGTGATTTAGGAGGAGAATATATATCTAATGATTTTACTCAGTTACTTGCATTCGATGGCATTGTGCATCCGTAATCATGTACCGATACCCCTAAAAAATGGTAATGTAGAAACGAAACATCGACATTTTGTAGATACTGCATAATTGTTGCCACTATTTTCTCAGGCTCCTAGTGTTTTTGGGGAGAATATCTTCTTACTATTGCCTATGTTATTAATCACATTCCCACTACACACAATTTTTTAATGTGTCCCTATGAAAAACTGTAACACCCTGATTTCTAGGTATGAGAGTTATTCCATTTTTGCATGTTTTTCCTCTGAAACACGGCGTGGTGAAGCCTCACCACGGCGTGTTGAGGAACTTTTTGGCCGCATGTTTCTATGGACCAACACGTCGTGTTGGTGGGCAAACATGGCGTGTTGGCGGCTGGTTGAGGAAACCCTAATTTTCATGGTTTTGCACCCTTTATAATCTCCTTAAGTCCCAAGGGGTGATCTTTTATCTGCCTCCAACTCCCCATATCGACCCTTGAGAACCCTAATCATCTTTCCCTCTCATTTGTGAGCTAGTGTGGTGTTTTTGGAGCCAAAGAAGAAAGAAGTTGGAAGAAGGAAGTAAGAATCCTGCAAGCAAGCCCTCATCTTTCAGTTTGGCACTATTCTAGACCTTTATAAGTGTCCAAGATCCGATTTTTATTCCTCTATGTTGCTAGATCTTGAGTTTAGTCTCGTTTTCTTGTTGTTCTTGAGTGAGGGAATGGTTTGATCTCATAAATTTAGAAACTTTATGAATCTCCAGGTCTAAGTGACCTTGTAGAGTCTTGGATCCGACCTATAGTCGAGTTTTGATGCCATGCATGGAGGGTAGGTCATAAATCCTCATTTTTGACCTATTTTGGGTTCAAGACATGCATTGGACATGCATGTCTATAAAGCACCGATCTTTGAGATGGTTTTGGTGTTAAAATCTCTTCTGAAAAGGATGGGTTTCAGACTTTAAGGATTTAGTGCTTCTTGGTTAAGCCTTTGAACCTTCAAGTCTTTTGGTTGGGTTTTGGGACCTTTGGAGTAGTTCCAAAGGATAAAGTTGGAAAATTTGTATTTCTTGATAGCATTTGGGTCTAGATCTGAGCCTTGGAGTCCCTGGAATTATGGAAAACAGCTGAATGTATTAAGCTGCTGGAACTCGGGTGAACACGACGTGTTTGCAAGCCAACACGACGTGTTGGCTGGAGTTTTCCTGATCGTCTATATGCTATCAAAACACGACGTGTTTGCTAGTAAGCACAATGTTTCGAGTCAACATGGCTTGTTGACCTTGACCATTGATTTTGACTTTGACCAAGTTTGACCTTGAGGGTATTATGGGTATTTTGGAATTCTTATGGAAATTGGCCATTCGATGGAAGTAGGTATCGTGTAGAGAGCTGAGATTCGGAGTCGGGCCTCATTAGTTCTACTCAGTTTGCGAGGTGAGTTGTGCTCACTGTACTTTCGGCTCGAAGGCACCAATTTCGGCCCTTTGGATTGTTATCCTGGTTTATTGTATGCTTGCTATGTTGTTGTGGTCTGTTAGATCGGCATCCTGGTAGATAGGATGTGATATGCTATAGTGATCCACTAGACCTGTATGACTGCCTGTATATGCTAGCTATGTTTGATTATGTTATATATAAATATGTGATGGTTGGTTCGGTTGAGGCGGTTCTGCTATGTGCAGAAGGCCAACAGACCCAGGGCGTCCCGGATAGATTGAAGGAATGTGAGGCGGACTAGTCAAGCCGAAGGCCCGGAGAAAGGTCCAGACTGGTTGAAGGCCCGGTGCGGAGATCCAGACATGTTGAAGGTTCTGTATGCGTGTTGTTGCTGTAATATATATGATTATATGTTGTGGTAGTATTTTGGGGAAACTCACTTAGCGGTTGGCTTACAGTTTTGGGGTATGTTTCAGGTACCTCGGATGATCGAGGGAAGGCGAAGGCTTGATCGTGCACCTCCTCATATTATGTTTTGTGATTTTGGGAAATACTTTGATGTTAAACATGTTTTGAAAACTACAATGTAAATAATTATGATTTCGGTTGGTATCAGAGCTTTGGTTTGAGTAAATTGGAGGAACACTCGTGTGAATCTAGTCTCAAACTAAGGAAAAAAAAATTTAAAATAATTTTCAAATGGTTTTCGAAATAATTGAGGAGAATGGAAGGTGTATGATCAACTGGAGCCAGTAAGCGAGCCCAAATTACCACACAGTTAATTGCGATTATGTTATGTTATGATTAAAACAACATGCTAGTTATAAGATATGGATCCTCAGGAATCGTATGATAGAATAGCTTGAAATTTGATTCCTTGTCTCTTGTAGAGCACCCCATTGATTGTTGTATGACTTTTTCGTGTGTGAACTAACTATTGAATGAATGCACTAAGTCACATACTGCATGAGTTAAATGGTCTTGGGGTGGGGGATTTGGTCCTGTTGCACAGCTCTTGTTTGAGTCCAACCGTTGTGAGATTGAATCCTTTAGCCTAATGGAGGGTCGTGTAGCAGTTAATGGTAGGATGAGTTATGTGGGGTCAGTCGGCTAGTCGATATGTGTAGCCTTCATCTAGGAAGTGAGGATAGAGTGCATGAGTATGCTAGAGGGAAGTTTATTGTCAGGGTTGTTGTTAGGGTTGTTGTAATGATCCTCTGAGACGGCTACAGGCAGGTGTGGAAGGTAGTATGGGCCCGTACTACTGAAAGCACAGGACCTGTACGCGTAACAGAGAAATCACAACCCTAGGGGTTGTTGGGAGTTGGTTCCCCTGTCATGGTATGCGCATTATCTGATATCTCCCTGTTTTATTTTATGTATGGTGACGACGAGACGAGTTGAGATTGGATCTGGATCTGGATTGGGCGTAGGCCGCCAGGATGGATCAGCCGCGTTGGATGACAGGATTAGGGAGATCCTCTGTGAGGAGGTTGTGGCTATTGTCAGGGATCAGATACCGAAGTTATTTTGGTCTATTAAGACCGCGATGATGGAGTTCTTCGATGCCAGATACGCGACTGTTGCTGAGACTGCTGCTGTTGCATGCTCCGCAGCCGTTGTAGCCGCAGGTTTTGGACCGGGTCAGGTTTTTCAGTATCGGGACTTCAACAATACGAAGCCCCCAACTTTCTATGGATTTTAGGACACGATCATAGCCATGAGGTGGCTATATGATATTCAGGGGTACTTTTTCACCTGCTCTTTCCCAGCTGACCAGAAGGTCAGGTGCGCTCTGAACCTCGTGAGGTCCGGGGAGAAGGATTGGTGGAGACTTGTTACAAGATCGTATTCTGCTGAACAGAGGGCTATAGTATCTTGGGAGCAATTCATGGAGATGTTTCGTACTCGATATGTGCCACGAGTAGAGCGCGAGAGGTTGGCCCAGGAGTTTTTAGATTTGAGGTAGGGTACAGAATCAGTGACGGAGATCACTAGGATGTTTACCGAGAGGGTCATGTTTTGCCCTGAGTTTGCTTCGGAGCAGGCTCAGATGACCCGTTACTTGAGCATGTTCAAGAAGGATATCAGGCAGTTTGTTTCCACCCATGTATGATTCTTTTCTGGAGTTGTAGGAGGCTGCCAGGCGGCGTGAGCTTGAGATAGATCTTCAGTTGAGGGAGTAGAGATCGTCCTCGACATCGTCTCGGCCGGCGCCGAAGCAATTCAAGGCCGCCGAGTCTAGATCTGGGGGATAGCGAGGCCGCACTTGTGGGAAGTACGGTAGGCTTCATGAGGGGGCATGCTGATCTAGTAGTTTGTGCCATAAATGTGGCAAGGAGGGGCACTATACGAGGGATTGTCGTCGGTTAGCCTCAGTTTAAAGTACGAGGACTTGCTATCACTGTGATCAGGTTGGCCATGTGAAGGTCAACTATTCCTTGCTATCCGCTAAGTCGGCGTAGGCCCCGGTGCCAGCCACGTTGAGGATTAATGATGGACGTTAGGGAGGGTGGAGCCCACGAGGTCTTGAGGTCGCGCTTTTCAGCTCACTGCCGAGGAGGCAAGAGCAGCACCAAATGTAGTGACTGGTATGTTTCTATCCCTTATGTTAATAGTTATGTTTTTATGTTATGCATAATTGTGTGCCTCTATTAGGTACGTTCCTAGTGAACTTTTTGCTTGCTTTAGTGTTGTTTGACCCGGGTGCGAGTCGGTCCTTCGTATCTCGATCGTTCAGTAGGGAGTTCGTGTTGGATTAGTTTCTAAGCCCGTAACCATATTTGGTAAGTACTTGACCCGGTTGTGCATGGTCCTTTTGGGTTGCCTTCACCAAAGCAACTTGACTTGAGAAATAATAGAGAAAGAGGTTGTTATGGTTTATTAATATATTATAAGAATAATATATTAAGAGAGAAATCATATTTGTTTAGTTAATATTGGTCAAGAATTAATTAAGAATTAATTTTGTGATCAAAAGAAATTAACTAAACTAGGGGGACTGAACTACAATTATGTGATTGTTGGAAAGTAGGGAAAAGGATGCCCTATAGGATAGGGTGGACGAATTCAAGGGGATAAGGCCTTAGAATTCGTCCAAGGCAAGGGTTCTAGAATTATCCTTGGGCTGCTTGGTGGCTAAGCAACCAGATAAGGATAAGGACTGAAACCCTAATCCCTACACCTATATAAGGAACCCTTGGTTTAGGAAAATCGACCACTTGATCCTAGAAGTTCCCAGAGCCGATTTTCCGCCTCTCCCCTCTCTCTCTCTCTTGCCTCTCCATTTGCTCTTGGTGTTTGTGAGCCATTAGAGGTACTACACTTGTGGTACTTGCTTTCAAGGACAAGAAGATTGAAGATACAAGTTGTTATTACAACATAACAACAAGAGGTATGTAATCCTTTCTCCTTTCTAAATTTCGAAATTACTAGGAGCATGCTAGGGTTCTTCATGTGCTCATTATGTTGTGTAACTAATAGCAAAACATAGATCCAAATCTAGGGTTGCATGCACACATAGGATTGTTTGTATAAAACCCATCAGTGGTATCAGAGCCATTGGTTTTTGTTTTCAATTAGCATTATACAAATGTATGAATTTGACAATTTAGGGTTTATGGCCAATAAACCCTAGGAGGCATGGTTTTCGAAATTTGGGTTCTTGAACCCTAAATTTCGAAATTGATAAGGGTTTCCCAAAACCCTTTCCTTAGCCCCCAATATTTCAAATTCTAGGGTTTGCCAACCCTAGGGTTTCGAATTTGGCCTCCTCTCCATGATAAGATCCTAAATTTTAGGGATTAGGATAATGCCTTAACTTATAATTATCTTTTAATTGTTTAAAATGTGGTAATTAAAGATTTTGAATTATCCCATCCCATATTTTCGATTTTAGGGGATTTAAGGGATTAGGTTAAATTAATTGTTTAA
Source organism: Lactuca virosa (assembly GCF_052849685.1). NCBI lineage: Eukaryota > Viridiplantae > Streptophyta > Magnoliopsida > Asterales > Asteraceae > Lactuca > Lactuca virosa. The sequence continues at coordinate 198,929,434 of NC_136432.1, forward strand.
TTTAAAAGATAATCCTTCAAGATTTGATAATTAAAATAAATTGTTTATAATTGGGATAATTACTAAATCAAGAGTTTTAATATTTTAAATTTTTTAATTAAAAGGTTTTAGATTTCGAAAATTTTAAATTGAATTAAAACCCTAGTATTTTAAAATGTTTAAAATACACCTTATACTATTATAGTATTAAAAGATTAATATATATATATATATATATATATATATATATATATATATATATATATATATATATATATATATATATATATATATATGTATGTATAACTTAAAATGCTAGTCTTACCGTTAGTAGGCCTCATTCACGAAGCCAATCTATAAGGGGGGTATAAGGTTATGGCCTATAAAATGGTCGTTTAATGGGTGTCCACTCTCAGCCACCGCTTCCTTGATTGGTGGAGGGTCGTTAGCCGAACGGGTAGGATAGGGCAAACCCTTCCTCATTAAAAGTATAATGAATTATAAAAGTAACTAAATGTTTCTTACAACAATTCCCAATCTTAGTTACTTTAGGAAAAGTGAATTGGTGCAATTCCATGAAATTACACTTTGCACCCTTGCTAAGACGTTAGTTGAGCGCGTGTGGTTAACCGACACACTAATTGGACTCTAAGCATAGGTGGCAAAGGGTGACTCATTGTTTGTCATAGTTCGATAGAGCGTGTGTGGCTAACCGGCACATCGAATAGGTGACTGTAACAATGAGGGCACCATGTACATTTGCATGGTTATTCACACCCGCTTTGTGATCCTCGGCATCCTATTCACAAACTAGAGGGGCACATCGAGATTTAAACATGCCATTGAAAACTTCAATGAATATCAAAAGATCTAGGAGTTTTCAATACATTTAAAACTTAGCTTTAATTTGTTTTTCATGATGGAAATTAGTGAATCGTCATTCACTTACCCTCAAATTATTTACTTGTTAGATTACGGCATCCCTCTTCTAATTTGTAAATAATGTTGTTGGATCCTAGCCCTAATTTCTCATTTGGGTGTTTAATTAGGGATTCATTTCTAATCAAACTTTGTTCTTTTCCTTTTCGGATGTCGAACAACAACAACAACAACGCTTATGGTTCAAACTCCTCTGGCTCATTCTCACTCATGAACTTGTGTGGGAGAGTGATCTTTGATGGGTCCAATTTTAACGATTGGATCCGCAACATTCGGATGGTTACTCGTTACGAGGACAAAGAGTATGTCCTCGATGAGAAGTTGAAGGAGATTGACATCAACACTGCCTCTACTGAAGAAACCGCGGCCTTTGAGGCCCACGAGCGTGATGCCACGAAAGTCCATTGCATCATGCTAGCGACTATGACTGCAGAACTCCAGAAGTCCTATAAGGACATGTACCCCTACGAGATGCACCAAGATCTGCTCGACCGGTACCACCAGAGCGCTAGGCAAGAAAGGTACGAGATCATCACCTCGATGACCACTACCAAAATGGGTAATGGAGAGTCCCTTACCGCTCATCTGCAAAAGATGCAGAGATATGTCGATCGCCTGCTAAAGTTGAATGTGAACTTTGATGAAGAGCTGGAAATTGATATTATCCTTCACTCCTTGCCTCCCTACTATATCCAATTCCGCATGACCTACCACATGAACAAGGAGGAGGTCTCTTTGAGCAAGCTTCAGGGCTTGTTGAGGACTGCTGAGAGCAACCTCAAGGACAAATTTGTTGCATCAACTCCAACTCCCGCTGCTGCCCCTGTCTTGGCAATAGGACACGGGAAGGGTAAGAAGAGGAAGGCTCCCTCAAAGAGCCACCACAAGGGAAAGTCCCAAGATGGTACCTCTTCTAGTGGAACCAAAGTTGGTTCTGCTAAACCCAACTCTAACCCTAAGGAGGCAGAGTGCCACTACTGCCACAAGATAGGGCATTGGAAGAGACGTTGCCCAGAATATATGCAGGCCATCAAGGATGGGAAGATCAAGCCATCTTTCGCAGGTATTTACACAATTAAATCTAATGGTTTATCACATGCTACTTCTTGGGTTCTTGATACAGGATGTAGTTTTCACATATGTTCTGATTTGCAGGGACTAAGAAGAAATAGGGATGTGGAGCATGGAAGGATGAATCTGATCATGAGAAACAGAAGATCGTCTCCTGTCACCAAGATTGGAGTTTATTCCTTAGTGCTTAGTAATGGATTAGATTTAGATTTAAACAATTGTTGCTATTCGCCAGATATGGCAAGAAACATCATTTCATTTCATGGTTTATATAGACAAGGTTTTAGAAATTCATTTGATAATGAAAAGGGTTCTATTTATGCTTATCTTAATAATGTTTTATATTTTGAAGCATTGCCTTGTAATGGAATATATGAGACTGTGATGGTTGTGGATAACTTAGGAAATGATGTGTTCTGTGTGGCTTCTTCCAATAGTATGGATAAAGCATGCGTGTGGAATTGTCGTCTTGGACATGTCAACAAGAAACGCATAGCCCAACTCCAAAAGGATGGAGTGTTGGAGTCATTCGACCTTAGGGACGATGACGTGTGCGAGTCTTGTTTACTTGGAAAGATGACCAAGTCACCCTTTACTGGCACTTGTGCGACGGGTGAGGGTTTATTTGATCTCATACATACATATGTATGTAGACCCTTTAGATCCACCACAAGGGATGCGAACCGCTTCTATGTGACTTTCACCGACGATTATAGTAGATATGGGTATATCTACTTAATCAAGCACAAGTCAGAAACCTTTGAAAAGTTCAAAGAGTTTAAACAAGAAGTGGAGAATTAGTTGGGCAGGAAAATCAAGATGCTTCGATCTGATCGAGGTGGAGAGTACCTAAGTCTTGAATTCCACGACTACCTCAAGGAATGCGGAATAGTTTCGCAATTGACGCCACCTAGGATACCGCAGTTGAATGGTGTAGCTGAGGGGCGTAATCGAACCTTGCTAGACATGGTTCGTTCCATGATGAGTTGTGCTTCACTACCTATCTCATTCTAGGGGTATGCTTTAGAGACTGCCGCCCATATCATTAACTTAGTCCCTATGAAAAAGGTTACCAAAACACCTCACGAAATGTGGACAGGGAAGGCTCCCTCGTAAGCACATATCAAGGTTTGGGGTTGCGAGGCTTTGGTAAGACGAGAGACTCACGACAAGCTCGAACCTCGTAGTGAGGGATGTATTTTCATCGGCTACCCGCAGAAATCCTTTGGATATCTCTTCTATAGACCGAGTGACAATGTTATCTTCATTACGAGGAGAGGGGTTTTCCGAGAGCGAGAACTCATAAGCCAAGGAGACAGTGGGAGGCAAATCGATCTTGAAGAGCTTTAAGAGTCGAGCGATGAAGGAACCTCTAACACTGGCACTCAACCAGAGGAGGAAACTCCAGTTGAACCGATTGACGAGTCCTCACCTCTTAGACGTTCCAAAAGGGTTAGTGTTCCACCCCAGTTTTATGGTTTTCATATTACTACAGAAGGGGATACGTTCATTAGCTATAGTACACTAGTGAATCTAGACGAACCTAACAACTATAAGGAAGCCATGGCAGGCCCGGAGTCTGCGAAATGGAAAGAGGCTATGGACAGCGAGATTCAGTCCATGTATGACAACCAAGTTTGGAATTTCGTTGACAATCTACCAGGTCGTAAGACGGTCGGGTGCAAATGGATCTTCAAGAAGAAAACCGACATGGATGGAAATGTGCACACTTATATGGTGCGATTAGTTGCGAAGGGTTTCACTCAAACTCCTGGAGTTGACTATGATGAAACTTTCTCACCAGTTGCGAAGATAAAGGCTATCAGGGTGATGCTGGCCATTGCTGCATTTCATGACTATGAAATATGGCAAATGGATGTCAAAACCGCTTTCCTTAATGGGAAGTTGGCTGAGGATGTTTACATGGCATAGCCAGAGGGTTTTGTCAATGCGAAGCATCCCAATAGGGTGTGTAAGCTTGAGAAGTCCATTTATGGACTTAAGCAAGCGTCTCGCAGATGGAATATTTGTTTTGATGAGAATGTCAAAGAGTTTGGTTTTCTGCGAAGTGAGGATGAATCATGTGTATATGTCAAAGCCAGTGGGAGTATAGTTAGCTTCGTCATATTGTATGTCGATGACATACTACTCATAGGAAACGACATCCCGACACTGCAGGAAGTTAAGTCCTAGCTCGGGAAGTGCTTCGCTATGAAGGACCTCGGAGAAGCTGCCTATATCTTGGGAATAAGGATAGTGAGAAAACAGAAGTAAGAGACTAATAGGACTTAGTCAGAATACTTACTTGGACAAGGTACTAAAACGTTTTAGTATGGAGAATTCAAAGAAAGGGGAGTTACCAATCCAAAGTAATGCCAAGTTGAGTAAGACTCAAAGTCCGAGTACTGAAGTCGAGATAGCAGAGATGAGCCGAGGACCTTACGCTTCCGCAGTTGGCTCGATCATGTATGCTATGACTTGTACTCGCCCTGATGTGGCCTTCGCTTTGAGCATGGTCAGCAGATATCAAGGGAACCTTGGCAAAGCACATTGGACCGCAGTCAAGAATATTCTTAAGTACCTTCGGAGGACCAAGGAATGGTTTCTAGTCCTCGGTGGGAGTGATGACTTAAAGGTACGAGGGTATTGTGACGCCAGTTTTCAGACCAACAGGGACACCTACCGTTCATAGTCGGGCTCGGTCTTTACCCTTAATGGAGGAGCAGTGACTTGGAAAAGTTCCAAACAGGAAACTGTAGCTGATTCAACGTGCGAATCGGAGTATATAGCGGCGAGCGAAGTGTCAAAGGAGGCGATATGGTTGAAGAACTTCATCGGAGACCTTGGAGTTGTGCCAGTCATAAAAGAGCCTATGGAAATTTTCTGTGATAATGAAGGAGCGGTTGCCTTGACCAAGGAACCGAGGGATCATGGTAGATCTCGACATATCGACAGAAAATATCATTTTATTCGACATTGGGTGGAAGAAGGACTCTTCGTAGTAAAGAGGGTATCGTTGGAGGATAACCCAACAGATCCCCTTACGAAGGGACTGAGTAGGGTTAAACACTTGCAGCACTCTAGGAGCATAGGGCTGAAGGACGATATTAGTTTAGATTAGATAGTTTAGAAACGTGTAATAGATAAATGTAATTGACATTTGATGATTAAATAAAAGGGTATTATTTATTAGTAAAGTTACTTTCTTATGTTAATTGTTTACCTATTGTTTCATTTTGCATGTTTTGACTTCCTGAATAATAAATTTATTCAAATGGTCCACAGTCGTTCATATGTTGGAAGTAGGTATGAATGAAGGCTGTCATGAATTGGTGTGTAGATTTCCTAAAGTGTGTTAGACATAGAAAAAGTTTGCTACAACGTTCATGAGTGCTTATGAACAAGTTTTGAGCATTGGAATAAACCCACGCTTGCTGGAATCACTTCATGGAATTCATCACGAGTGATCGCAAGACGATAATATCATATTGTCTTAAAACCTAGATATATGGTTTAGTGTTTGCTAGTTGGTTGTGCATTGATAATGCGTAAACGCATCAGTAACTTGATGTTATAAAATGCATTGTTGTGTATGATTTGATTAGTGAATAGTAAATGCATATAAGTCGAAGTTTATCTGTTCCTTTTATCCTAAGAGGGTAAAAGCGATATCGGGGCCCCTCGATGATTTTATTTGACTTATATGCCGGGCCCAGTCAGGACTGAATTGATGTGTTCAATTAAGTTCTATGTCAAATGAATCTGAGATCGAGAAACAAACTACTGGACAATAAGTATGACTATGTTCCATGTGATTTTCCACACGATATCTAGAACAGAGGATCATACGATCCCTTATCTAAAGGACAGGTTACTGATAAGATCAGAGTTCGACAGCGTCTTTGAGAGCTACGATTGCTAATCAGATTCTGCTTGCATTTATTGTTACTAGACTTATGCAAGTGGGAGACTGTTGGATTAGTGTCTAAGCCCGTAACCATATTTGGTAAGTACTTGACCCAGTTGTGCATGGTCCTTTTGGGTTGCCTTCACCAAAGCAACTTGACTGAAGAAATAATAGAGAAAGAGGTTGTTATGGTTTATTAATATATTATAAGAATAATATATTAAGAGAGAAATCATATTTGTTTAGTTAACATTGGTCAAGAATTAATTTTGTGATCAAAAGAAATTAACTAAACTAGGGGGACTGAACTGGAATTGTGAGATAGTTGGAAAGTAGGGCAAAGGATGCCCTATAGGATAGGGTGGACGAATTCAAGGGGATAAGGCCTTAGAATTCGTCCAAGGCAAGGGTTCTAGAATTATCCTTGGGCTGCTTGGTGACTAAGCAACCAGATAAGGATAAGGACTGAAACCCTAATCCCTACACCTATATAAGGACTCCTTGGCTTAGGAAAATCGGCCACTTGATCCTAGAAGTTCCCAGAGCTGATTTTCTGCCTCTCCCCTCTCTCTCTCTCTCTTGCCTCTCCATTTTCTCTTGGTGTTTGTGAGCCATTAGAGGTACTACACTTGTGGTACTTGCTTTCAAAGACAAGAAGATTAAAGATACAAGTTGTTATTACAACATAACAACAAGAGGTATGTAATCCTTTCTCCTTTCTAAATTTTGAAATTACTAGGAGCATGCTAGGCTTCTTCATGTGCTCATAATGTTGTGTAACTAATAGCAAAACATAGACCCAAATCTAGGGTTGCATGCACACATAGGATTGTTTGTATAAAACCCATCAATTCGATATGCCCATTGGGGAGTTGGAGTGTCCGTTGCGAGTTTCTATCGCCAACGAACATGGGTGTTCGAAGTTTTCAGTATATCAGGGCTGCATGATAGAGATCTTCGGGGTGCCTTATCCAATCGATTTGATCCCTATTCTCATGAGGGATGTTTGCGTAATTGTGGGCGTAGATTAGCTGAGTCGGCTTGGTGCTATGATCGATTGTGAGGGCCGGCGCGTGGTAGTTCGAACCCTGAGTGGGGGAGAACTGGTTATTTATGGAGAGGGCACCAGGATGGGTTCAGGGTTTTGTTCTGCAGCTAGGGCTCGACAGTATATTCAACATGGGTGTGCGGGCTACTTGGCTTATGTGGTGGATACGCGTGTTGGGGGTCAGGTTTCCGTTTCTGATGTTCCGGTTGTTAGGGAGTTTGTAGACGTATTCCCAGAGGAGTTACCTGGTGTGCCTCCTGAGAGGTCGGTTGAGTTCAGGATCCACCTTATGTCAGGTGCGGCCCCGATAGACAAGGCACCGTACTACTTGGAAGCGCCTGAGATGCAGGAGCTGTCATCTCAGATGTAGGAGCTGCTAGGCAAGCAGTTCATCAGACCGAGCAGTTCTCCATGGGGAGCGTCGATTTTTTTCGTCAAGAAGAAGGATGGATCACACCGGATGTGCATTGTTTACCGAAAGTTGAACAAGTTAACGGTGAAGAACCGTTATCCCCTTCCGCGGATTGATGACCTCTTTTATCAGTTGCAGAGTGCATCTCGGTTCTCCAAGATATATCTGAGGGTCGGGTATCATCAGGTCAGGGTGAGAGAGGAGGATTTGGAGAAGACCGCGTTCCATACTCGTTATGGACATTATGAGTTTGTGGTGATGCCGTTTGGGCTCACCAATGCGCGTACGGTATTTATGCATTTGATGAATCGAGTATGCAAGTCGATGCTCGATCGTTCCTTTATCGTATTTATTGATGATATCTTGGTATATTCCAAGACTAGAGAGCAACATGAGGAGCATCATCGTGAGCTTCTAGGGGTTTTGAGGCGAGCACGAATTTATGCTAAGTTCTCGAAGTGCAAGTTTTGGTTACGAGAGGTTCAGTTCCTTGGACACCTTGTTAACCAGGATGGGATGTTGGTCGATCCGGCCAAGATCGAGGCTGTGATGTAGTGGGAGGTTCTAAAATCTCACTCGGATGTCAGGAGTTTCTTGGGATTGGCAGGGTACTACCGAAGATTCATTCAAGATTTCTACAAGATTGCAATACCCCTCACTCATCTGACGAGGAAGGGAGTGGATTTCTGATGGGGCCCTGAGCTGCAGTCAAATTCAAGACCCTTCAGCAGAGATTATGTGAGGCCCCTTCACAATGGCAACCCTTTGAACGTCCCACTCTCTTTTCTCACTCACTTGTCATGCCTTTTGACACTATATATATATATATATATATATATATATATATATATATATATATATATATATATATATATATATACATGGACAAAACCCAAGCCCAAAATCCAAAGGCCTGACCGAAATCACATGTGATTTCGGTCCAACCAATCGAAAACCCAATACTGATTTCGGCCCAAGACCGAAAACTATAAATGCCTAGAAAAGCAAAGTATAAACCATAAGTTTAGACCTAAAAATCTCCCCCTTTTTTTATAGCTTTCTTTTCACTTAGAATAAACCATAATTTATACCTAACAATCCCCGCCTTGGTTTATAGCTTTCTTTTCTTATGACCTAACAAGCTCCCCATGGGTTTATAGCTTTCTTTTCTTCTCAATCTTCGCTTTGTGCTTGGCTCCAGCTTTTATCTTCTATTTCTTCACAACTTCAAGATGAGCAAATGAATTTCTGCATGAATGAATTCATCTTGAACAGTTGGACTTTTCTTCAAAAAATTTGACTTTGAACACACATTGGGTGTGGAGGTTTCTTGTACGGATTCTTGAAAATCCCCACGTTCAACTTTGAGAATCTTCCGAGAAAATAACAGAGAGACCGAGTCTTCTGGATCACTTCAGCAGGTTCATAGTAGCAACAAATTGATTGAGGAGGCTTCAGTCCAATCTGTCACAGAACTTCAAGTACAGCTTCACCTTGCTTCTAGGGTTGAAAGATTGAATGTTGAAAAATAATCTTCACTTCTTGTTCCTTCGAATGAGAATTCTTCAATGATCACTGTTGCGCCTTGAAAAGTAACAAATGACTAAAAAGTCCCTGTGGATCATAGAGTTATGAAAAACCCTTCTCTCCACAGTTGTTGAAGGATGTAACCTTGGCTCAGAAAGAGACTACTCGCAGTATCTGTGTGAAAGAGCAGTCTCATTGAGTCTCTTCTTCCTTTGAATTTTCCTTGAGTCTCTTCTTCCTTTAAGTTCTCGTTTTAAGACAAATGAAAAACAAAACTAAAAACAAACTTAGAACACAAATAACAATAACTAAGAAAAAAAAGTAAAATACACTCAAAAGTAAAACAAAAATATTTTTGGATTTTTTAATTTTCTGGTTTTTGTTTGATTTTTAATTTTTTTAATTCTCCCCCTAAATTTGTGCATGGAGGAAAACTATGAACAAATTTAACAGAAACAAAAATAATAACTAAATTTAAGACTTTTGGGATCAAAGTTGTCAAGGAATTCAATATCGTTTATCAGCACACACCTGCATGTTTAGATCTGGTCAATCACCGGTATTGTGATCCACTTAAACACAAAGGATATTGACAAGTTGGACAGATTATAAATGACAAGACATTGCACCTATATACCTAAATGAACCATTTAGCTGACGACGACCAATGATATTGTTGTCTACTTACATTTAGCAGCAAGATCTACAGATAACCTTTTAAATGGTTCAATTTTAGATGCATCAGAACGTGTTCCCCACTTCCCGACATACCCCGGTATAACAACCCGTTATTTTCAAATCTATAAAAGTCAACAAAAGTCAACCAAGGTCAACAAAAGTCAACCAAGGTCAACAAAGTCAAACATGTCAAATAAAAGTGAAATTTATTGAATTGTTAATTTATTAAAGCTAAATTAATAATTTTAATATGTATAAACCTTTTATTATAAAAGTGTTGCAAAAATGTAAGTAAATTGCGAGGACCAAAAACCCACGGATTGATCATTTGCCTCGGACCGAAAATAGTTTCCAACCGAAATCATGCGAAGACCGCCTTACCTTCGGACCGAAAACCTGTTTTCAGCAGAGAACCCTCGGATAGCAATCCTATTAGACCGCAAACTCCCTTCCAGCAGCAAACCCTCCTCGGTGGGTTTCCCTTACGGCCGAAAACATCTTTCTCCTCGGGTAGAGTTCCACACCGAGAACCCCTTCCTCGGATTGTGTTTTTGGCTGAAAACACTCAAACCACCTCATATTACTTCATATTTATAGCACATATCGACCATTTTCTACACTTTTAACCGAAAACCACTCTCATTTTCTCTCTAGAATTCCTTTCATTTACAAGAATCAAAAACAAACTCAATAAGCAATTTACTTCCGATTTCTTATAAGTGTTGGTAAGTTTTACTCCTAAAACAATAATATTCAACACTTATATTACTTATATCATGTTAATCACACTTTATTATGTGATTAAAATTATTAGGATACGATATCTTTCCCGTGTTCTAGTCCGAAGTCACTATTTTCTACCGTTAGCAAAACCGTTATCACATATAAGGTGAGTGCATACCCCTATATTTTCATGACTTTTCACTGTTTTAGGGGGGGGGGAATACAAGTGTAACACAATAGAATTTGTGTTAATACCTAAATGTTTTCAACATTTTATTAACTACAAGTGTAAGACAATAGAATTTGTGTTAATACCTAAATGTTTTCAATATTTTATTAACTGTTGCCGTTATTAAAAATATATATTTATATATGTATAAATTATATAATTAGGGTTCAAAAAGCTTAAAATTGATAATTTGACTTCATTTTCTGTTCCTTGTTTGGTTGTGAGCTTGGGGTAGAATTATTTATTCGACTGTCTATTTAATCATAATTATATAAATATTATATTTATATGAGTATAAAATGATTTCAAACTCGTTAAACAAGAATTATAAATTTTGCAAACTGTTTTAGTACCATTTGGACTTAAATGTTGAATTTCACGGAACAATCGTATTACAAATTTTACAAATTAAACAAAGGTTTCATTTCAGTAAAACACAAACATATAAACTATAATAGGTATAGTTTATGGAACTTACATATTACTTTTCAAAGCTTAGAATATAATATGAATCATATGCACTACTTTACATACTCAGAAAAACATGATGGAAAATAAACATATAAACTATATTAAATATAGTTTATGAGATTTACTTACAATTTATTTATTACAATGTAACTTTTCATTATTCTATACATAGTCATCAATATAGCATTTGTGCGTCACACTTCAAGTACTTATTTGAGTACCAAACAAGTCCTGAAATTATAACCAGAGTCTCCTGGAGGGAGAGCGTGACACTTGTGTATAGATCTATACGGGACTGACAATCGCGCACCTGAGCTGCTTGTAACAGCTAGGCCGGCAGGCCAGAGGTGACAAATGACGTATCGATTGCGACGCCTAAAGAACGTCGTATTTAGGCCATTTTAGGTCATCTAGCATGGTTATAATAACTCACAATTTGGTATTGAACAATATGATTAGTGTAAGAATAAGTAAACATCTTCACATAGTTTTATTTAATAATAAAACTATAATACAATATTTTATAAGTATAGCAGGTAAAACTAGATAGTTACAAATACCCAGTTTTCATGCAAGTACAAATACAGAACACTATTTCATTATAGAGAAAACACACTTTTCATGGTTTTATATGGACGATAACTACATTATACTACTTCAGAGTACAATAACAATTACACGTTTGATTACAACATATTACAACAGAAAATATAGGATTTTCTAGGAAAAACATACTTACAATTTCAAAGAACAGAAAACAGATTTCAATTACAAACATGCTTATGAACTCACCAACTTAATCTTTAACACTCTTTTCAAAACTACTTGTATTCTCAGGAAATCAGTAAACATGTACATCCACGAGTTTTTGAGACGACGGAGCTTCATAGACTCATGTCTTTTAACTTTTTCTATACATTTTTGGTGTCAATATACAATGATTTGAACACATATGTAATAACTTATACTTTATCAATACATGTTTGTCGTACTTTGATTACTATTATACAATTGTTGTGATACTGCACATGACGTCATCCGCCCCCGAACGTTTCCGTCGTTCCGGTGTGGGGGTGTGACACCCGGTATCAAGAACTTCCAAAGAACTCTTTACTTTAGGTGAATAGCCAATTATTAAGAGAGAAGATAGATAGAGAAGTGCATATGTTGTGCCCCAGGTCGGATATTTTCCAATCACGCAGAGGGGAAAACATGTGACAAACAAAGATAGAGAGATTGAGAGGGAGAATGTTGCATATGCTGCATTCCAGGTCGAATATGTTCCAATCGCACAAAGGAGACAACGTATGACTGACAGATAGAAAGCAAGAAAATAATTTCCTATAGACCTACTTTATCAGAACCCCCCAGTCGCCCTATCAGTACCAGAATTAAGGACATGATTCCATACATCGAGGAAATCTTAAGCCCCAATTCTAGATACATATGACTTTAATGTATCCCGCAGGCTCCGTTGTTTATCTCACTGCTCAATCTACCCGAGCGCCGTATGGTCAGTCAAAACAAAACTATCTAAGTCCACACTATCAAATCCTTTCATTGCCAGCTATGTCTAGTCCTTTTTAATCCTTCGTGCCTACTAGCACATTGAGCACAGAGTCTAGACAATTCAGCTTTAGTACCTTACACTTGTTTAAACTACCCGTTATCACTCATTTTTAATATCACTTCCCAAATAATACCTACAAACGAAAAACTATAAGAACATATTTTTGGATTTTTGTTTTTGAAATTTTTGTATTTTGATTTCTCCTCCTTAAATTTGGGCATGGGAAGAAATAAAATAAATGCGTAAATTTAAAAATTGTCGTCAAAACGAATCATTTTAAGAGAAACTCAGGAGTATCGGGAAGAAAACTCAAACCGTAATTCACCAATGGAATTTGCATCCAGATGGTCTAAGAACAGCACACATATGTAGCAACATGTTCAGCCTTAGCTGTGTTTCAATATCGGAACACATCCAAAAACTATTCACATCATTAAGTACAATCCCCATTTTTGATCTCTTCCTTCTTCCTTTCCCGTAAAGGACACATACCTTCACTTAAAGTTCTGAGTGTTTTACAGTTGAGAGATGCTTCCTATCATGTGTCTGGAACAGCCACTATCAACAAATAGAAGTCTGATTATATTCCTCCATAGTTGCTCCAGCACAGAGTGCAGGATTAGTTGGTCTTTGGAACCCAGTCCATTTTGAAGTTGGGTTGACCATTATCATCTACACAAGGTACTCTCTCCCATGACATATCCTGTTTATCACACACAGAAAGTGAAGAAATGTCAGAATCATTAGACAATTTGGGAGTGTGAACCTTTGGTACCCATCTGTAGTTGGGTTTAACCCATTTCTTGTTTGATCGGATGGATGCCTCAGCACTTGCTTTAGAACTTGAAACCGAACGCCGAGATGACTTTGACCTAACCAATTTTGGTTTAACTGGACCATCTCTTGAATTTCGCTTCTTGGCTGGCATACCCTTCTTGTCCTTGTGAGTTTGATTCTTGGCCTTTTTCGCATTCCAGTCACCATTGTGTGAACGTGACCTCGAAAGGTTTATTTTGGAGGATCTCCCTCTTGGCGTGTTCTGCCATCCTTGTGCATAGTAGGGAACATATGCACGATTTGGACAATTTCTAGCAATGTGTACAGGTGTTCCACAATGGAAACAAGTCTATTTCTTCACGTAGAAGTTGTTTTTGCCTGTCCCTGGTAGCATGCCCATGGCTTGTCTTTGATTATTCCCACAAGCACACTTACATCAAGCGGTCTGTTTAACTTGTTTTGGTGGCATGTATTTACCAACAACATGTTTATTAGAAGTAAGTAAATTAGAAGCAACAGATTCAGAGTTCAAGGAGACATTGGTCTGACAATCAACAGAACTAGAATTATTTTTGTTCTCATCTTCCACTACTTTACCTGGACATGAAGTAGAAACATTAGTATCCTTCACCTTAATATTCTCAGTTGGGCCTGATTTTTCAGTCTTAACTGAAGCTGGAACATGGGGCAAACCAAACTGAGCAGATGTCTCTTCCTCATTGATTTCAAGGGGTGGGTTATAGTTGTCATTGAAGGGAGGTGAAACACCGTGATACCCTAGACCCTTAGTTTGATTATCTTTAAATTTTAATTGTTTTTCTATCATGGACACAACTACCTCACTTGACACGTCAAATTTCTTAAAGTTGAATTCATCATCTTTATATTTAGCTTTTCAATGCATCAAGTTCGGAAGTTAATTTGGCAATTTCCTTTTTAGCATAGTTGTAGTTTTCACATTTATTACTATATTCTTCTTGAAGTTTTCTAAAGTCTTTGGTTTAGGCCTCTAGTTGTTCTTTTAAAGGTTTTTGGGCCTTCCTAAGTGTATATCCTTCATATTTAAGGTCCTCAATTTCCCTTTTTAATAAGTCATGTTGATCACGATAAAATTTAATTTTAGCTTCACAAGACTGAGAACATGAAGCTTCATTGACCTTGGTGATTGAGGAACTCATTGTTTACCAAAAATGCCCTTTGACTTGAAACCTCAAAAGTCAACCTAAAAAGTCAAACTTAAAAAGTCAAACTTGAAAATTAAAAATCAAACGAGAAAGTCAAACGTGAAAACTTGAAAGTTAAACGAGAAAGTCAAAGATTAAACTTGAGAGTCAAAGTCAAATTTGAAAGTCAAAAGTCAAAAATGAAAGTCAAACTTTAAACTTAGAAGTCAAAAGTCGAAAGTCAAAACTTTAGGCCGAAAACGAAAATTTCAAGACCAAAAACGAGAGTATTTGACCAAAACCGAGAGTATTTGACGAAATATGTGACTTTTTGACCAAATACGAAGCTTTAATATCGAAAACGAGGCTATTGGATTGAAAATGTGGTTTTTGGACTGAAAATAAGCCAAAAGATTGAAAATTCGAATTTGCAACTAAGAATGTGACGCCTCTTGATCCAGACCGAGAAGACTCGCACCGAAATCTCGGACTAAGAACCTGCTGACCGAAAACCTCCGGACCGAGAACCTGCTAACCGAAATCGTCCGAACCGAAAACTCTCGTAGACGCTCTATCGCAAACCCTCACATCGAGAACCTCCGAGACGCTCCACCGCAAATCCTCGCAGACCGCAAACTCGCTTTCAGCCAAAAACTCCTCGGAAACCCTAGACCGAGACCGAGATTAGCCGCCGGGGTCTCGTAAATTACGACCAAAAACACGATTTTTTCAACTTTTTAACGCTAAACTCGATCAAAAACTCAAAATTATGAAGAACACGAAGAATAAACAACCAATATTTCGTCCAAAACAAATCGAAAACGCCAAAACCTTCAAGAAAAAGTCCAAAAACATTCAATATCTTGCCAAATTGATTGATACGATCCAAGCTCTGATACCACTTGTAAGTCCGAAATTCGCTTGATGTATCAATCAGATACACTTGATGGTGCGGAATCCAAATCAGGTGGATGTAGCAAGATAGAATATAAAAGAAGAAGAAGAAGAAGAACAAGATGAATCTTCAATGCACACAATAATATTCAATGATAATCCAGTACACAAGATTCACACACACACACACGTTCTCTCTACTTTCTCTCAACTAAAACACGCCTCTTCACAATGGCAGCCCTTTGAACGTCCCACCCTCTCTTCTCACTCACTTGCCACGCCTTTTTGATACTATATATATATATATATATATATATATATATATATATATATATATACATGGACAAAACCCAAGCCCAAAATCCAAAGGCCTGACCGAAATCACATGTGATTTCGGTCCAACCAATCGAAAACCCAAGACTGATTTTGGCCCAAGACCGGAAACTATAAATGCCTAGAATAGCAAAGTATAAACCATAAATTTAGACCTAACAATTGTTGACCCGTTGTGGTCGGTTATGGGTTCCTATGTCTGGTGGGGTCAGACAGATTGTGTTGGAGGAGGTTCATAAATCTCACTTTTCTATCCATCTAGGGACCACCAAGATGTATCAGGATTTGAGATTGATCTATTGGTGGTCGTGTATGAAGAGGGAGATCGCCTGGTATGCGGAGAGGTGCATCAACTGCAGAATGGTCAAGGCTGAGCATTAGAGGCCGCATGGCAAGCTGCAGCCTCTGGAGGTTCCCATGTGGAAATGGGAGCAGATTTCGATGGATTTCATCACCAGGTTGCTGAAGACGGCAAAGGGTTTC
Source organism: Lactuca virosa (assembly GCF_052849685.1). Taxonomy (NCBI): domain Eukaryota; kingdom Viridiplantae; phylum Streptophyta; class Magnoliopsida; order Asterales; family Asteraceae; genus Lactuca; species Lactuca virosa. The sequence goes on from NC_136432.1 coordinate 198,945,638, forward strand.
GATGCTATTTGGGTCATCGTGGATCGATTGACCAAGAGTGCCCACTTCCTGGCGATTCGGGAGAGTTCTTCGGCCGAGAAGTTGGTCGATGTGTATATTCGTGAGATCGTTGATCGTCATGGGGCTCCCGTATCCATTGTTTCAGATCATGATGTTCTGTTCACCTCCCGTTTTTGGCAGAACTTCCATGAGGATCTGGGCACACGGTTGCAATTCAGCACAACTTATCACCCGTATACCGACGACCAGAGTGAGCGGACGATACAGACTCTGTAGGATATGTTGCGGGCCTGTGTCATTGATTTTTGTGGGAGATGGGACTCCAACCTACCCCTTTGCGCAGTTCTCCTACAACAACAGTTTTCACTCCAGCATTGGCTCTTTGCCTTTTGATCTCTTGTATGGGCGGAGATGTCGTACCCCGGTTTGCCGGTGCGAGGTTGGTCACAGGGTTACGGGGCGGACCGAGTTGGTACTTTAGACTACGGAGATGATTCAGCAGATCATGCAGAGATTGCAGACTACTTAGAGTCGGCAGAAGAGCTACGCCGACCGACACCGATCCGAGTTGGAATTTCAGGTCGGCGATATGGTATTGCAGAAAGTCTCACCTTGGAAAGGTGTGATTCTCTTCAGGAAGAGGGGGAAATTGGATCCCCGGTATATTGGGATGTTCCGGATTAGTGCCAAGGTTAGCAAGGTGGCGTACAGATTGGATCTTCCTGAGGAGCTCAGTCAGATTCACACCACTTTCATTGTTTCGCGGCTGTAAAAGTGCATATTGGATGAGGATGCAGAGGTTTCCTTGGATGATATTTAGGTTGATGAGCACCTGAATTATGTTGAGAGGCCGGTAGCTATTCTAGAAAGGAAGGTAAATGTTTTGCATTGCAATGAAGTACCTTTCGTAAAGGTATGATGGTAGCACCGGAGGGGCTCCAAGTGGACCTTGGAGTCGGTGACTGAGATGCGGGAACATTACCCGGATTTGTTCACAGCAGCAGACTTCAAGGAAGAAGTCTAGTTCGAGTGGGGGAGAGTTGTAACACCCTGATTTCCAGGTTTGAGAGTTATTCCATTTTTGCATGTTTTTCCTCTGAAACACGGCGTGGTGAAGCCTCACTACGGCGTGTTGAGGAACTTCTGGGCCGCATGTTTTTATGGACCAACACGGTGTGTAGGTGGGCAAACACTACGTGTTGTCGGCTGGTTGAGGAAACCGTATTTTTCAGGGTTTTGCACCTATATAATCTCTTTAAGTCCCAAGCGGTGGTCTTTTATCTGCCTCTAAATCCCCATATTGACCCTTGAGAACCCTAATCATCTTTCCCTCTCATTTGTGAGCTAGTGTGGTGTTTTTGGAGCCAAAGAAGAAAGAAGTTGGAAGAAGGAAGTAAGAATCCTGCAAGCAAGCCCCCATCTTTCAGTTTCACACTCTTTTGGACGTTTGTAAGTGTCCAACATCCGATTTTTATTCCTCTATGTTGCTAGATCTTGAGTTTTGTCCTTTTTTCTTATTGTTCTTAAGTTAGGGAATGGTTGGATCTTATAAAGTTAGCAAATCTATGAATCTCTAGGTCTAAGTGACCTTGTAGAGTCTTGGATCTGGCCTATAGTTGAGTTTTGATGTATTGCTTGGAGGGTAGGTCATAAATCCCCATTTTTGACCTTTTTTGGGTTCAAGACATGAACTGGGAATGCATGTCTATAAAACACCGATCATTGAGATGGTTTTGGTGCTAGAATCTCTTCTGGAAAGGATGGGTTTCAGATTTCAAGGATTTAGTGCTTCTTGATTAAGCCTTTAAACCTTCAAGCCTTGTGGTTAGGTTTTGGGACCCTTGGAGTAGTTCTAAAGGATAAAGTTGGAAACTTTATTCTTCTTGATAGCATTTGGGTCTAGATCTGAGCCTTGGAGTCCCTGGAATCGTAGAAAACAGTTGAATGTATTAAGTTGGTGGAACTTGGGCAAACACGACATGGTTGCAACCGAACACGGCTAGTTGCCTAGAGTTTTCCTGATTGTCTGGATGCTATCGAAACACGATGTGTTTTCTAGTAAGCACGACGTGTTGGGTCAACATGGACTGTTGATCTTGACTGTTGACTTTGACCAAGTTTGATATTGAGAGTATTTTCGGTATTTTGGAATTCTTATGGAAATTTGCCATTTGATGGAAGTAGGTATCGTGTACAGATATGAGATTCGGAGTCGGGGTTCATCAGTTCTACTCAGTTTGCTAGGTGAGTTGTCCTCATTGTACTCTTGGGTCGAAGGCACCAATGTCGGCCCTTTTGATTGTTCTCCTAGTTTATTGTATGCTTGCTATGCTGTTGTGATTTATTAGATCGGCATCCTGGTAGATAGGATGTGCTATGTTATAGTGATCCGCTAGACCTGTATGACTGTCTGTATATGCTAGCTATGTTTAATTATGTTATATGTGAATATGTGATGGTTGGTTGGGTTGAGGCGGTCCTGCTGTGTGCAGAAGGCCAATAGACCTAGGGTGGCCCGGCTAGACTGAATGCCTGTGAGGCGGACCGATCAGGACGAAGGCCCAAAGAACGGTCCAGACAGGCCGAAGGCCCAGTGCGGCGGTCCATATATGATGAAAGTTCTGTATGCATGTTGTTGTTGTAATATCTATGATTATGTGTTGTGGTGGTATTTTGGGGAAACTCACTAAGCATTGGGCTTACAGTTTTAAGTTATGTTTTACGTACCTCAGATGATCGTGGGAAAGCGAAGGCATGACCGTGCATCTCCTCATATTATGTTTTGTGATTTTGGGTAAAACTCTGATGCTAAACATGTTTTAAAAGCAACATTGTAAACAATTATGATTTCGGCTGGTTTGAAAAACTTTAAATCTTTATGAAATTTTATGGATGTTACATAAACTATATGGACAAGTTCATGATTATTTATCCCTTTGGATTTTTGGGTGCAAGTGTTTTGTGTTACGTCCTCATGCAGAACGAAACAAGTTATCTACAAAATCGATGATGTATGTATTTTTGGGATACTATACTGGTTCGGAAGGATATAGGTGTTTTACTCCAGTAAGTTATAAATCGTATGTTTCTCGACATGTAACCTTTTTGGATCATATTATGTTCTACTCTATTCATGCTAAGTATCACGACATGACACGATCAGATCTTTAGGTTATTGATCATTTTGGTATTAATGATGATGATAGTCCATATGATGCCCACCTCATGATCCTTTTTCAGATATCACTCTTATAACATCAGCTCACGATGCTTTTTAGACATCACTCTTACAACATCTGATGCCCCTGTGTAACACCTCCCACAACTGTGATTGCTCCCATTCATGTTGCGACTCTGAATACTCCATTACCAAGGAGGCCTGTTAGAACTTGTCAGACCACTAGGCTCCCAAAATTTGTGTATTCTTTTTACTCTCCAACATTTGCATCCTTTATTGCCAATATACACCGTCTTTCTGAACCCAAGTCCTAGAAAAAAGGTATATTGTGATCCTCTCTGGGGAAATTCTATGGATGAGGAGCTTACACATCTTTATCTACATTGATCATTACTTCTTAAATAAAGTTACTTGCAAAACACATATTAACAAAAAAAATAAGATACAAAGAGCTTAGTGAGTAATCCTTAACAATGTACACATAATAATAATTATATAAGAATACACCACTCATTGGTATATATTTTCTCGAGACTCACTTACCTATTAAATTTTATATTCACATTACTCAAATCATCATATTCTCTTCTACTCTCTCTCTCTCTCTGTCTCTATCTCTCTCTTTCTCTCTTTCTCTCTTTCTCTAATCTCTATGTACTTATTCTCTTTGTTTCGCTCAACTCTTTTTATACTCACTTTTTTTTCTTATTTACTCTTTCTACTCTTCTATATTGATTTTCCTTCTTTCTCTCTACTCTTTACTCTCTCTCTCTCACTCTCTCTCTCTCTCTCTCTCTCTCTCTCTCTCTCTTTATTATTCTTTCTTTCTCTATCACTATACACATCATCTATCTTTCATATCTTTATAGTTACACTGAAACTCTATCTCTCTCTTTCTTTATCTCTATACTTCTCTTCTCCATCACCATTACTCTCTCTAACTGTTTCTATCTTTCTTAATAAGTTTCTCTCTCTATTTCTCTCTATCTCTCTCTCACCCTATCATAACTCACCAATATATCTCTCTATATCTATGTCTCCCTCTCCCTCTACCTCTCCCTCTCTCCATCTTACCATACTAAGTCATTAACTAGTATACCAATACTTGACTATTTATCTCGGTAACTCTCACTCCTTAACTCATATAGTAATATATAGCTACATGTCTCAATCATAGTAGTTTATTAACACATATTTTAATTCTCTATTTTATATTTCAAATGTACTTATTATGAATGTTACACTACATTGTGTATCTCAATCATAATCATATGTATACTCAAATAGTAATAACATACTAAAATTCTCAACTATCCTATTTAATAACTCATATATCATTAGGCAACTAAAATTCTCAATTATCACAATTACTCAACTCATATAATATTAATAAATAGAAATTCAAATATTATACTCAAATCTGAGCTTGCAGAATAATTATCACATATCTGGATAACAATACTCTAGAGAAAGATATTGTTACTCACTTGGTTAGTTAGTGAGGACTAACTATTATTCTGGCCTCCACTTTAGCACTGCTTTCATATTCATCACTTGTACAACCCTAATTGGAAAATATATCATGTTCATTAAAATTTGTCTAATCTCATCACTATATCCACAACAGTGAGCAATTACATGATCACTAACCAGACCCGATAACTATTTGTCACCCAAGCTAGTCATATTTTTAATTATAATTCACAAACGACTTTAACCCGCTAGCTGCCCGTCCAATCGACAAATCTCGGTAAATTAGGTTATTAACTCGAAATGACTACATTAACATTTGACAAATCACGTGGTTCTTAATAGCACCATATCACAAAAGCACATAACACATACTCGGGTCAAATAATTCTCTACAAAATATCCCATAATCATATTTTCAAAAAAACGGGATAAAATATACATCCATAAATCCTGTAACTCAACTCCGTATCTCCCTTACAATAACGTAACTTCTCTTTAACAATCTCCCGATAATGCTTCCCGAGCCGCTCCCCCGACCGCGTGTGCCAAAACTCGTTTAATGACAGAACACACTCATATATATATATATATATATATATATATATATATATATATATATATATATATATATATATATATATATATATATATATATATCCTGCGTAGCACCACATTGTGTCATCAGTAAAGAAGGTGTAAAAGTACATCCTACAAATATTATGGCTGTTATGGAATGGGAACCACCGAAAAAGCTAAAAAGGATATGTAGCTTTTCCCGATTAGCAGGGTACTGCTGTCAGTTTTTCAAAGGTTTTTCAAGCATAGCCATCCCATTAACGAAGTTAACATGAAAGACTGAGAATTTTTTTGGACAGAAGAGCAACAACAAGTCTTTTTGTGTAAGACCCCCAAACCAGAACGGCGGAAACGTTCGGGGGCGGAGGACGTCATGTAAGTATCACAACACATGCAATATAGTAATCAAAGTACAAACAACCATTGCATTAATAAGTATAAGTTTTACATAAGTGTTTAAACATTACATATTCAAACATCAAAGTAGATACAGTAGAAGACAAGAGTCGCAGTACGGTACTAGGTAGTCTTCTCAAAAGCTTCAGGAGTGTACCTATCTACTGGATTCCTGAGAATACAAGTTATTTTGAAAGAGTAGATCAGCATTTTAGCTGGTGAGTTCATAAGTATTTTAGTTATATAAAGTATACTCTAAGTTCTTCGAAAAGTTCGCTGGTTCCTCCAAAAAATCCTATATTTCCTGATGTGATAAAATGATAACCTCAATAGTTCCCTATGCAATTACTTAGTTTATACTAGTTATATATACCCTAATATCGAATGGACAGTTAAATGGGTGAATCTGCCCTAAGCCCACAACCAAACAAGGAACAGGAAGTAAGGCGGAAGTCACATATTACACTGTTAATCAGATATTACTTATATATAAGTCTGATGTATAAACTAAGGAATTATAGAATTAGCCACTAAAGGTCTTTTATGTTATACTAGTTTAAAGAGAGTGAATGACTAAGTTCCATCTGATAAGTAGCTTTAAATCCCCATAAAACCGTTCTGATAAGTAGTTTTAAATCCTCATAAAACCATTTCAGTATAGTAGTTTTATTTATGGAAGAAGATTAATACAGTAGTATTTCTTAAAAATAAACTACCGATGAATAACTACCCTAATATTAACCTGGTTAATTAGGGTTTAAAATGTGATAAAGTTGTAACCATGCTGGACTAGAATGAACACAACGACCAACTGGTGTCGAAACTGAATATGTGACATTTGTCACCCCATGGCTGGTCTGCCGGACTGTAGCTAGCAATCGGGATGTGGGATTGTCGGTCCCGTATAGATCTATACACACAATGCCCGCTCTCCCTCCAGAAGATTCTAGTTACGAGGATATAACATAACAAGTATTGCTATGTCCTGAACACATACCATCACATTTTAGTTTGAATAAAGATCGAATTATATCCTTTTCTTGATAAAGTAGTTTAGACCTCATATACTTATTTAGAAATATAGATTTCTCGTTTGTTTCTAATTTAGTTTGTATTATCACCCCGTGATTGATAACCCTGGTACGTTGTATTTGTAACCCTGTTAATGCAAACCCGGTATGATGTATTATTACCCCGTGATTGCTAACCCTGGTACGTTTCATGACTTTAAGTTATTTTGGAAGTATTTGGTAATCCTTAAAAGTATAAGGAAATCCTTTGTGTGATTGATATCACATACAATTATTAACACAATTTAGATTGTGTTCAACTTGTATTCCCCCCCCCCCCCCAAAAGCATTTAAAACCATTACAAAGGTAGATTATAGGGGTATGAAGTCACTTGATAAGTGGTGATTTGGGCAGCGTTTCGTTTCCATAAATGATCTTTCTCGAAAAAACCGCGAGTTTTTGATTAAAACTGGGCTTTACGCGGGCAACACTTCGACTGGAAAGAGGGTAGCTTCTCGAGAATTGTGGGGCTTCGGGGCTTCCTTCGAGTGTTAGATATGATATCGGGGCTTTGGGGGGTTGTAAGGAAGTTTAAAGGGATGAAAAATGTGAAAAAGCATGAAATTTTGGGTGAAAATGAGTTAAGAACCGGGAGATCTCGCAGGCCTTTTATAGGCCGAAGCCTCGGATCCGAAGCAAGGGGAAGGAGACGCGTGTCTCGGACAGGTGGCGAGGGGGAGGCTTCACCTCGGACAGCTGGCGAGGCGCGTCGGAACGTGAGTGGGCCAGGACTTCGGTCGAATCAGAATAGGACATGGGTCCGACATGGGGAGGTCTCGCATGCGAGGTGACGTGTCCGGATTGTGGCCATGCGATTTTTCCCGGTTTTCAAGATTTTTCGATTTTTGTGCCCAAAACTTTCGAAATTCATAACTTTCGTATACGAGCTCCGTTTTCGACGTTCTTTATAGGAACGCATAGGTAAAGTTATACTCTACGACTTTCGTTTAGACTTCGTCGGCTAATTTTGAATTTATTTTTCATATTATTATTTTTAACAGACCGGGACAGGAAAATCCGTTAAAAATTCATAACTTCCTTATCCGACGTCCGTTTTTGTCTGTCTTTTTACCGTTGTACTACTATTGACGAGACCTTCAATTCTCGTTTAGGTTGTGTTGGCTAAAAATCACTCGATCTTTATTTCGAGTTTTTAGTTGTATACTGCTATACTGAAACTCTAGAAAAATCATAACTTCCTCATACGAAGTCAGATTTTGACGTTCTTTTTATGAAAGTTCTCGGTTTAACATAATATAAAACTTTCATTTAGATTGTTATGGCTAAAAATCCTTTTGTTGAAAATTCACTTTTTACACTGAAGAGTGTTTTGCCGGTTTTGTAGCGGATCTTCGATTGGTCATAACTTCTTCGTTATAACTCGGATTTCAGTGTTCTTTATATTTTTGGAAACCTTGTGATAATCTCTACCACTTTGTTCACCCCAATTAAGATTATTGAACAATTTATTTTTGACCTAAATTTGACTGGTGTTACATTATCCCCCCGTTAGAGGGAATTTCCTCCCGAAATTAAGTCTAGAGTGATAGTCATGGACTAGGGAAAAGATGTGGATATTTTCATTTCATCTAATCTTCCCTTTCCCAATTGAATTCATGTCCCCGGTTTGCAATCATGCGAACCTTCACTATCGGGATAAGACTTTGCTTGGTTTTTTTGATTTCCCTATCCATGATTTCTATTGGTTCTTCTACAAAGTGTAGACTTTTATTTAACTTGATTTCGTCGAGTGAAATAACAAGTGTTTCATTGGATAGACACCTCTTTAGATTAGATATGTGAAAGGTGGGATGAATGTTATTAAGTTTCTGTGGTAGTTTAAGTTTATAAGCTACAAGACCGATTCTAGTAAGAATCTCGAATGGTCCTATGTACCTTGGATTTAGTATTCCACGCTTTCTGAAGCATATCTTGCCCTTCCGGGGTGAGACCTTCATATGACAAGGTCACCAACCTAGAATTCCAAGGGTTTTCTCTTATCGAAGGCATAGCTTTTTTTGATTAACTCTGGAAGCTTCATGTTGCTTCCTGATTCGTATTCTCTTTTTGGTAGTCTCTTGGAATAATTCCGGTCTAGCGAGAGTGTTGTCTAGAAATTGGACCTCTAGTTACTTGCATATCACCAACTTTAGTCCAGTGCAGATAGGATCTGCACTTGCGACCACATAAGGTTTCGAATGGAGCAACTTTAAATGCTAGCATGGTAAAGGACTCAACTAATTGGTAAATGGGTATCCCAAACTTCACCAAAGTCGATCACATATGCTCATGACTACTCTAGTTCCCAGAGATTTCTGAAGTGACTGCCTGAACTGGGAGATGATTCTATTATCTCAACGGAGATAACAGATATTGGAACACCGTGCACTCCGACTAATCTCTCTAACACATGTTCTAGTTATCTTCTCTATTTGCCTGTTTCTTCAAAATTGTAGGAAGTGCGCGGACTTGCCTAATCTGTCGACGATCACCCAAAATGGAATCAAGTCCACCTGTTGCCTTGGTAACTTGATTATAAAGCCCATTGTAATCCGCTACCACTTCCACTCAGGTATCTCCAGTTGTTGTAATAAGCCTGCGGGCTTTTGCTCTAATAAGACTCATACTTGGCTCATCTATCATCACCTCGTGTATATGAGTCATATATAATTTAGATTGACAAAACGTTCGGTTAGGTGGCTCTGCCCCAAGTCCACAACCAGACAAGGAACAAGAAATAGGGCTGAATCACACATCCTAAATCTTGTTGAGTCTAAACTATATGCCACTCTTGAGTATACATTTAGCAGCGATAGATTAGTCTAATGAGTTCTTTATACTTTATTCTTGAACTTTAGTCTTCTTCGGAGGTCTATTCGGTATACTACCGGTGGTTATTGACTTCTGAAACTTCTTTGGTGCTTTCTGCTTCAAGTTTTCTATCTACTGAGCAGGATAGAAGGTGTGGTATCCCTCGCATGGGTACTTCTGAGGTCTTGAGGTGAGAGATGACATAAGGGTTTGCGTTATGCATTGGAAGAATTTCATCTTACGGCTGATTAAGGAAAAAGTTCTTTTACACAGTATAAGAATTTTTACATGGTAAGGACCAGGCCAAACCATGTCGAATGAAGATGTCGGAATTTTCTCGAAGAAATAGATATTAAGTCGTTCTGGGGGAAATGATTACTAGGATGATGAACTATCCTATGTACCTAAGTTTTCAGCGCTTCCGGTTTTATTTTGTTATTACTGTTACGAAACCCCTTTTTGATTCAAAATTGGCGGGTACTACCAATACGAGGGTTCTGATAATTTGAAATTATGAACTTTCATCAAATGATCCTTACTAGGTCTCTCTATAATCGTTTGGTGTATACAAGTCATGTGTAATTACTATTGGTAAGACCTTTGACTGAGCAACCCTTCCCTAAATCCACAACCAAACAAGGAACAGGAAATGAGGCGGGATCACTCACTCTAAGTCTACAAATCTTAATTATAAATGACCCTTATGTATACACTAAGCCATCATAGCTTACCTGTTAGGGTTTCAAGTTTTATATGAATGCTGTGATTTCGTTCGAATGAGAGAGTAATCGTAATTAACATTATTTATTGGGATTTGGAAGCGTACCAAAATATAACAGGGTTCCTTGATGCTTCTCCATTCCCTAGGGATCAAACTCCTCCTGCTCCCCCGTCGTTCTTCTCTGTTGGACAGTCCCTCTTGAAATGTCCTATTTCACCACAAAGGTGACATATTGGAATGGTTCCAACATTGGTAGTTGAAGTGATGAACTCAACCGGGGTTCTACAGATGCGGGCGGTGTGCCCCTTCATGTTGTATTTATTGCAATGCAGCTCTCGGCAAACTCCATGATGATGGTAGTTACACTTGCTGTAGTGTGGAAGGTTTCCTAAGTACGGTGTGGTCGGTGCTGGAATAACAGGGCTGATGGGGGTATTGACTGCCCTAGATCGTTGCCCTCTGTCCTTTCTCGTTCTCGAACTTTCGTTTCAGGATATTAGGTTTGAGGTTCGAAGTGTCCTTACAAATAGGTACTCGTTGCTATACTTGGTTATCACCACGATCGTGATTGCCGATAGCATTACCACTAACATTTGAGTTGTTAGCATTAAGGTGTGCCATGACAGCTGCTACAGCTGCTGTGACTGCAGCTTGAAACGTAGCCGAATCTATCTGAAGAACTGGTGTTTTGCCGGTGGGTTGGTTTTGTTTCTTCGGAGGCATGATCCTGTTATACGATAAGAAAACGAGCTCGTGAGCGACTATCGTTGGCTCTAGATGTATTCTAATCATTTGTATCTACATATAAATTTTTCGTTTTGTTATACTGTTCTCAATGATTCGACCTACATCCCTATGATGCAATCCTGGTAAGGAGCAGAAATAAGTTTCTAGTATGGTTATGAACCGAGTGTCATCCGAACTAAGTTACCTTCGATTGGTGGATATCGTTTTCCAACTTTCGAAATGATTTGAAAACAATTCATAATAAAGTCTACATAAAATAGACTTATGAATTTGAGAAGTAATCACTATCAATTGAGATTTTGTGATCCGATTTATTGTTATTAGTCGTTACAGGAAAAGAAGATAAGTTCAAAACCTAATGTGAGTAATGTAAATACTAACTCACTAGGTTGAATCGATTTACTAGTTATTACTTAGATGAAAAGGCGCTCAAACACTTCACATGAATCACGCGTGGTTTTCCTCTGTTCTCTGTTCTATTCTAGGTGGTAATGATTTGTTCTCTCCTGGTATCTATAGGGTATCCTTCTCCTCCGTAGGTATATTGAATTCCTGAGCTGTCTTAAATCTGATTCTGACACTGATCCGCATTACTTCGTAACGAAGATTTTGAATCTTGGAAGTTCATGCGAATCTGTCATTGGTGTCCTTAATACGGTAATGATTTCTATAGTTTCTTTACTTCTCATCTGTTTCTTTCTCAGAATTCTCCTAATGAAATTCTGTTGGATCCTCCTTGACTCTTCTATTGATTGCTGGAGTGACTACATCTATCTAAGGGGTTTATACGAGAATGGGAATGTCTAAAGAATCTATGAGAAAATTTAAATTTTTATGAAGGTGATCCTTTCTGGTCCTTCTATAATCACATATTGTGTACCGATTATATATAATCCATGTCAAATAGACATTCGAATATGTAATCCTACTCTAAAACCACATCCAAACAAGGAAAAGGAAGTAGAGTGAAAATCACATATTCTAAGTCTATAAAATCTCAAGTATATATAACCTTAATGTATCCACTTAGTAATTATAGACTTACCAGAAAAGATCTTTTAAAATTTCCCAAAAGTTTATTTATGGTATTTAAAATACTTCCATGGTATTTTAATTATAAGTTTGATTCTTGGACTTCTAGATATAAGAAGTTGATAAGTTTTCAGTTTTCTTGTTATAGCATCCTAAAATACTCTTATAGTATTTTAACCTTTATGTTTAGTTCTAGAATTCTTCTGGTACCTAGGTAAGTTTTAGACTTGTTGCAACACTACAATCACTCCCAAACACATGTTGGTCATATATCAAATGAATATAGTTGATCAGGCTATATTGATCCCATATATGATTACATAATTGTCCAGGTTTAACTGTAATGTCCAACATCCAAATACTTTTGTTTTGTTGTTCTTGTGATACTCATTCTAGTATATATATTCTGCATGTACTTATACTTTTATAAAATATTGTTATATTTTTAAAGTATAACTCTTGGTCAGAGTGTTTTTATCCCAATGGGTTTATAGTTGTATATTTTTTATGACTGATGTACTGAGTTCACTATAAACAATGCTCTGATACCAATCTGTCACACCCCCAAACCAGAACGGCGGAAACGTTCGGGGGCGGAGGACGTCATGTAAGTATCACAACACATGCAATATAGTAATCAAAGTACAAACAACCATTGCATTAATAAGTATAAGTTTTACATAAGTGTTTAAAACTTACATATTCAAACATAAAAGTAGATACAGTAGAAGACAAGAGTCGCAGTACGGTACTAGGTAGTCTTCTCAAAAGCTTCGGGAGTGTACCTGTCTACTGGATTCCTGAGAATACAAGGTATTTTGAAAGAGTAGATCAGCATTTAAGTTGGTGAGTTCATAAGTATTTTAGTTATATAAAGTATAATCTAAGTTCTTTGAAAAGTTCGCTGGTTCCTCCAGAAAATCCTATATTTCCTGATGTGATAAAATGATAACCTCAATAGTTCCCTCTGGAATTACTTAGTTTATACTAGTTATATATAACCTAATATCGAATGGAAAGTTAAATGGGTGAATCTGCCCTAAGCCCACAACCAAACAAGGAACAGGACGTAAGCCGGAAGTCACACATTTCACTGTCAATCGGATATTACTTATATATAACTCTGATGTATAAACTAAGGAATTATAGAATTAGCCACTAAAGGTCTTTTATGTTATACTCGTTTAAAGAGAGTGAATGACTAAGTTCCATCTGATAAGTAGTTTTAAATCCCCATAAAACCGTTCTGATAAGTAGTTTTAAATCCCCATAAAACCGTTTCAGAATAGTAGTTTTATTTATGGAAGAAGATTAATACAGTAGTATTTCTTAAAAATAAACTACCGATGATTAACTACCCTCATATTAACCTGGTTAATTAGGGTTTAAAATGTGATAAAGTTGTAACCATGCTGGACTAGAATGAACACGACGACCTACTGGTGTCGAAACTGAATATGTGACATTTGTCACCCCATGGCTGGTCTGTCGGACTGTAGCTAGCAGTCGGGATTGTCGGTCCCGTATAGATCTATACACACAATGCCCGCTCTCCATCCAGGAGATTCTGGTTATAAGGATATAACATAGCAAGTATTTCTATGTCCTAAAGACATACCATCACATTTTAGTTTGACTAAAGATCGAATTATATCCTTTTCTTGATAAAGTAGTTTAGACCTCGTATACTTATTTAGAAAAATAGATTTCTCGTTTGTTTCTAATTTAGTTTGTATTATTACCCTGTGATTGCTAACCCTGGTACGTTGTATTTGTACCCCTGTTAATGCAAACCCGGTATGATGTATTATTACCCCGTGAATGCTAACCCTGGTACGTTGTATTTGTACCCCTGTTAATGCAAACCCTGTACGATGTATTATTACCCCGTGATTGCTAACCCTGGTACGTTGTATTTGTACCCCTGTTAATGCAAACCCGGTATGATGTATTATTACATCTTTAATATATTATCCATATACTAAAAGTATTATACGTATCCTAGTGTAGATAAATGAATTGTTAGTACTTTCTTTTCCTAATATACTCGGAATGAAAAGTATACAATCGTGAATCATACTTGTTTATTTAGTTTTGAATCATAAATTATACATATTATAATTTATACGTTCTATCTGATTAGCATGATCTCTCTTGAATGTACCCCTTTGCTCAGCATGATACAAAGGTAATGATACCGACTGAAGTAACCTTTTATATTCCCATATGTATAATGTATATAATTAAGAAGGAAACGACCTTCGGACAAATAACCTCACCTCAAATCCACATCCAAATAAGGAAAAGGAGATAAGGCAACTCATTAGTCCTAAGCCCTTTAAGTTCTATTTATATACTTATACATATATGAACATGATATTGATAATTATAATTTGAAATAGTTTATAAAACCTTTTTCAAAGAGTTTAATAGTATTAAAAGAGTTTTAACAGTATTTCAAAAAGAGTTTACATGACTTTAAAGATTTAGCATGACTTCAAGTCATTTTAGAAGTATTTGGTAATCCTTAAAAGCATAAGGAAATCCTTTGTGTGATTGATATCACATACAATTATTAACACAATTTAGATTGTGTTCAACTTGTATTCCCCCCCCCCCCAAAAAAAAGCATTTAAAACCATTACAAAGGTAGATTATAGGGGTATGAACTCACTTGATAAGTGGTGATTTGGGCAGCGTTTCGTTTCTATAAATGATCTTTCTCGAAAAAACCACGAGTTTTTGATTAAAACCGGGCTTTACGCGGGCAACACTTCGACTGGAAAGAGGGTAGCTTCTCGAGAATTGTGGGGCTTCGGGGCTTCCTTTGAGTGTTAGATATGATATCGGGGCTTTGGGGGGTTGTAAGGAAGTTTAAAGGGATGAAAAATGTGAAAAAGCATGAAATTTTGGGTGAAAATGAGTTAAGAACCGGGAGATCTCGCAGGCCTTTTATAGGCCGAAGCCTCGGATCCGAAGCATGGGGAAGGAGACGCGTGTCTCTAACAGGTGGCGAGGGGGAGGCTTCGCCTCAGACAGCTGGTGAGGCGCGTCGGAACGTGAGTGGGTCTCAACTTCGGTCGAATCAGAAGAGGACACGGGTCCGACACGGGGAGGTCTCGCATGCGAGGTGACGTGTCCGGATTGTGGCCATGTGATTTTTCCCGATTTTCAAGATTTTTTTATTTTTGTGCCCAAAACTTCTGAAATTCATAACTTTCGCATACAAGCTCCGTTTTCAACGTTCTTTATATGAACGCGTAGGTAAAATTATAATCTACGACTTTCGTTTAGACTTCGTCGGCTAATTTTGAATTTATTTTTAGTATTATTATTTTTAACAGACCAGGACAGGAAAATCCGTTAAAAATTCATAACTTCCTTATCCGACATCCGTTTTTGTCTGTCTTTTTACCGTTGTACTACTATTGACGAGACCTTCAATTCTTGTTTAGGTTGTGTTGGCTAAAAATCACTCGATCTTTATTTCGAGTTTTTAGTTGTATACTGCTATACTGAAACTTAGAAAAATCATAACTTCCTCATACGAAGTCAGATTTTGACGTTCTTTTTATGAAAGTTCTCGGTTTAACATAATCTACAACTGTCATTTAGATTGTTATGGCTAAAAACCCTTTTATTGAAAATTCTCTTTTTACACTGAACAGTGTTTTGCCGGTTTTGTCGTGGATCTTCGATTGGTCATAACTTCTTCGTTATAACTCGGATTTCAGTGTTCTTTATATTTTGGAAACCTTGTTACAATCTCTACCACTTTGTTAATCCCAATTAAGATTATTGAATAATTTATTTTTGACCTAAATTTGACTGGTGTTACATTTTGTGTCTCAAAAGAGTATTGTTTGAAGCACCAATATTATCCTTAGCACAAGGTGGGGAAGATTTTTTTGTTTATTATGACTCTTCACGTGTTGGGTTAGGATGTGTATCAATGCAAAAAGGCAGAGTGATTGCATATGCTTCAAGGTAATTAAAAAACGTTTAACAGGTTTATCTAGTACATGATTTGGAAATGGCGGTCTTAGTGTTTGCATTGAAGATATGGAGGCATTATTAATATGGTGTCAAATTTCAAATATTTACCGACGATAAGAGTTTAAAATACATGTTTGATCAAAAAGAGTTGAACACGAGACAACGAAGGTGGATGGAATTATTAAATTATTATGAATGCTAAATATTGCATCATCCCGGAAAAGCAAATGTAGTAGTAAGTGCTTTAAGACTAAAAGAGCTAACAGTTCGAGTAAAGTCTGCGCAAATGGGAATTTCTATAAAGTTAGCCGATTCAATACTGGAGGCACAGATAGAAGCTGAAAGACCTGAACAAATAAAGAGCGGGAAATTGAAGGAATATAATTCCAAATTAGAAACCAACACAAATGGTTTGAAAACTTTTATGGCACGAAAAGAGAAATGAAAAGAGAAATAGGAATTTTTTTGGAACAGTGTCTGATGTGTCTACAAGTAAATTCGAATCATCAGAAGCCATATAGTGACGTACACCCATTACCAATTCCAAAAAAGATATGGGATGACATTATTATGGATTTCATTAAGAAGTTGCCCCGGACCTCACACGGATATGATTCCATTTGGGTTGTGGTCAATCGACTAACTAAATCAGCACAATTCTTACCAATAAGGGAAAGTTATACTACCAAGAAATTAGCAAAAATATACATCGATGAAGTAGTGAGGCGATACGGAGTTCCTACCTTTATTTTGTTAGACATAGATAGTAGATTTACATCGAGATTTTGGCAAATCTTCCAAGAACAAATGCGCTCGAAGGTATTTGAAGGTATGTATCGATCGGACACACTTCAAGTATAATAAACAAGAACAAACTAAACTAAGCAAATAAAGAACATAAAAAGTAAAGAACACGAAGTATTCACCAAATTGTCTTTAACCAAGAAAGGAGTTTTTATCACCAAGAAAACAGGTTGTCACAAAAGACGGTCACCAAGACGTCTTTTTAGGGTTTTACCCAAATGTTGAATATATACTAAACTATAATAGTATATCCCTTGATTGAGGGGATTGTATCTAATCTATACTAAGAACCGATCCTCATCAAAAAGATATCAGATCTGTTATCTATTCTATACATATCCATATAAGAACCTCATATACACAGATTATATAAGATCACTATCTACATGCTGACCTTGGTGGTCAGCCTATAGAGTGTTTAACTCATCAGATCATAAGGTGTGGCCTTGAAATCTCCCCTATTTGATCATGTAAAAACTTATTTTCTTCAAAGGAGTCATGAAAAGAACCGTTGTAGAACTTATCAGCTTCTTTCAAGATTTCAGGCTTTACCCACCTGAATTCATCAACTTTGATTTCTTCCAATATTTTTCTAAGCTGAAGAGAAACTGCTGTGTAAAAAATAGCTACACATAATTTTACCTCCTATCCTACTACCTATTCGACCCAGGGTAGTGTACCCTTTCGAAAATAGTATAGCACAAACAGTCGGGTATCGAATACAGGGAACAGATTAGCAAAGTAACTTACCTACTAAAAATTAATCTAAAATTCTAAAAAAAGTAAAATTGTTTTTATCTAATTTTGAAAGTTTAGACAAACTTAAATTCTCAACAACTTATTCAATAAAATATCAAAAACACTTCTGTTAGTTTGAATCCACTTTCCCTTAATGGTTAGCTATTAATTATGACAATTCCAGTTGGTTACCAAATATTATATTATTAGCAATTCAAGTCCAAATATACTAATGTTGAATTAATTTATGTAGAGCTATGCATGATCACACATAATTTAACACATAATCAATTATTAATTGTTATTGGAGCTATGTAAGATTGATTAGGCAAACACAATATTATCGTCACAATATATGTTCTCTAGCACAGCCAAAACAAATACTTTAATTACTTAACTAAGATTGATTGGATCCTAGCTCTAGCAATTTAATTGTCACTAAACTACTAGGTGTCAAGTTCATGGAATTCAATATTCACTAAACTACACTGAACATGAGTTGAAGCAATCTAAGTGTTAAATTCTAACATGCTAGGTATAAACAGTCAAACACAAGAACTAACTAACTAGAAAAATCAATATTATCATAACTAAACCATGAGTTCCAGCTTCATCTAGATAACAGAAGCAGCTAGAGTTAGCTACTCATAATAATAATCAAACACATAATTCTCATAATTAAAAACATAGTAATGTACCATACTAGAATAGAGTATGATCTTCTTCTTCTTCTTCCTTGGGTGTTATTACCAGGTTCCTACCTTCTTTTCCTCTGAAAAACGACTTCTGGAATCTCTCTTCTATCCAACCAACCTCCCCAATCCGTAAGCATCAAGGGTATTTATATTTTTTCGAATTCACCCTACTTACGTCGTGAGGGCGGCCTCTCACGTCGTGAGCTCGATATTAATCCGTATCGAACATGAATTCTTACTTCTGGATTCTTATCTTCTAGAAACTCCATGCTCACGTCGTGAGACACTAATACTCACGTCGTGAGAGCGACTTTTTCTGAATTCTTCATCGTTTAAGCTTTTAACCTCCAAAGTTCTGATCTTTTCGCTTTTAGTCCTTATTCTTCAAGATGTCTTCTTTTGGCTGCAAAATGTAATTTAATATTATAAGTACATGAAGATAACCAAAATATGTATAAGAATGTATTCAAATATTGCCTAAAAGTATGTATAAATATTGCAATATCAGAAACCAGCACATGGTATCCTCTTTTAACTTCTATATGATAAAGTCCTTCCATACGGAGATGAAATAAGTGCTCAGTGGGTGCAGCGGGAAGATCATTAGTACGTTGAAAACACATGTGATTTTGACTATCAAGATAAAAGATCCCATGTCATGGCTCTCGAATGAACATGTACTGAATATGTTCACCACCCACTGGTAGTCCATTGTTGATGTAACGAGTGCCATATGGAAGAAGAAACTTAGTACTCTTGGACCTTATGGGGGCTCCTGTTTTTCCTGAGGTGGATGGTCTAGATGGACCATATGATGGCACAATATTTAGCTTCTTGACCTTGTTAAGCAACTATTGAATTGCTAATTTCACCTCTTGAGCATGAATACTTTTATGTTTGTTAATAATTTCTTGAATTTGTATCCACTCATTCTAGCTAAATTTGACTAGCTCATGAGCAAATATAACCTCAGTGTATTCATACATAGTCTTCTTCCTGACCAAGTGAAGCTTTAATTACTGGTTCCTTGGTTTAGTGCACCTTACCCTGATAATGGGATAAGGCTTTGTTCTACGAGTCATAACATCTCCAAACTTCTTTCAATTGATCCTCTCATTCGACTCTGAAACCCTGTGTTTTTTGTCCACATTATTGTAGAACAGCTAAATGTTCTTGTTTGGAACATCAGTCCTTTGAACATCAGTACTTTCATTAGCGGAAGCAAGAGCTTGAGAAAATTTAATAGACCGGCGTTTTCCTTTTCTAGCTTATTTTATTTATAGAATAGCGGCATTATTCTCTATCATGATTTCTCTTACTTCCTCAACAGTTATATCCCATTATTCAGCTAAAACATTCAGATCAACAGTGAGCTTGCTTTTCTTTGAAGGAGGAGGGGTTGAAGGATCACGGACATCAGAAGAGCTTCCATCTTCAGTGTCATCGGCTCCCCTGAGAAGGAAGCCTTCCTCTTTTGAGGATTGAGCTGATCATTATCAGACTCTATGTCACTATTTGTTCCTTGAGGAATCTCCCCCTCAAAGTATGAATCAGGGTAGACGACACTCAAAGGAACAACAGGAACGACAGCTTGTGGCATGAATCCTAGATCAAGAAACCTTTCATAGTCATCAGTCTTTGATTGATCACTAGTGTCTGGGATAGGCTAATAATTTATTCTTGCATCAACATCTGGGATGTTGCTCTCTTGTACAACTACATCGATTGCCTTTTGATTATCAAACCTTCTTGATTCATACATTTCAGGCTGAGATGGAGTTGATGCAATCACCACCGTTTTTTGATCATTGCCTCCTTGACTATTCTCCCCCTTTTTGGCATCATCAATTTAGGGAGGAGAACCAGGTAGTGGAGAAGGAGTGTGAGGAGGATAATGATATGGTGGAGGAGGAGGTGGAGGTAGTTTTGATGATGTAGGTGGAGGTGGAGGAGGATTATCACCTGGAGAATTTGGTGGAGTATCTTCAATAACCATATCATCAACATCATCATCACCCAAGTCCATAAATCGCTTTATATCAGCCACATCCTTTTCTACTTTAGTTAATGTTTCTCCCAGCGATTGAGTTATTTTCACTAATAGAGAAAGTTAAGAGATCACAGTTGTTTCAAAATTAGAGCTGGATTCCGCCTGATAAAAAGCAGCATTCTGAATAGGTGTTGGCATAGGAGGAACAGTCTCAACTTGAGGAGAAGGAGAAGCTGATCTTGGAGAAATCACATCTTGGATCAGTGGATCAGAAGTTTCCATTAAAGGTGGGGTTGATCCACAGTGTACAACATCATCTACAAAGTGAGTGGATGAAGAAGTAGATGAGAATCAAATGTGCTTGTTCAATCTTGGAGGAGAGTTCATTCCCTGAACAAAGTCTTCTCCCTTATCAATGGCTAGATCATCTTCTTCATCATCAACATCTTCTTCTTCATTAGCCTCTTCATCATTATCAACACTTTCTTCATCATCATCCTAATCATCCTCTTCTTCAGAGTCAGAGGTTTAGACAACATATGGTTTTGTAATCCATTTTTGCATTCTCTGGGTTATATGCAAGTCCTCTTCAGAAGGAGCAACGTTGATGATGTTTGAGGAGAGGACATGAATTGGAATGGAGATCCCATGATTTTCAGTATAGCCTTCTTCACGAGCCAAAATTAGTCCAAGCCAACGGGGATAGGGAACATACATTGGCTTCTTGTTCCTTGTGATACAATAAACCACCTGATCAAGAAAGAGTTGAGAAAAATCCAATATTTTGTTGCACACAATGGAAAACAAAATTCTTTGCTTAAAGAGATTTAGTTGATCCAAGCTCCCAGTTTTGTGTCCAAGGCATTTTCCAATTACCCCTGTTAAATACTTCCACCCTACACTAAAACACCGACGAAGACTGTATTTGAATGGATAAAAAAGGTGCCCTGAGGAGAAAAGTTATACCCTAATCTTTCATGAACGAACTTGCACTTTTCTTCTGAAAGAGTTTTAGAATAGTTCTCTAATCGAGGAAGATGGATATCAGTTCGAAAAGATCCCACATCAATAGCAACCCTATATTGACCATCTTCGCTGGTTCTAGTAATGGTTTAAGCATCAGAATCAACAGAGCAGGAATAGTAGAATTCACATACTTGTTTAGGGTAGAATGGCTCCGGGAAGTCGAAAAAGGCATATCGAAGAGGGCAACTTTTGACATAATTGATGAAGTCTTCAATTTCTGAGTTCACGATCTGTTTTGGGATGTCATCAGAGAACGTCACATTGTTATCTTGAATGATGATGGAAGAATCAGGGTTATGAGGACCTTTGACAACATTATTGTTAGGGGCAAACTCGTACAGAGGCTTTGACATGCTGAGAGCTTGAAGAAGATGATGGTTGTGAGAGCCTTTTTTGAGAGAGAACCAATTGCTTTAATGACTTGCGATAATGACCTAGGAGAGAATTTTCCCAATTTATCCATAATTTTTTTTCCCTTTTACATAACCAATGATTGAAGATATCGTCACCGAAAATATCTTGTATCCCAAGATATAGATAGATCATTTAATCATTATCCAAAAGTTACAGTTGAGATAAGGAAGTTACATCAGCGAGACATAGCATCAGCGACAATGGTCAGCAGCGGAAGCAATCAATGTATCACCAACCTTTTTTTACATCATCATCAAATATTGGATTGGAGGAAGCGATCAGAGTATCAAAGTTACAGCTTGTAACCCAGTAAGTTTGTGATGTCTACTGATAGTATAGGTTTGAACTACCATTCACTGACATAGTATTGCGAGATTTCATCGGTGTGTGGTTTCATATGCTGACTCATTAATCACTTTTATTAGAAGAAAAAGGGCAAGAGTGGTATGATGCGTGCAAAACATTCCGGTATCAAAATGTACCCATCGGCAAAGAGTGTCGAAGTTTTATTAGTGTATGGATAATAAAGTGAATCATTAAATTCTTAATAGAAGAATTGTTGGGATAGAATGGGTAGGTGTGTGTAATATATCACATACAATGGTATACCCATCGGCATAGATTTGTTGAATTATCATCAGCGTCTGGCTTCTTATGCTGAATGATAAATCTCTAAAGAAGAATATATGGAGATAATGGATTGATGTGTATGATAAGTTATGGTGTTTTAGCTTAACCACCAGCATAGATTTTTTAAGTTCTCATCAGCGTATGGTACATTACGTTGAATCATAAAGCTTTAAAGAAGAATATAAGGGAAAGAGGGGTTGGTGCATGTGATAGTCTACGGTACATAGAGTAACCATCGGTACAATCTTTCAAACTTTTATGAGTGTGTGGTATATCATAGTGAATCTTAAGTTTTATTAAGAAGAAATTAAGGAAAGAATGGATTGTCTCAGTCACGTTAAGGTGGAATCAGCGTGAATCATAAACGGTGTTAACTCATCAACGAGAAGTGGTTTAACTTTCGTATCATAGAGTTAAGTTGCAGTCTAGAACTTTAAGGTTCACCATCAATTCATTTAATATGGTACATGATAGAATAATAAATAATATAAGAATACAACAAAAGAGTTAGTCAAACAAGGAAATATTCTAAAGGCGATATTTGTGTAGCTTTTTAAGAAAAATGATAAAGACTTGATCCATCAACTCTTTTGAATTTAAGTGCCATAAATATACTTCTATTTTCCGAGATATCTACCCCTCGACACTATTTATAAAAGAGCAAGTAAACAAAATCAAATGTATCAAATTAAAACACAATTCATAGAAACAAAAGATATATATATATATATATATATATATATATATATATAGAGAGAGAGAGAGAGGGAGAGAGAACGCCTTTTGTCGTTGAGGTATTGCAGATAGATTCCAAGCTTCATGTTCACCAAGAACAAGTGAAGAACATGAATCGACCTTTGTAACCAACAAGTTAAAAGGATCCAATCTTTGTAACCTTCGAGTTATGAGTGTCACCAAGACAAAACTCGAAGTTTCCACTCGTTGTGATCTGTGAAAGAAGAGAATGGGACCACCGTCTTGTTGAAGAGGTCTTTGGATTTCTGAGGGAAGTGGTACTGTAGTGATAGCGTCAATGGAAATTAGACATACTATGTTGCCTAACTTCACTTCATCCCATTGCAACAGAAATAAGATGTTGAAGATGGAAGAGATATGTGCCCAAAAGAACACATTTTGGCATAGTTATATCCAATGTGGTCTCATCAACAGGATGCAACATGTCAATCAGCATGAGCATCAGCGTTAGGGAGAGAGCACTTGATGATGAAGAAAAGATGCAGAGTCAGCTTCAACTAGCTCTACTTAGAAGATGTTGCACCCAACGAATGACACGTTGATCTATTCTAAAGTAACAAATCGGTTAAGGTCACTATCGATAGAGAAGAACATGCATAGACAATATTAGCAGCAAAATGTACAATGTATACTTCTTTGGTAAAATAAAAGTTAAAAAAATTTTTGAAGCAAAAAGGCGTAGAAAATTAAAGTTCTAGCAGCTTATGTTCAGAAGTTTTAAGCTAGTGAAGCATAAAGTCAAAAATATAAAGTAGCATTGTCTAAACAAGTAAAATCAAAGCATGTAAATGTTGTTGTCCCTGAGTGAAGTGAGCACAATTTTGTTCTTAGAGTCAAAAACCTTTCCTTCATGGAAATCAAAGAGAACTTTATAACCAGCGTCACAAAATTGACTGATGGAGATAATATTTCTCTTTAGACCCTTTACATAGAACACATCCTTTAGCTTGAATGCCCTGCACTCGAAATTTCCAACTCCCATGACAGCTTCTTCATTGTTGTCGCCAAAAACCACAATATGACCATCTTTCTCCACAAAGTCTGTTAAGAGGGACTTCAGACTAATCATGTGTCTAGAGCACCCACTGTCAAGGAACCAAGTATGTTCTAGATTTTTACTCGACCCTTAGACAGCTTGAAAGGTATCAGCGTCACACATGTTGAGATTACCACCAGGGGAATCATTGATAAGAACCATTAGACCCTTAACATTCCGCCCCTCATCTTCAGATGTCTCCTCATCTTCCACCCATTCTTCACGATCCTCATGTTTTTCATAGAAAGCCTTTGGCAGAGAGATGTTTTCCTTCTTCATGTGGGCCAACAGTTTCTTGTACAAGACTTCATAGTTTTTTGGACCTTGAGCTTTTTTCTTCTCTTTGCAGTCCTTGGCCAAATTGTCAGGACTTACACAATTAAAACAATTACCTGAGTTTCTCTTCTCTGAAGTGGATCTCCTTGCTGAACTTCATCCCTTAAACTGAGTTCTTTCAACTCCTTTTGACCTGATTTCTTTGTAACGTTTGACAATAAGTGAAGCGCTAGCAACAAGTTCATCAGTGATATCCTCACCACTTTCTTCACCCTGATCTGAGTCATCTGATTCGTTGATGTGCTTCATTGCTTCATTTCGAGAAAACAAGGCTACATAATTTTTCTTGCGTGAGTCCATCATGACGTCTTTACGAATAGCTTTGGTCTCTTCATAATTTCGTAGATTTCCAAACAAGGAGTTCAGATACATGGCATTGATCTTTTCACTATTCTTATGGACATCATCATGATATTCCTAGATTTTTCCAAAAGAGTCCAGGAACCTTAGAACCAACTGAGAAGTATGCTTGGCGATTCCCAGCCTGTGCATATCATTAACTAAATAGTTAAACCTGTTATAGGTTTGGGTTAGAGACTCACCTTGTTGAGCAAATAACTGCTTATATCTCCCATTGAGGTTGTTGATGGTTGTGCCCTGAACTTCCAGAGTGCCTTCAAAAGCCAGTATCAGCATATCCATCGCTGCTTTAGCTTTCACATCAAGACTAAGGGGAGCATTATTGACCATAGGTTTATACATAACTAGCCTATGCTTTTTGCTTCAAAGGACCAACGGGAGCATTATTAACCATAGGATAGTACATAGGAATGTGAGAACCTTTTGAAACAATTTTAAGCATTTCATAGTCCATGGTTTCAAGAACAACCATGGCCTTAGTTTTCCACATGGCGAAATTGATTGGTTTTACATGAAATAATGTGGATAAATCCTTAACACTTAAAGGTACATGCAACCTATTAGATTTATGTCATAACACTATTGAAGTAACATTCTATTGAACAACAAGAAACCTATGAACCCTAGATATTTTCGAAAAACTTAAACAAGTTAGGGTTTACATACCTTTTACTTATTGTAGTAAATAATTAAATAAATAACTTTTTGAAAACTCTTGGAAGAAAACACCACAAGTGTCGTGCCTGTAATGGTTCACACCCAAATCCTAGCAACCAAGGAAACTTGAAGAGAGAGAGGAGAGAGATCATAATTTCGGCTATCCTTAGGTCTAGAAGACATGGCCAGAATTGCTAGGTATAGGGATCCTTATATAGTGCAACTTGGAATCCCTAGATAACCCTATAAGGAATAAAATAATATTATTTCCTTCTGGTAATTATCCAGCTTCCTAATTATCCTCCAAGGATAACTCTAGAAACCCTAGACCCTCCTAAAACCATCCAAAGCTATATGAAGGTTCTTTAATGCTTCTTGTGCAACTATTAAGCAATTACACTTTAACCCCTGTAATTTTAATTAATCCAATTAATCCCAAAATTAATTCCAATTAATTTGTGAGTAATTCTTAATAAAATAATAATAATTCTAATTCATATATTATTCTCATAATATATTAACAAATCATTTATTTTTATTTCTAATTAATTTATTAATCATATAATAAATTAATAAATCAGTCTCTCTTTCTCTCTCTCTCTCTCTCTCTAAAAGTTGTCATATTCAAATACTAGGACTCAGGGCAACCCAAAAGGATTGTGCTACCATTAATTCAAGTATATGCCAATTATAGTAATGGTCTTAGACACTTAATCCATCAGCATCCCACTTAGATAACTCAATAACTATAATTGCCAGTAAACTTCTGAACCGATCAACAAATTGTAGCTTCCAAAAGCCACTATCAAATTCTGACCCAGTCAGTTACGTGTCCCAAGATAAGTGATCAAATATTCCTTCGTTATTCTAGATATTGTATGCACACGAGACATGGATTGAAATCAATCTCATTGTTTAAAATTCAGTTTCTCGATTTCCTGATTTATGACGACTGAAACTAGACTACTAATTGAACACATCAATCTAGTCCAGGCTTGGCGAAGCACTTCATATGTCGACATAAAATCATCGAGGGGCCCAAAGATATCGCTCTTTCCGTTGGGGAAAAAGGAACAAATAAACTTTAACTCATATGCTTGCATCTTTTACTCACCAAATCGCACATGACACTACGTTTTATAAC
Organism: Lactuca virosa; assembly: GCF_052849685.1. Lineage (NCBI taxonomy): Eukaryota > Viridiplantae > Streptophyta > Magnoliopsida > Asterales > Asteraceae > Lactuca > Lactuca virosa. Next base: position 198,972,225 of record NC_136432.1, read on the forward strand.
ATCAAGTTACTGATGCGTTTTCGCAATACCAATGTACAACCGACTTGTAAACTACAACTCATATATCTCAGTTTTATGAATATAAGATATTATCATCTCAGAATTACTCGTGATAAATCCATGAAGTAATTCTATGAGAATGGGTTTATCCAATACTCAAAATCCCTATTTTCTAAGTACTTATGAACATTTTAGTAACCATTGCAATGTCTAATCTCCATAGAAAATATAAAATTTAATTCATGACAGTTTTATTTCACTACTTACTTCTAAAATTATGAGCGACTGTGGAATTTCGAATAATCAAATTATTCAGGAAGTAAAACATGCAAAGTGAAACACAATAATTAACTAATTAACTATGGTCTCAAAACTATTTCGAGTAATCAACTATCCAATTGAATTAAGCATCAATCATGCCATGTTATGAATATACATACTATGTCTCTCTATGGTCCTTCCTTTGTGAACAGATCGACAGGACACTATTTCAATGATGTTCATTTCACAATTCCAAATTCTTGTCACTATCTAAAATGAATTGGAATTATAACCTCACATGCATTGACCTTATATGATTTCAAGGCTTCAAAGTCACAGAGACTGAGCTAATGATATTGTAGAATATTCCATTGAAATTTTGTTACTAAAAACAATTCCAATGTAATGGAGGTTCTAATTCAAGGTACGCTCCTTGAACACTTTTCTATATAAAAGTTTCCAATTCACATGTGGACTGAACAATCAACTCCCTTGTGGAAACTTTTTCATATTCCCATATGACCATCAATTTTGACCAAGAATCATCTCAATCTAAAACATGTCACTATGGCCTTTCCAAACAATATCATACTTCCAACTATCCATAAGCAACCAATCTTCAGTAAACCTCTTAATGTCCTTGACAGTCGTTTAATAAATTTAGTCATACAAAATTATAGTTCTTTTCTCTCACAATGCTATGAGCATTTGAAAAAATTAGAATGAGTGAATATTAAAGCATATGCAATCGATGCTATATGTGAAATAGATGGGACGCGATTCATTATGTCTTACATAAGTATCTGATATCTGTTTCGGCTGTCTCTTGCTATGATATTTTCATACATTGAATTACCTATGTTGTATCTTTTCAACATGATATTCATATATGTTCATAACTAAGTTCTATTAAACTATGCAATCTAAACCTTTAGATTCGAAAAAAGTATGAGTGCCCTCTCCCTTAAGTCTATTATAGAGAAACAATTCCCAAACATGCAATTTGCAAACTGAAAAACTTTGTTTCCTATGAACAGTATTCTCAACAAGCAATACTAACATAACAATTATGCTCGCAGTAACTTTTACAAGTGCCCTGAAATCAACTTGACTCCTAGAAATCAATACTTTTGACTTTCTCACTAAAATACATATTTCTATTATGCAATGCTTCGATAAGTCTTCAACTAGACTTCTTAAGTTGATACACCTTCATTAGATAGCTTACATGTGTGTCTAAAACCTTTCAAAACTTATAGATATATGTCTTGAAAGTTCAAACAATTCCTTGCCATTTCTCACAATTCGAAATATGAAGTGGGATGTCGTAATCATATTGTGAATTTGAGAATGCAATTAACACAACCACTAACCATGATGATATTTATCAGATCTTTAAAATCTACTAGTGAAAGTGTTTCCTCATAATTATTCTCACAAATTAGAGTGAAACCTTTTGCCACCTAGATTTTCTAGTGTATACATTCCCATCCATGTGAATTTATCATTTCCAACCTACAATCATAGGATAAGGTTTAGGACAAAACTAAACTCAAATTCAACTTTCCTTTCATGGACTGAATTTCACAATTCTAAATTTCTTGCCCTCTTGTAGCTCAAGGGTCTACTAGTGCTTCTGTGTTGTTAAGAAGCTCACCCATATTGATCAACATACTTTCACTGACCAACATGCTTTGCTTTTTTGCATTCAAATGAGAACCATAGAACTCATAAGCATTGCCAACTCAACTAGAATGTGCACAGAAATAAGAATGTGTCAACTGAACACGATAGGTTATCAACCTCATGTCGTGTGCTAGTGATGACCAAAAGGTTTATTGTTGAATGACTCGCGAAACTCTCAAGATCAATAAGACTCCCACTGACTTCTTAACATATGCGTTTTTCTCTCAAAGAACATTCCTTGATGACTAAAACAAATATTCAAAAGTTCGTGTGGATTCTCGACATGAAAATACTTCACATAATAGGTCTCAATTTATCCTTTGTTTCTCGATTAACAAAAACATCACAACTCCAATTCTATATGCGCTTGAGTAAGGAAATATTTACTCCACATATTTGAGGTGTTTTCAACCTTCTTTGTTTGAAATGAGTTTCAAGATACTATTTATAGTAACTAGATTATGCCTCTAAAAACTTGATTGGAAACAAAGTATGATTCATCTCTTGATCTAACTATTTCAACAACTTTCATTTCCTTTTCTTAGTCATACAATTATACTAAGATGTTATTGGATGAGTCAATTATGATATAGTTCCACAAGCATTAAGATGATTACAAAACATGATACTAAAGTACTATCCTTTCCATTCAGATTGGAAAAACTTTTATCTTTCTTCCTGACAGATTCTTCTTATTCGTTCTGCTACTCTTTGAATCTTTTAAAAGTATTAGAATTATGCTAAATCTTATAAACACAACCATATTTACTAAAGCATCAGTAAATCATGACGAATAAAGTTATCATCCTTTGTGTTGGATCTGAATAGTCCATATTAACATGTACTAGATCCATTAGTCCTTCACTTAAATCACATAAACATGTGATCAATGAACTAGTCATAATTTTCCAATGAACAAGATTCTCATACACTATACAATGTGAATTGTACAACACCAAGTATCTGTCCAGTTGGTGATGAGATTTCTTTTCACTTGGTTAATTATGACAATACCACAAACGATATCATAACAATCAAATCCACAATTAATATTGCTAATATTAGAAATGTAATCAAAACTTTCATAAATGTCATTGCAAGGAAATGTATGAAATGAGGCAACCAAATAAACCAAAATTTCACTTTTAGTGAAAATAAACGAAAAATTTGAACTTGTCCTTACAAAGCATAAAATGAAAAACTACATTTCTAAACATCTCTAAAGAGTGATAGTAATCTATTAAATTATCCTAACTCCTTATTAGCAGCTCCAAAATCCAATCATCGAACCATGTGAGTGAAGTCCATTTCCTTGATCAGATTTAGCACACTATATTTAAGCTTCCTTCTTTCTCTTAGATCCAGCAATAAAATCAAAATGTGATCATCACATCATGTATTAGGAGTTTATGAATAGGAATTTGTTAGATAATGGATGTACCTGAAGTAGAGTCATACAACTTGACTTCACTGTCTCTGAGATCTTTCAGGTATTTTGGGCAGCTTCGCAACCAATGTCCCTTCAATTGGCAAAAGAAATATATGGACTCCTTAGGGTTAACACATGGAACTATCTCATAACTATCCTTTCTATTTACCATACAATCAAACAGTTTGAGCTTGGCCGATACCTTTCCATTAAGAAGAGAAATCTGTTTTGGACCACCTTTCTCACCATTTTCAATGTCCATGGAAACTTTGGAATTAGACCCTTTAAGCACTTCTACTTTAGATGTGCTCTTAAGCATTTCTGCTTCAGAAACAATCAACATTTGGGTCAAATAAATAAGGGTCATGTCGATGTTCCTCATGTGAAAGTGCTCAATGAACTGACCATATGACTTAGGAAGCGAAAGAAGAAACAAATCAATGGCTTGCTCCCTTTGGAAAACAACACCCATTCTATCCAATTTGTCAATGTACGATTTCATTTCTAGAACATGCGCACACATAGAATTTCCATCTTGATGTCTACATGCCAATAGGGTTTAAGTAGCTAGTTTCGTATCTTTCAAGTCGTGGAAAACATGACGTTGGGAGAGTCACTGGAGGAGGAGGTGGAAGAGTTGAAGAAGCATGACGTACAGTTCCACCATTTCTCAAAGAAGAGAAAACATTTTTACCTTGATTAGAAAGTGGAAGATCATCTTCAGAAGGAAAAAGAAGACCATTTCCAAAAGAATGAGGAAGACCATTATTTTCTTGATTTGACATCTATAATGGGAGAAAAGAGAATTCAAGTTAGTTGATTTTTAATCCTTAATCATTAACCCATAAATTTTAAATTAAGGCTAAGATCCATATTTTCGATTCGAACTTTGAAGAGGGATGTCGTAATCAAATCGGATCAATTTTAGGTAGGTAAGGCTTTTACCAATTTCAATCTTATGAAACTCCTAGATCTTTTAAGTTTCATTGAATCTAATCAATGGCATGTTTAATCTCGAATTATGCTCTCAATATTGTGACTGGGATGCCGAGGATCACTAACGAGATCTGAATAACCATGCGAACCCGCTTGGCAACCTCGATGTCACTTATCATCTCGCATTGATGTGTCGGTTAACCACACATGCTCCATCAACAATTTTAATTCTCAAGATGTCCATCATAACTCTTTATAGTCCCTATTAGTGTGCCGGTTAACCACACACGCTCCACTAACGACATATAAAGCATGATGTGCATTTTCATGGATTAGTATACTTTTCACATTTTTCCTAAAGTAACTAAGAGTGAGATTTTTAAAATTAGTTTAGTTACTTTATATCATTATACATATTAATGAAAGTACGCCCTATCAAATCTGTTCGGCTAACGACCTTCCACCACACAGGAGAGCGGTGGCTGAGAGCGGACACTCATTCAACGACCATTTTATAGGTCACTTCCTTATACCTTCTTTGTAGCATGGTTTCGTGAATGAGACGTACTAGCGATTTGACTAACTATTATTATACATATAATATATATTAAACCTTTAATTATATACATAGTATAAGGTGTATTTTAAAACATTTAAAAAATTCAATGTTTAATCTTTTAATAAATTAAACTTTTAATTTAATTAAATTTAAACCAATTTATGGATTTATTAATTATCTTTTAATTAATGATTTAATTAAATTAATAATAAAATCCATAAGGATAATATTAATTAATCTTATAATTAATCATTATCTTGTCTAAGATTATCTCCAAACATTTAGGGTTTTATTTAATTATCTAGTATAAGGAAAATTCGAATGCGGCAGATTTTATAAGAGATAATTACCAAATAACAACCATATAAATCAAATTAGGCAGAAAAATCCAAAATTCTTGAAATATTGTGCTCACGTCGTGAGCATTAAGTCTCACCTCGTGAGATTAGTCTGACAGAAAACAAAATTCTGAATTATATTATACTCATGTCATGAGCATTAATTCTCACGTCGTGAGATCAGTCTGACAATTTTTTTTGTTTTTGTTCAAGTTCAAGCAATGTACATTCAATTGTTAGACAACCATACGCTCTGATAACATGGATGGGTTTTACATGCAATAACGCGGATAAATCCTTAACACTTAAGGGTACATGAAACCTATTAGATCTATGTCATAAAACTATTGAAGTAACATTCTATTGAACAACAAGAAACCTATGGACCCTAGGTATTTTCTAAACACATAAAGAAGTTAGGGTTTACATACCTTTTATTTATTGTAGTAAATAACTAAGCAAATAACTTATTGAAATACTCTTGGAAGCAAGCACCATAAGTGTCGTGTCTGTAATGGTTCAAACCCAAATCCTAGCAACCAAGGAAACTTTAAGAGAGAGAGGAGAGAGATCAGAATTTCGGTTATCCTTAGCTCTAGAAGACATGGCTGAAATTTTTACGTATAGGGATCATTATAAACTACAACTTGGAAACCCCAGATAACCCTAAAAGGAATAAAATAATATTATTTCCTTATGGTAATTATCCAGCTTCCTATTTATCCTCCAATGATAATTCTAGAAACCCTAGACCCTCCTAAAACCGTCCAAGGCTATAGGAAGGTTCTGGAATGCTTCTTGTTCAACTACTGAACAATTACACTTTAACCCCTATACTTTTAATTAATCTAATTGATCCCAAACTTAATTCCAATTAATTTCTGATTAATTCTTAATTAAATAATAATATTTCTAATTAATATATTATTCTCATAATATATTAAAAAATCATTTATTTTGATTTCTAGTTATTCTATTTATCATATAATAGATTAATAGATCAATATCTCTCTCTCTAAAAGTTATCTTATTCAATTAGTAGGGTTTGAGGGCAACCCAAAAGGACTGTGCTACCATCAATTCAAGCATATGCCAATTATAGTAATGGGCTTAGACACCTAATCCAACTGAAATTGTGTTCATAGAAAGAAGGAATTTTGTTGAGACCAAAAGATTTGGGATTATAGGAAGTCAACATGATTACTTGACTGTAACAACAACCTTCTCTGATACCAATTGAAGGTTTGTACCGATCAGATACACTTCAAGTATAATAAAAATAGAACAAACTAAACTAAGCAAATAAAGAAGAGCAAAAGTAAAGAACATGAAGTATTCACCAAATTGTCTTTCACCAAGAAAGGGGTTGTTTTCACCAAGAAAACTGGTTGTCACAAAGACGGTCACCAAAATATTTTTTTAGGGTTTCACCATAATGTTGAATATATACTAAACTATACTAGTATATCCCTTGATTGAAGGGATTGTATCTAATCTATACTAAGAACTATCCTCATCACAAATATATTAGATTTTCTATCTATTCTGTACATATCTGTATAATTACCTAATATACAAAGATTACATAAGATCACTAAATACACGCTGACGGTGATGCTGATGTTGGTGTTGGTGCTAGCAGTCAACATATAGAATGTTTGACTCATCAGATCATAAGGTGTGACCTTACAGTATTAATGAGTACCACCGATCACCCACAAATTGACGGGCAGAGTAAGAAAACTATCCAAACGTTAGAGGATATGTTACGCGTAGGTATAATAGATTTTGGAGGCAATTGGGAAGATCATTTAAATTTGGTAGAATTTATGTATAATAACAGGTACTGTTTAAGTATACAAATCGAACTGTACAAGGCTTTATATCGTGCACCATGTATAACTCCCGTATCTTGGACTGAAGTTGGAGAGAAACCACTTGCTAAACTTTATATAGTAGAAGAAACGAAAAGGAAAATTAAAGAGATTCGAGAAAACATGAGAATTGCTCAAGACCGTCAAAATCAATATGCCAACAAACACCAAAAGCCAATAGAATTCTGAGTTGGAGATATGGTGATATTAAAAGTATCTCCATGGAAGGGTGTATTTTGTTTTAGTAAGAGGGGAAATTTGAGTCCCCGTTTTATCAGACCTTTTGATATCGCACAAAGAATTGGAAAGTTGCATATCGCCTAAAGTTACCAAGTGAATTTGAAGTTATTCATAATGTGTTTCATGTGTCATGTTTGAGAAAAACACTGTTCGATAAATCTCAAGAAGTATTGATAAAAAAAGTTTGAGGTAGATGAAAACTAGGGTATCAAGAACAACCGAAAGAAGATTTGGATCGAAAAGACACAAAGTTGCGAAATAAAAAGACTGGACTAGTGAAATTCCAATGGTGACATCATAGACGAGTGGATTTTACATGGGAACTTGAAAAAGAATTTAGAGTTAAATATATGCATTTGTTTAACTAGATTTTGGGGACAAAATCTTTTAAGAGGGAAATAACTTATGACACCCTTGTTGTTATAGCTAGCTAATGGTGTTTTTAATATAGTAATAGTGTAAAATATGCAGGTGTATGTGTTAAAGGTTAGAAAATATGCTAATAAAAGTGTTTAGACCAAAAAAGGCATTTTGGTTATTTCGAGTAAATTGTGAATTTGAATAAATTCTAAGTGTATGATAGATGAGTGATATGATTCTGGGGTGTAAATAAGTTCTTAATAAAAATGGCTTAATGTAATAAGAGTGAGATATGAGTTAAGGGTAAAATAAGAAAACTCTAAAGAACTAGTGAATTCCAGCAACCACGACGTTGTGGAAGTGGTGCCACGACGTGATTCTGAAGCGGTAATATTGTTGACGTAACGTGAATAGTGAAGGCAATGTACTTTTTAGTTTCCACGACGTGGTGGAAAGTAGAATGATATGTTATTTTGTAAAACTTGTAGTGACGGTACAAAAGTGTCATAAATAGTGGGAAAACGACGATGTAGCAAGCTGATGACACCATGACGTGGCGGAAGTATCACCACAATGTGGCGAAGCTGATTAGGGAAAAATCAGATAAAAAGAATGGAAGTTCTTTTAGTTCTCCCATTCATTTCTTTTTCATTCTAGGGCTGTAAAACACGAAGAAAGGGCGCTTTTGTCTATGTTTTAAGGAAATAACAAGAAGAGATTAAGAAAGGGTTAACAAGGTATCATCTATCACTTCTAGAATCAAAATACGTTCAATGTGTTAATCAATCTATGGTTTACGGCATAAACAAATTTGGGGTTTTGAAACCCTAATTGTGCTATAAGATTTCTGTAGTGAAATTTTGATGTGTAACTGTAGTTGGAAATTATAATTACATGATTCTAAGTGCATAGAGTGATAATTACAATTATTTTCATGAAATTGGAAGTGAATTGATATAAACCATAGAAATTGAAGTTGGTTATTTTGATAAATTGAGTTCATAATGTGTCTAATAAAGATACATAAATGATTCATTTGGAGTATATGAATAAATTGAACAATTAAATCTTGTGATACACATAATTAAGTATTATGGAGCTATGTTGTGGTGTTATTAGTTATGAATGAGTCATAACACTTAAAAAGTTGTGTTGTTGACTAGGTTCCGGTGAAGCAAGAGTTGAAACGGGATTTCATGGCATTGGAACAAGCTCCTGTCAACCTATTCAAGGTAACTAGTTTGACTTTAACTTTAACTCAAAATATGAATTATGTTGTATGATTTTGAATTATGTAATCATGTTTACGTTGTTAGAAAATGACTTATGGAGATATTGATATGAGTATTGCGAGAAGACTTATAAAGAGCATACGTCTATTATGTCAAGAGTAGACCAAGAGAAGGGTATGTGTGTTGGTGCAACAATATATGAGTTTTATGACAAGTTTTAAGCACATTACAAGCCTCCTAATGAGTTATAGGTTGGCATTATGTTACATAATACAAAATTTTGAAAATAGTGAATGTGATCATAAGTTAAATGTTATAAATAAACTATTCACTAAAATTGTGCTTATTTTTTTAGTATGGTTCGTGTTAAGCATGAAACATTAACCAAAGCAAGGTAAAGATAGTCATGGAGAAGTAGGAGTTACTTTTAATGAAAATTTATATCTTGTAGAAAACTTTGTAACTCCGGTCAGGTTTTGAGTGTAGTATTGTTATGTATTATGTATATTTACTTATGTTTGTAAATACACAACTGAATCCAATGTTTTGATGTATAATATTTGGAAAACGTTTATGTATATTTTGGGAATAACTTAAGAGAGAAATATAGATGTTACAGGTGCGGAGAATCATAGGAAGGCGGGTGTGAAGAAAATTGTGTTTGAACCGATGGATTTCCTTAATGTTCCAAACCTGTCTTGTGTGATCCTAAGTGATGTTCATAAGATTAGGGAAACTAATTGTTAGAATTGATGTGCTAGAAAATAACTATGTTTTTGTTCATATGTGAATCAATTTTATCACACACTTAAAAACACCAATTTTTCATATAAATAATTTTAGTTATAGTTTATAAATTTTATTATTTACATAATATTAAATTAATAAGAATTAAATGTTATTCGTTACTTATATTGTCATATATGGTAAAATAAATAAATAGTTATTTATTTATTAATTAAAAAAAGGTTTTATTAATTAAAGGCTAGTTATTAATTAAAAAATAATAATAATAATGAGTTTCAAATTTTATTAATTGATACAAAATCTTCTAAGAAGAAAAACTCAAAATTTCTTAAATAAAAAGGGGTCTCTAATAGATCATTTGTAAGAAAAACAAGGATTACACAACAAACGCTAACTACTCCCTTTAGAAGCAGCCATAGCCACCTCCATCACCCCTCTATATCTCTCAATCTAGTTCGACCTTAGAAACGGAGATAAGAAGAAGTTGAGGTGTTTGATTAGTTGGAAGTCTAACAACTCACATTCGTTTTCTATATAGATGAACCATTGAGATTGTCTGCACTTTACAATCAATCTCTACTTCTAAGGTAGTAATCCAAAAACCATATAGTTGTATGTTCTTGATTTAGTTTTGTTCTAAATGGATCCATGTCTTTAGGGATTAATATTTTAAAAATCTATTTTAGCTTATGTTGCTTGTTTAATTTCTTAATTGTATTAAACTACAATCCCCAAAATTTCCAACCTACACAAGATTTGTTCTAATAAAGGTTTTAATGTCATGGAGATCAACTATATTGGAAGTGTTGGATTAGTGTCTAAGTCCATAACTATTTTGGTATGTACTTGACCCGATGGTGCATGGTCTTTTTGGGTTGCCTTCACCAAAGCAACTTGATAGGATGAATTATGGAGAGAGATGATTAATTAAGATTTATTAATATATTATGAGAATAATATATTAAAGGAGAAATCATATTGTTTAATTAATATTAGTCAATAATTAATTAAGAATTAATTTTGTGGCTAAAAGAGATTAATTAAACTTAGGGGACTGAAATTGTAATTCTAAGATAATTGCAATTGGGCTATGGATCACCTTGGAATATAGGTTGGACGAAATCTATGGGAAGCCCATATGATTTTCGTCCAAGGCATGTTCCAGAGGGGGTCCATGGGCTGCTTAGGGCTTAAGCAGTCAAATTAGGGTTTCCTTGTTAGATAACCCTAATTGCCTACCTATTTAAAGGCCCCTTGAGACCCAAAAACGTGGCTAACCTTTTCAAGAGGGTTTCTGGACGTTTTTGAAGTTCCCCTCCTCTTCTCCTTCTTCATCCTCTTGCTCTTGGTGTTTGTGAGCCATTAGAGGAGTGACATTTGTGACTCTAAGCTTTTAGAAGCCAATTACTAGAAGGAATAGATTGTTATTACTACATAACAATCAAGGTATGATCTAAACCCTATTCTTATGTTAATATTGATTATCACATGCTAGATCTAGGGTTTATGGCTTTGGATGATTATTGCATGTTCATTAGACAAACTAGATCCAAAGCTTTAGGGTTTGCATGTACACCATAGGAATGTTGTAGTGCTCATAACCCATCAGTGGTATCAGAGCCTAGGCTGTTTGTATGATGAATTGATGCTTAATTGTTCATTGCTTGCTTGAAAAATCGAATTTTTTGGGTTCTGACTGGCAGACTCGAGTTCCATTGTGGACTCGACGAGTCCAAGGGTCTGTCAGCTTAATTTTGCGATTTTCTTGCCTTTTTGGCTTCGGATAATCACCATAAACGTTTTTAATTAGTAAAATCCGATTTTTATTGATTTTGGGTGAATATCCTTACCAAAATAGTAGATAATTGCCAATTAATCAAATATTTGTTGCCTTATATGATAATGTATAATTATTTTAGTTATTTGGTGAATTGTCTTGCAAGTAATTGGACTAGGTCAAAATTAGATACCCAAATTAATTGTTAATTGTCTTATTTGAATTGTTGATCTAGAATGTTTTTGATAAAATTTGAAAAGTTTCAATTTTCTCCCTTTAGGTTTCATAGTTTTAAATTTCAACTTTAAAAGTTTTAGTTTTGAAATTTAAATAGTTAAACCCTAATATTTTGAAATGTTTCAAAACTTGCCCTCAAGTTTTGGAATTTAAATTTTGATTAAAAGTTTGATTTTAAAATGTTAAATTCTAAAACCCTAGTTTTGAAAAAGTTCAAATTACACCCTTATGGTTTTATTAAGTTAATTAAAGGTATAATTAAAAGAAAGTTAATAAATCCATAATGATATGGTTTATATTTAATTTAAATTAAAAGTGTAATTTATAAAATTAAACCACCCAGTATTTTAAAAGTGTAAAATACACCCTATACTATATATAACATTAAAAGTCTAATATTATATATGTATAACTTAAACTGCTAGTCTTACCGTTAGTAGGCCTCATTCACGAAGCTGGTCTATAAGGGATGTTTAAGGAAATTGCCTATAAAATGGCGATTGAATGGGTATCCACTCTTACCCACCGCACTCTTGACTAGTGGAGGGTCGTTAGCCGAACGGGTAGGATAGGGCGAACCCTCTCATCATTAAAAGTATAATGAATAAAGTAACTAAATGTTTTATAAAATTCCCAAATCTTAGTTACTTTAGGAAAAAGTGAAATCGATGCAATTCCATGGAATTACAAATTGTACCCTTATCGAGACAATTAGTGGAGCGTGTGTGGTTAACCGGCACACTAAGTTGGGTTTGGCATTGGTAGCGAAGGGTGACTCAATGTTTTATCATAGATTGATGGAGCGTGTGTGGTTAACCGGCACATCGATTAGGTGACTGTAACATTGAGGGAATCACGTACATTCGCATGGTTATTCACACCTTATTTGTGATCCTCGGCATCCCAGTCACAAATGAAGGGCATAATTGAGATTAAACATGACATTGAAAAGTTCAATGAATCTCAAAAGATCTAGGAGTTTCAATACATTTAAAACTTAAATTCTTTTTCGTTTTTCATGGTGGAAATTGGTAAATCGTCATTTACCTACCTTCAAATGTTCTGCGAGTTGGATTACGGCATCCCTCTTCCAATTTGTAGGATATTATGTTGGGTCCTAGCCTTAATATCTCATTTGGGTGTTTTATTAAGGACTCAATCAACTAACTTGAATTTCTCCTGTTTTATAGATGTCAAAGTCTGACAATTATGGTCTTCCTAAATCCGTTGGAAAAGGTTTCCAAATGAAAATGATGTTCCACGATTGGATTGTGGAAATAGAAATCATGCTTCTCTTCCTCCACATCCTCCAATAATTCTCCCTGACCCACGTGTTCGAAGACTTGAAAAGTTCAAGGTCACTCAAACCCTATTGGCAAAAGACATGAAAATGGAAAGTCTATATGTGCTCATGTCTTGAATAAAAGGTAACATATTGATAGTTTGGGAATGTTAGGTGGTAATGTCTCAAGGAAGTTGGCTGTTGACTTGGTTCTTCAGTCACTTCCCGAATCATATGTAAGTTCGTTAGAGAGTACTATATGATGGACCACAACATGACCCTTATTGATTTGACTTATTTGCTTATTTGCTGCTAAATCAGGAATGATTTGGCGCACTGGTCGGCAAACTTGTCTGGTAAATCAATATCCCAACCCTCTATGGGAAATGGTAACATTGGAAGTCCAGAAAAGTTTTCTCTACGCAAGAGAAAGGCTGAGTCTGAGATAGTCCCATGTACCATTCCAAGAAAAATCCATATGTTTCAACTGCCAAAAGAGGGGGCATTGGCTATGAAGCTGCCCTGACTACCTGAGAGATCTAAGAGATGGGAGAGTCAAAATGTATGACTCTACATCAGGTAAAATCCACTATCTAACTCTATTAAGTTCTTTTTAGATTCTTAATACATGATGTGATAAGATTACATTTGGTGTTTTGTAGAATCAAAGAAAAAGGAAGCTTAAAAGAAGAAGTGAGCTAAATCTGGTCATGAAGAAATGGATCTTAATCGCATGACTCAAAGATCGGATTGTTTCAGCTACTGCTTTTGAGTTAGGATAGATTGCTAAGTAATATTTACATAGTTTTCATTTGTAATCGCATTGTAAGGACAATATTTTTCCGCAATAAAATAAATTTTGATTTATCTTATTTATATTTCCTTGCTATTGATTTTATGAAAATTGGTATTTGAATAGTTCTATTGTTAGCAATATTGTGAATGGATTTGATTCTTAGTTATGTTATTTGTGGTAATGTCAGAAGTTTACCAAATAAGGAAAGTTTCTCATCACCCAAGTTCCAATAGGACAGAAACTTGGAATCATGCAACTGGCATTGTGTGATGAATGAGAACCTTCGTATTTGGAAATTTAAGACTAATTCCTTGTTCACATAAGTATGTGAGTCAAGTGAAGGACTAGGAGATCTGGTACACAATGTTGTGCACTAGTCAAGTCCACCATAAAGAACGATAAGTTTATTCGTCATGATTTACTAAAAGTCTAGTAAACATGATTATGCTTACAAGAATAAGTGTAATTCTGAATTATTGAAAAGTTTCAATGAATAGAAGAACGAATAAGAAGAATCAATGAAGGCAGAAAAGATAAAAGGTTCTCCAATCTAAGAAGAAGGGAGAGTACTTTTGTATCGTGTTTTATGATCGTCTTGGTCATTATAGGAACCATATTACAATTCATCCTCTAAGGATACCTTAGTACACTAGTTTGACTAAGAAGAGGAATGGTGAATTGTAGAAATGGTTAAGTCAATAAGATATATCGTACTTCGTTCCAATATCAAGTCTTAGAGTTATACTCCAAGATTGTGAATTTAGTGAGATAATATTAAGTAGAAATGTTCTTACACTTGCACATTTTGGTAAGTTGTGATGTCTTGAATAAGACAAAGACCAACTAGATACAAATTGTGTGTAGGTTTAGTCTTGATAAAGACACACATTGACTCTTGAATATTTGTTTTGTCAAGAAATGTCTCTTGATAAGAGAATCTTATATGTCAAGAGGTCAGTGGGAGTCTAAAGATCTTGGAAAGTTTCAAGAACAAATCAAGAAGTAAACCTATTAAACACTAGCACACGACTTGAAGATTGTAACCTATCGTGTTGACAAAATTTTATTTCTGTGCCAATCCAGTTGAGTGATTATGCATATGAGTTCTATGAGTTCTCAATTGAATACATAAGGGAAAACACCTTGATCAATGAAAGTACATTGACTGGCATAGGTGAGCTGCTAAATAACTTGGAAGCAATGGTGGGACCCTTGATGGCAAGAAATTAAGAATGAACAAGTTCTATCCATAAGAGTTTGAATTTGTCACGAACATTATCTTACGATTATGATTGTGGCATATTCACATGGATAGGAACACATACACCATAAAATCTAAGTGTCATAAGGTTTCTCTCCTTCATGAAAATGATTGTGAGGAAACGCTTTCACTAAGAGAGATTTTAAGGAGATAGCGATTATGTAAATTGCATTCTCAAATTCGATTATGATTACGGCATCCCTTTTCATAGTTCGAATTGTGAGATTTGGCAATTAGTTTGAACAATCGAGACTTATTGCTATAAGTTCTGGAATTGGTTAGACACACATGTGAGTTGTCTAAAGTAAGGTGTATGAGTTTGAGATGCTTAGATAAAAGCTTATCAAAGCATAACGTATTGGAAATATGAACTTTGGAAAGTCGATAAGTATTGTCTTTTAGAAGTCCAACTGTTTTCTGAATACGTGTCAAAGCTAGTGGGAGTATAAATGTTATACTGGTATGGATATAATCATCATGTTAGTGGGAGCATGATCATTATTGCAAGTTGGAAATATTAATTATAGAAAAACAAAAGTTTCACCTTGCAAAGTTATAGGGGTTGAAAAGTTGTTTTTGCTATAATTAAGGGAGAGGATGTTATACTTCGTTTTTGCTATAATTAAGGTAAAGTATCATGTCATTGTAATATTCGACCGTTCTAAAATTTTCCAAATGTCTAGGGCATTAAGAGGGAAAGAGGACTAGAATCGGATTTGACTGAATTAGTTAAACAACTGTCAAGGATAATCTAAGGTTCGCCAAGGATTGGTCACTTGTGGACAGTTAGAAGTATAGTCATGGATGGACCATATTGACATTATTATGAATAGATAAGATTCTATTTGAAATGAGTTGTCATATGGAAAATAGGGAAATGTTTCCAGATTAGGAGTTGGACGTTAAGAATCTGTATGTCTAGATTAGAAAAACTTTTATGCAAGAAGGATATTCAAAGGAATGTACTTTGAATGTGAGACTACATGTCTTTGGAATTGTCTTGTAACAATCTCCAATAGAGCATTTTGTAATTTCATTGGCCGAGTCTTGGTGACTTTTGTGCCATGACATTACGAAAGGACCGTTGCATATAGTGTGAGAATCTAACATATTCTATAAGTGGCAAGAATTTGGTATTCTTACACTTGTGGTTAGGATTGGGAATTGTAAAATGAGTGTCATTGAAAATGTTATTCAATTATACTATTTCACAGAGTAAGGACCATAAGTAAACATAGTGTGCATGCTAAGAGCATGGGACAATTGTCGTTATAATTCAAGTAAGAAGTTGATTAACCGAAACAACAAATAATGAGTAATCAATATGGTGATTAAATAAAAGGTGTTTTATTTATACTCAAAGTTTGGGGCCATATAAGATTAGTATTATTCTTATATTTCAATTTGCATGTTTTGACTTCCTAAATAATTGAGTTATTTGAGAATAATCGAGTTATTTGAATGTTTCGCAATCACTCATACTTTGGGAGTAGGTATGAAAGAAGATTGTCATGAATTGGTGTGTAGACTGTCTAAAGTGTATTAGACATAGCAAAGGTTTGCTACAACATTCATTAGTGCTTACAAATATGATTTGAGCATTGGATTAAACCCACGCTCACTTGGATCGCTTCATGGATTTTATCACGAGTGATTGGTGAGACGATAATATCCTATGTTCTTGAAACCGAGATGTGTGAGTTGTATCTTGCGAGTCGGTTGCACATTGATAATATGTAAACGCACCAGTAACTTGGTGTTATAAAACGTATTGTTGTGTGTGATTCGGTGAGTAAGTACAAGCGAGCATTGAGTCGAAGTTTATCCGTTCCTTTTACCCAATGTGGGATAAAAGCGGTATTTGTGGGCCCCTCGATGATTTAGTGATGACAAAGGAAAGTGCTCGGCCGGGCCAGGGCTAATTTGATTTGTTCAATTAGTCAGTCGTCGTAAACCAGAAATCGGGAAACAGCACATAGACTGAGAGAATGATTTCAATCCATGTCTCACGTCTATATGATATCTAGAATGGAGGAATATATGATTCCTTATCTAAAGGACACGTATCTGATAAGATCAGAGTTGACAGCGGCTTTTAAAAGCTACGATTGCAGATCAGGATCTGAAGTTATATGCAGAATAGTTATTAGACTTATCCAAGTGGGAGACTGTTGGATTAGTGTCTAAGTCCATAACTATTTTGGTATGTACTTGACCCGATGGTGCATGGTCCTTTTGGGTTGCCTTCACCAAAGCAACTTGATAGGATGAATTATGGAGAGAGAGGATTAATTATGATTTATTAATATATTATGAGAATAATATATTAAAGGAGAAATCATATTGTTTAATTAATATTAGTCAATAATTAATTAAGAATTAATTTTGTGGCTAAAAGAGATTAATTAAACTTAGGGGACTGGAATTGTAATTCTAAGATAATTGCAATTGGGCTATGGATCACCTTGGAATATAGGTTGGATGAAATCTATGGGAAGCCCATATGATTTTCGTCCAAGGCATGTTCCAGAAGGGGTCCATGGGCTGCTTAGGGCTTAAGCAGTCAAATTAGGGTTTCCTTGTTAGATAACCCTAATTGCCTACCTATTTAAAGGCCCCTTGAGACCCAAAAACGTGGCTAACCTTTTCAAGAGGGTTTCTGGACGTTTTTGAAGTTCCCCTCCTCTTCTCTTTCTTCATCCTCTTGCTCTTGGTGTTTGTGAGCCATTAGAGGAGTGACAGTTGTGACTCTAAGCTTTTAGAAGCCAATTACTAGAAGGAATAGATTGTTATTACTACATAACAATCAAGGTATGATCTAAACCCTATTCTTATGTTAATATTGATTATCACATGCTAGATCTAGGGTTTATGGCTTTGGATGATTATTGCATGTTCATTAGACAAACTAGATCCAAAGCTTTAGGGTTTGCATGTACACCATAGGAATGTTGTAGTGCTCATAACCCATCAGGAAGATCATGGGTGTGATTAGGATTTAGAACAAGAATTGCATGTTTGAAGTTAGAGCAATAGGAGGTTATCAAACATGTCTTCTACTAGGTAAAAGCTTTATCTAAGAACTTTGTGGTAAACGATGGTATGGTATGGATCAAGATAAAAGGTCGTCGATTGTCTTCTTGAGCCCGAAGGCTTTTAATAAAGTTGTAAAGGCTTGGGCTCGGTTATGCTTGAAGGCAAAGATAAAGAGGATAATCTCGCATGTAGAAGGGTGTGTATAAAAACAATTTTCTCTCATTCATTTTCAATGAAATAGTTGTTATGATTGAAGGAATTGAATATAGGGTTAAAGTGAGATATATTCGGTTGGACTTCAACCATTGTTAAAGAACTAGAGAATCATTAAATTGAACATGAATACCATCTTCAAGAGAATATTTAATATGATATGGAGGAAGAGGAAATATTAGACTTTGTAGATTGTAGATGAAGAAGAGGATGATGATGATGTGGAATTGTTAATGAGTACTTTGAGAAAGAAAAGACAAGTATAGAAATGAGAAGATAATGATGGATGGTACTCTTCAAGGAATGAACAATTATAATATGGATTAGGCAAAAATAAAGGGAATAAAGAAGTGGGTGGATGAGATGGACAAGAAAATTATGGAAGACTCGAATGAGTAATTGGGTGAGAAAGAAGAAAAGATTGGGTTTGAAGTGCACAAAAGGGTGGTTGCTTCCAAAGCTAACTATGCTAAGAATTATAGCCTCGTTTTGTGGTTGTTGGCTCAGATTCTCCATCCAAGCCAACATGCTTTGGTGGTATTCGATTTCATTCTCTGGTTCTATCTAAACAAGTGACGGATGACAATGATTTTCTTATTGCCTCTTTGGTTAGGTGCAAAAGAAGTAATTTTAAATCAAATATTTTGAACTGTATATTATTTTTGAAACTAATGTTCATGGTGTTATAATACCTTTTAATATCGTACAAGTGAACCTCTTTATGATGCTCCTCACAAAAATTGTTCTAGCGTTGTCTTTTTGCAAAGAGGCAAGTGAGAGCCTTAGCAAGATCATGGATGAATCCATAGTTTAAAGATTTTATTACACCTTCTATAGTCATTAGCAATACCTTATTGAAATTTGTACATTAAATGAACAAAGTTGCAACATAAAACCTCTATGCGTTCAATTTTTGACAAGTCCTTCAGACTGAACTGAGAAATAAGAATCTACCTTGATTTAATCTAAGGTTCTAAAGCATGAACGCTTATGGTCAGTTTAGTAATTAAATATTTTACCTATCTCTAGAAGTGGATATATGGTTTGGAACCATGAACTTAAGAGTAGTTCTACCATGAAATGACCATACATAGTACATAGTTTCATCTCTATTATAAACAAGGGTTTTTCTAATATTCCTAAATCATTTTGAGATAATCCCCTAAATGGAGAGAATGCTACTTTTTCATGGATCAACATGTTTCAATACCTTTTAACTAAGTGACTTGAGGATATTCTTATTCACCGATAACAAACACAGTAGTCATTATGATCCTATGTAAGATGTGACACTAACAGAACATTTCTTAAAATGAATAAACATCTTTTTACAAGGAAGATTTATAGTTTCATTATAAAGTAAGTCTAACATTGTAGATCAATAATGATGTGTGTTGATAAGATTCTATGGGAGATCGAACGAGTTCGTCTTATCTTACAAATAAGAGTTGTAATTTTTTATTAGAGCTAGTGGGAGCACTCTGGGTTGACCTGGTTTAACATGAGATAGAGATCATGTAAAGATGTTTCCTCAAAATATGCAAAATATCAGCATGTTTTTTAAAATACTCTATGTGAATAGATCATGCAACAAAGTGACTGAATCCATAGTTTAAAGATTTTATTACACCTTCTATAGTCATTAGCAATACCTTATTGAAATTTGTACATTAGATGAACAAAGTTGCAACATAAAACCTCTATGCGTTCAATTTTTGACAAGTCCTTTAGACTGAAATGAGAAATAAGAATCTACCTTGATTTAATCTAAGGTTCTAATGCATGAAAACTTATGGTCATTTTAGTAATTAAATATTTTACCTATCTCTAGAAGTGGATATATGGTTTGGAACCATGAACTTAAGAGTAGTTCTACCATGAAACGACCATACATAGTACATAGTTTCATCTCTATTATAAACAAGGGTTTTTCTAATATTCCTAAATCATTTTGAGATAATCACCTAAATGGAGAGTATGCTACTTTTTCATGGATCAACATGTTTCAATCCCTTTTAACTAAGTGACTTGAGGATATTCTTATTCACCGATAACAAACACAGTAGTCATTATGATCCTATGTAAGATGTGACACTAACAGAACATTTCTTAAAATGTATACACACCTTTTTACAAGGAAGATTTATAGTTTCATTATAAAGTAAGTCTAACATTGTAGATCAATAATGATGTGTGTTGATAAGATTCTATGGGAGATCGAACGAGTCAGTCTTATCTTACAAATAAGATTTGTAATTTTTTTATTAGAGCTAGTGGGAGCACTCTGGGTTGACCTGGTTTAACATGAGATAGAGATCATGTAGAGATGTTTCCTCAAAATATGCAAAATGTCAGCATGTTTTTTAAAATACTCTATGTGAATAGATCATGCAACAAAGTGACTGAATCATAGTTTATAATTGGTCTGTCTATATAAAGTCCAAACAATAGATCCACGAGTGTTTTAGTGTACATTACCTCCTTTGGACAGTCACATCAATATAACATGTCATTAATACCATATTGGATGAGATAAATGGATCAATATACTTTTCTTCCATTGATTTAACCACAAATGACATGTCATGTGCATGGTTTGACATTCAACGTGTTAAAACGTTGAGTGAGAACATGATTCGTTGGAGAGTATTCCAAAATTCGATAAAGAACTATGAATAACACAAAAACCTAAATCACGAGATCAACTATAAGTTGTACTACATATATAAACTCTTAACATTGTTGAGTATAACCTTAATTATTTTACTTGAGCATGCTTTCACAAGCATTATGTAGAATAAATCACTACCGACAGGAGAAATATTACATGTTCAATGACCCACTTCGAGGTTTCACTTCATTGATCTACATCGTTGAGTGAACTTAGAACCGATGGTTGTGAGGTTTTATGTCCTTCAACTCTTCAACTTGAGAATATTTCCTAGTTTCTGAAATGAACACATTTTCATAACTTGAGGTACGTCAAATGTTAATATGAAACATGAGAATGATAAAGACTATTTTTAGATATGGGTTTAAACCCAAGAAAAACGAAAATATTTCAATATGATATTCGTTCCTTTAGTTCTTTGAAGTTTGATATAGTTTGTGCTCCTTGATGAGTAAATAAGTTAGAGCATGTGATCACACATACAAAATCGATTTAGTATTAATCATTTGTAGATAGAGAAAATCACATGTTGAGCATGTCACTTTTCAATCCATGAATAGAACTTCATAGATATCAAAACAAAATGATAATTAGAATGCATGAATCTTCAACCACTAAATGTTAATAGATGCTTTTGTGGATGACAATGGCTTCACATATGTTCATGGACAATAGAATATTATTAGATGCTTACCATTGATATATATATATATATATATATATATATATATATATATATATATATATATATATATCCAATAATGGGAATTTTAGATTTAATGTGCAATGGAAAAATAAATAAATCATGTTTCTATTCATAAGTTAATCTTAGTAATATATTTAAGAGCATATATAATATAAACATATAAATACTAATATTTATATTTTATAAGTATTTGTTATTTACCAACTATTAAAACATAAGAATTAAAAGTTAGTCCGATATTTATAATGCACACTAAAAAAATTTGTGGTTATTTATTGGGAAAATGAGTAATCTAACCATAATGTAATGTGTATTTGAAGAAAATAATCAAAAGATGGCAACAATAAGCACCAAGTTTGGAAATGGGCATTTCGGATAAAATAAAACAAATAAAAAAATATTTTTTCCTGATCATAAATTATATTTCAGAGTGACATTCCATGATTTGGGGCCAACATTTCAGATTCCGAACTGAAATTTCAGAGTTCGGAAAAAAAACATATGAAATTTATAGAACAAAGTCCGAAATCCAATAAAAAAATTCCAGAATATCGAGAAAAAATTAGTTTTTACTTAAATCTACTAAAAAGTTAAATAAATATAATAAATATCAACAATATACGTTATTAGGGCATTAAATCATAAATTTAATTGGAAAACAATGACATTAAACACTTTGAAATTGATATTTCAGACACAAGTAAAAAGTTTTCTTTGGAAAAAAGATTGAAAAAAAAAAAACTCCGAAATTAGAAAAGCAAATCGGGATGGGACTTTTGGAAGTAAGTTATCATTTTAAAAAAAAATGGTTATTTTTTAAAGCTAATTTATAATGATTAAGTTATACAATTTTTCTTATTTATTTACATAATAAAAGGGTTTATTAATTAATAATTTTGTTAGTTATCAAGATTAATAATAATAATAAATAGGTTTATTTATTTGACAATGAAAAATTAAAAAAAAAAAATCATATACTTGTAATAAATAAAAATGGGCATTAACATGCCATTTATTATATAAGATATTTAATAAAAAACACATATTATTATTTTTCTAAATATGTGACCCTCAAAAGATAATCTTTCGCAGGAAAATTACGAACACATAAATTAATTTACGCCTTAATTTATCCGAAATCTCGCAACAATTTCTAAACTCCGAGGGCTCTCTTTCCTTTTATTTATTTATATCTTTACGGCAAACATTTAAGAAATGAACGCAAACATTCAGCTTGAATACCAAGTATCAAGACGTATATATCTATTTTTGGCATGCTTATGCAAGTTATGGTCATCTTTGTCTTTTACACACTCATTTCAAAATCAAATTGATAAAAAAAAAAAAACCACATACACAAGTTGTGACTATACACAAATAGGCACGCTATTGTGTGCTACACATTGAGAGCCCATCATGTTTGTATGTTTGTGAAGTCTACCAATGAACTTTTCATGTATTTTGATGTTAGATATTCTTTTGCACGTCATTGATTTGAGAAATAAAGAAAACTTTGACAAAGAACTATTTTTATCAACTTGTTTCAAGCTGAAACTTTTAACTCGGGATAGACTTATCTTGGTGCCCTTATATATGGGGGAAAAAAAAGTAACCAACGGATATACTTCCAATTTCCGTATTCATTTTCGAGAGGCGGTGTGTTTTCCACTTGGCATCCCTTGTATTTTCTTACTGACTGGTATGTATTTTAAGTTATTGTGGCTTTTAAAATAAGGATTTTTTAATATATGTCCTAAGGTCATATAAGTATTAATATGTGTCCTAAGGTCATATATAAGAACTATTAATTGAAGTATTAATTATGAGAAATATTAGCATAATTAAATGTGATAAATATTAATTATAAGTAATATTCTTTATAATTAATGTATTTTATATTTAATTATGGTAATATTACACATAATTATTGTTTATCATATTTATATTTAAATATGGTAATATTTTTTATAATTAATATTTTGATTAATGTTTTTTATATTTGCCCTTAAGATACATATTAGAAAATCTCTTTAAAATATATGACGAAGTTAATGGAGGAGTTCAAGATAAGTTATTGGAGATTAGGATCAATTTTGTGAAGTGATAAAAAGTTATTAAGCATCATCATCTAAGGAAGTTGGCTATTTTCGAGTGTTAGGAAAATTAGTTTTACCGACTTATATAAATATGTTTGTATCGCCGTACAAGTGTTCGATAGTTCAGTTAAGTTTCATGGCGACTTAACTTATTGTTTTAGAGTGTACTTTTATGATCAAAAGTGTACTCTATATATATATATATATATATATAGGGGCGAAGTCAAAAAAAAATTTTAGGGTGTTACTCTTAAATTATCAAAGGTTCTCAAGGAGTTAATTAACATATCGGCATCACATTTTTGTTCTGGGGTTGCTCCATGTTTCACAGTAATCTCAGGTATATCTAAACAGAAAAACAAAAAGAAAATATGAGGTTCTATTTGGTGTGTTGATATGCTAGTTTGAGAGAATGAAAAGAATATGTACATTCAAAAATCAAAGGAAAAATGGATGGCACTTTCTCTTTAGTACTGCAAGTGCAACAAAACAATTACATAAACAAAGGGAATTAAATAAACAAAGGGGTGGGACTGCCGGCGGCTTCATCTTTTTCCCACAATCTAGGATTTTAATTTCCTATCTATTCACTCCACTGCTACCTAGACAAACACAACAAACAACCAACATGATTACATGAATAAGTCTTTTTGCATGTTATTGATTTGTTCTCAATTGCCTACATATACAATAAACATATACCCTGCATTCCTTGAAAATATAAAATATTAACATACAATAATTCAATAACTGAATAACATGTTGCTTTGCTTGCTGGGTTGCCAACTTCGATTAAGATTTAAGAGAATTAGAAATTTGGAAGACGATGATTTTCAATGCGCACGCTTTGTCATCTGATTTCCCGGTGATTTGAACGAAGAAGACTTGGGGTTCGGACTAATTCAATCGAAGAGGGTGGGCATGGGCAGCTGGGCTAGGTTAAAAAAAAGAATTATAATGTGAGGGTGGGCTTGGGTTCACTCTGTCCCTAAGGTGGCTCCGCCACTATATATATATATATATATATATATATATATATATATATATATATATATATATATGAATGTTCATTTTATAAAATAAATGGTACTTTTTCCAAACCAAAAAAGTATAAACACGAATCCTTTATATCCTTGCAATCCCATGCAAGTAAAAATGTTTGTTTATGTAGGTAACTTATTAGTTATAATTTTATAAATAATAAAAAGTTTTGTTGAATGGGTTTATTAAGTAATATTCCACTTAATCCATTAAGCGGCACTTCTCCATTTGAACAAAAATATTCTCACTGCATATATAGTCTTATTTCAAACGTCGTATGAGTGTACAAGCCACATATAAATCTTATTTCAATATTATACGTCCATTAAAACAAACTCCAGGGTTTATAATGAGCCTATAACCGAACTATGGACGGGCCAACCTCTAAGGAGGCGTTCTGAAAAACATCAACAACACTTCATCGACGTTGTGAAATAATAAGAGACTGAACTTCAACCACCCTTTCGACTCGACAGACAATGGTTATAGCTAGCAACAACAGGTGGGACTGACAACCCGTATATAACTGTACAATCAGTTCCTCATTCCTTGTGGATTCACGGTTATAAAACAAAGGGTTTTTACTAAGACTTGTGGTCTTAGTTGATGAATGACAACATCTCATATAGCGAGTCTCGAGTTTAATAGAACTTATCGATGTGCGTAAGTATTTTAGTACTAAACTTTTAGTTAAAATTTTATAAGACTCTTATTTGTTCATTCGTTAAAATGGAAAATTAAATCTTATCACTTGGATTTCAAGGTTAGCAGACATATATAAATTATAAAAAAAAATTCCTGACAAAAATCAGGCAGTATGACGGGTGCATTTTGACCAAAAACTAGGTTTCAACCAATGTGAAACCAACAATTCCAATAATCACAAGTTTACAAAATCGTTATAAATACATCATTTATAATAAAAACGACTTTTTAATGTAACTTGCTTTTATAACTACCGAAGATTATAACGATGTATATAATAGTATATTTTTATATTGTAATATAACATATAAATATATCGGGTTTAGTTTCACACGTACATATTGTAAAGTCACAACTTATGATCTGATGAGTCAAAAACTCTACACTATCTGTCAGCGTCAGCGTCTTCTCAACTACCAACGGCAGTGTATCAAGCTTATCAGCGTCAACGCATAGTATAGTTATTCTATGTATCCATTTGTATATTAGGTAATGATATAGATAAGTATAGAATAGATAGCAGATCCGGTATATTTTTTTATGAAGATCGGTTCTTAGTATAGATAAGATACAATCCCTTAAGTCATTGAATACAGATGTATAGATTAGTATATAATCTACGTTTCGGTAAACCCTAATGTAGAGAGATCGGCTTTATGTCAATCGTCTTTGTGACAACTCGTCTTCTTAGTGAAGACAAAACCCTTTCTTGGTGAAAAAACAATTTGGAGAACTCTCTGTGTTATTTACTTTATGTTCTTTTTTTTCTTAGATTAGTTTAATTTCGTCCTTTATACTTGAAATGTATCCGATTGATACAAACCTTCTATCGGTATCATAGCAGGTTTGTGATACAGTCAATTAATCATGCCGAATCCCAAATCCTTTGGTCTCAACAAAATTCCTCCCTTTGATGAACACAACTTTGCTATGTAGAAGACAAAGGTCATGGTTGTTCTTGAAACCATTGACTATAAGATGAGAAAATATATTGAAAAAGGTCCCCATTTTCCTATGCACCAACCCATGGCAAACAACGCTCCTGTTGGCCCTTTGAAACAAAATCCAGAAACGAGTTATGACGATGATGACGAGAGAGTGCTTAGTCTTGATGTGAAAGCCAGTGCCACTATTCGAAACTCTCTTCCCTACCACATGTATCATCTCGTATAGAATTGTGAGTCGGCTCAAGAGATAATGGCTACGCTGACAGTGGCTTATGAAGGCACCGTGGAAGTTCAGACCACAACCATCAACAACCTCAATCAGAGATATGAACATTTCTTTTCTCAACAAGGTGAGTAACTTACACAAAAACTTCAATAGGTTTAACTTCTTGGTTAATGATATTTGTAGACTGGGAATCATCAAGCAATGATCTCAGTTGGTTCTAAAGTTTCTCGATTCTCTTAGGAAAAACTAGGTACATCATGCTTATGTTCTTAAGAATGGTGAAAAGATCGACACCATGGATCTGAATTGCTTGTTTGGTAATCTGTGGAATTATGAAGAGACTAAAGCTCTTCGTAAATAAATCATGAAGGAATCAAGAAATGAAAAGTTTGTTGCCCTGGTGTCTCGAAAGGAAGCAATGAATCACATCAGCGGCTCAGAAAAACCAGATCAGGGTGAAGAAGGTGACTAAGATCTCACAGATGAACTTGTTGCCAGCGCTGCTCTTATTGTCAAACGCCATGAAGAAAGCAGATCAAACAGGATTCGAAGAGCTCATTTTAAAGGAGCAGTTCAGCAAGGAGATCCACTTCGGAGAAGAGAAACTCAGGTAACTGCTTTAATGTTTGAAAGCCTTCATGCAAAACAAGAGGATCATCAAGAATGGGTGGAAGAAGAGGGGACATTTGAAGATGAGAGGCTGAATGTTAAGGGTCTTATGGCCCATATCAATGGTTCCACTGATGGCATATGTGACGCTGATAGTTCTCATGCTGTCAAAGGATCAAGTCCAAATCTAGGACAAACTTGGTACCTAGACAGTGGAAGTTCTAGACACATGACTGGTTACAAATCCCTCTTAACAGATTTTATAGAAAAGGATAGTCGAATGGTGATCTTTTGTGACAATAGTGGATGAGATGCTACAGGTGTTGGAACTTTTGAATGCAGGACGATTAAGATGGAGGATGTGTTTTATGTTGAAGGTCTGAAAGGCAAATTCATATCCATCAGTCAACTTTGTGATACTGGTTATAAATTTCTTTTCAATCGTCATGAGGAAAAGGTGTTTGATTGTGAGAACAAAATCGTTTATATGGTTTGATTTTATTGGTTTAGACATTAATACTTTATTGTGTTTTTGATTCATGATTTGCTACTGTTAAATTTCTGAACATAAGTTGCTACACTTTTAGTTTATTTTTTTTTGTTCAGCTGCTTCTTGTGTATTAATTTTTTTATTTACTTTTCCAAAGAAGTATAAATTGTACATACACATTTTGCTACTAACATTGCCAATGTTTGTTATTCTCTTTCCTCTGTATGTGTCATGACCTTCTTTCTCCATATCAACATTGATCTTAACTGATTAGATCAGTGTGTCATTTTTTGAATGCATCACCCTCCTTGAAAGAGCTAGTAGATGCATACTATGCATCTTTTCTTCATCACCAATTGCCCTCTCACTGACGCTGAAGCTCACGCTGGTAAGACCGGATGGGGGATAACTGTGCCACCAAGTGTTCTTCTGGACACATATCTTTTGTCTTGAACAGCCTATTTTGGTTGCAGTGAGATGAAATGGAGTTCCATCACATGGTGCGCCTAATTTCCAAAGATGTTGTCATTAACTTTCCATCACCTCAAAGATCCAAATGTGTCTTCAACAAGACAGTGATCCCACTTTCTCTTCCTTCATGGATCACAATAAATGGAACATTCGAGTATTGTCTTGGTGACTCTCATAACTCGAAGGTTACAAATATTGGATCATTCTAAGTCGTTGATTACAAAGACTGGTTCATGTTCTTCTTTTGTTCTTGGTGAACATGAAGCTTGGAATCAATCTACAGAATCTCAACGAATAAAGGCATTCTCTCTCTTTGTTTACTATGAATTGTGTTTTGTGTGATATGGTTGATGTTGTTTGTTCTCTTTTATAGCCAAAATTCAAGTGGTAGATATCTCGGAAAATGGAAGTGCATTTATGACCATTCAATTCTAAAGATTTGATTGAATGAGTCTTTATCACCTTTCTGAAAAAGCTGCACATAATTCGCTGTTTAGAATATTTTCTTGTTTGATTAACTCTCTTGTTTGTATTTGTATATTATTTTTTAAGGGAATTTGATGAGGCTTTTCCAAGCCTAGTATGCGACTTTTGACACATCATTGTCCCTAGAAGCATACTGTTGTATGTGACAAAATCTCTCTAAGTTTCTCATCAACAAGATCATCTACCGAGAACATTGAGTCACCCTCTCACACTAATTGTTTAGCATTATCTAAACTTTCTAAGTGGGATTGCCTGGTTCAAATATAAAAAATTGATAAAAAGGCATGGATGTTTATTCTTAGTTAATTATCCTACATGAACTTGTCCTTAGAAGCATGCTTTCCATATGTATCATGTCTCATGTTCTGCTGAAACATGGAGCATAACCCAATGGCTTAAACTGATTGCATCGGCATCAACATAAGAGTTACTTATATGGTCATTAAATTACAAAAGGTTATTCACGTCCCTGACCTCCTAGTATGAGGTATGACATGGTACCATTATGATTTAACAGTGAATCTTTGATTCTAGACTGCAACTTACTATATGATACGGAAGTTTAAACCACTTCTTGTTGATGAGTTAAATTGTTTATGATTCACGCTGATTCCACCTGAGCGTGACTGAAACAATCCATTCTTTCCTTTATCTTCTTAATAAAACTTGATGATTCATTGTGTTATACCACGCACCGATTCCACCTCTATGCATTTGGTTAGTGTAGGTATCATAGGCAATCACACGCACCAACCCATTCTTGACCTAAATTCTTCTTTAAAGCTTTATGATTCAGTGTAATGTACCATACGCGGATGTTGATGGTTAAGTTAAAACATCACAACTTATCACACGCATCAGACTACTCTTGCCTTTTTCTTATAATAAAATTGATTAATGAGTCAACATATGAAACCACACGCAAATGAAATCTCGCAATAGTATGTCAGTGAATGGTAGTGTAAGCCCACACTATCAGGAGGCATCCCAAACTTACTGGGTGGCCATCATAAACTCACTCGCTAATCGCTTACTTTGATGTTCATTGTTGCTGATGACGTGTCTCACCAATGTATCTTTCTTATCTCAATGATAACTTTTGGACAACGATTAAAAGGTCCATCATTATCTTGAGATACGAGATTTTTACGGCAAAGATATCTTCCTTCATGATTACCTAAAAAGGAAGAAACGTTTTGGGTATAAATTGGGAATTCATTATCCTAGGTCACTTTTACAAGCTATTCGACCGATTAGCTCTTTCTCTCTCGAAAAATAATTTCTCAACCATCTTCTCTCTCAAAGCTTTCACCATGCCAAAGCCTATGCACGAGTTTGCCCCCAATGCCAATGTCGTCAAAGGTCCTTATGCCTGTGACTTTCCCATCATCATTCAATCGACCAATCTGGCATTCTCGGATGAAATCCCAAAGCAGTTCATAAAATCAGGAATCGAAGATTTCATCAACTGCATCAAGAGTTGTCCTCTTCGATATGCATTTTGTGACTTCCCAGATACATTATACCCTAAACAAGTATGTGAATTCTACTATTCATGTTCTGTTGATACTGATGCTGAAACTATTACTGGAACTATTGGATATGGTCAATATAGGTTTACTATTGATGTGGAATCCTTTTGAACTGCTCTTTTTGTTCCTCGATTTGACACTTGCTCTGAAACTCCCTCTGAAGAAAGTTGCAAATCTATCCGTGAAAAATTAGGGTATAATTTCAAAATTCAAGGCCTCACTTGTGATCCATAGAAGAACACTCTTCGTCACTGTTTTAATGTAGGATAGAAGTACTTAACATGTGTGATTGGAAAATGTCTTGCACATAAGACTGGGAGTTTCGATCAATTGAATCTCTTTGAGAAAAGGATCTTATACTCTATTGTTTACAACAAAAGACTGGATTTTGCTCAACTTTTTCTTGATCAAACGATTGACTACATTACTGGGAATAAGAAGTCGTTGTATATTCCCTATCCTCGTTAGCTTGGTCTGACCTTGCCTCGAGATGTAGGCTGTGTTGAAAGTCATGGGATTATCATTCTAATTCCTGCCCTTTCCTCAAAGAATACTAACGCCGCTCCATCTGAGGGTGACTTGCCTATTACTATAAGGATGAAAAAATGGATTGAAAACCCCTATGTAGTTGAATCCTTAAACTCTGAAGAGGATGATTATAATGATGATGATGCATAAGCTGGTAATAGAGAAGGGGCTGATGAGGAAGAAGACACTCATAAATATGAAGAAAAATCAGTCGCTGATAAGGAGAAGCACATCCGAAAAATCTCTTACCCCCTTTCATGTTGGTAGGAGGTGGCAGTTTTGACATATTATCAATTGTTTCCTTATCCACCTCAATCCTCAATTATGAAACTTTATGGTTAAGTACAATGCCTTTCTCCCAATTCAAAATCATATTGGTTTCTTTGCACCTATCAATCATCAATGAAGGTTAGCAAAATATAAATCAAAAGAATCAACAAACACCGAAGAGTCGTCCATAAACACTTTCATGAATGTTTGATATGGGTTATGAATATTGTATTCTATTGGTCCTCACGGTCGATGGGAATCTAAAAATAACCTAAAAACCCATCTAGGAAACAATAATAAGCGTTACACGAAATAAATTCTAACATTTGATAAAACAAAAAGGAAATGGGAAGCGTTATTCGTGGGTGGCATCGTTTATTGT
Organism: Lactuca virosa; assembly: GCF_052849685.1. Classification (NCBI taxonomy): domain Eukaryota; kingdom Viridiplantae; phylum Streptophyta; class Magnoliopsida; order Asterales; family Asteraceae; genus Lactuca; species Lactuca virosa. Next base: position 199,003,649 of record NC_136432.1, read on the forward strand.
AAGTTATGCCTGTAAAGACCACTTATCACTTCCTTTATCAATAAAATATTATTTCTTTCTAGTAATGCTTATTATTGTTTTGTAGATGATTTTCAGGTTATTTTCAAATTCCCATCGATCCCGAGGACCAAGAGAATACAACATTCACATCCCCATATGAAACAGTAGCGTATATACATATGCCATTAAGACTTTGCAATTCCCTGACCACTTTCTAAAGATGCATGACATCCATTTTCCATGATATAGTGGAGGACTTCCTGGAAGTGTTTATAGATGACTTTTCGGTGTTTGGTGATTCTTTTGAGTTATTTTTATCTGACATTGATAAGATGCTTGCCAGGTGCGAAGAAATCAATCTGGTTTTGAGCTGGGAGAAATGCTACTTCATGGTGAAAAAAGGCATTGTACTTAGGCAAAAAGTTTCCAAACTGGGGATTGAGGTGGATAAGGAAAAATGGATATTATATCAAAACTGCCACCCCATACCAACGTGAAAGGGGTTAGGAGTTTTTTTAGGACACATGTGATTTTATCGTAGAGTTAACAAAAAATTCAAAATCACACACCCTTTAACTCAAATGTTAAAGATGCTAATTTTTTTTTGATGATTGTTTAAATGCTTTTGAAAATTTGAAAGAAAATTTGACTACAACCCCAATCATGGTTGCCCCAAATTGGAACTTAAATTTCGAGCTAATGTGTGATGCTATTGACTTTGAAGTATGGAGGTTTTAGGACATCGAATTACAAATCATTTTCATCCAATTTACTATGCTAGCAAAATACTAAATCCAACAGGAGAATTATATCACCATGGAGAAAGAGTTATTAGTTTTTGTTATGCTTTTAAATTTTTTTATCCTTACTTGATTTTGTCTAAAACTGTCATTTTTACTGATAATTCTGCTTTGAAGTATTTGTTTGGAAAACAAGATCCAAAACCAATGTTGATTCGTTAGATATTTGTTTGTTCGAGAGTTTGACATAGATATCAAGGACAAGAAAGGCATAGATAATGTGGTTGTAGATCATTTATCAAGATTGGAGAACCCCAATTTGGAAGAACTTAAGGAATCAAAAACTGATGATAATTTCCCAGACGACTACTTGATGGAGGTTAGTGGACCGTTACCTTGGAATGTTGACTATGCAAATTACTTAGCTGTGGGGATTCTCCTCAAGGGTATTGCACAATAACAAAAGAAGATTTGTTTATGCGAAGCATTATTATTATGAAAAGTTTTACTTGTTTAAAAATTATACAAATATGTGTGTTTGGAAATGAGACTCGGGAAATTCCGAAGCATTATCATAGCGAGCAGACTAGAGGACATCATGGTGCAAACTAAACAACACAAAAGGTTTATGCTAGATTTTATTAGCCAAAATTTTTTCAGATTGAACATGTCTACATGAAAGAGTGTGATGGATGTCAAAGGTCAGGTAATATCTCGTCTAAAAATGAGATGTCCCAACATATCATCCAGGTATGTGAAATTTTCGATGTGTGGGGCATCCATTTTATGGGACCTTTTCATTCATCTCATGGTTATAAAGTGGCTATCAATTACATGTTGAAGTGGGTCGAAGCTCAAGCTTTACCTACTAATGACACAAGTGTTGCAGTTAACTTTTTCAAAAAGTTCTAAAGTTTTGGTGTTGAAGTCTTTAATTAGTGATATGGGTACATATTTTTGTAATGCTCAACTTGAGAAGGTTTTACAAAAAACTAGTGTGCACCACAGGTTTGTGAAACCCTGTCATCCACAAACTAGTGGGAAAACAGAGGTAACAAATCGAGCTTTAAAAAGAATCCTCAAAAGATATGGAGGAAGTAATAGAAATGAATGGCTGAAAAACTATATGTAGCTTTGTAGAAGTTTTGTACTACTTCTAAAACGCCCATTGGTACTACAGCATACAAGTTGGTTTTTAGAAAATCTTTCCATTTACTAGTTAAAATTCAACAGAGAGTATTTTGGATATTAAAGGCATGTAACTTTGATTTTATGGATATTCACATTAACCGTCTTATGCAGATTGATGCCTTTGAAGAGTTAAGGAATGAAACTTATGTTAAATCTATGATATACTGATACCGAACCAATAAGTGGCATGATGAAAGATTACGAAGGAACAAGTAGTTTGTACTAAGAGAAAAGGTGCTTTTGTTCAACTACAGAATGAAGCTTTTTTTTTCGGGAAACTTGAAGACCCGATGGTTTGGACCATTTGTGATAAAGGAAGTGCTTCCGCATGGTGAGATTGATCTAATGAAAGATCACGAAATGAATTTCAAGGTGATGGAGTTAATTACTATGAATAAAGGATAATTGAAGAAGATGGGAATGAGGATGTGCCCATGGAAACTGCTGAAACAAACTAAGTGAATGGTGGAGTCTAGCTCATGATTCGTTTATAGAGAAGCGTTTGTTTTGTCATTAGTTGTATTCTTTTTTTCCAATATAGTTTTATTTGTTTTAGAATTAAAACAAAACCTGCCTGATTTTAATTATTGTATTTTTAGTTTAATTAACAAGTAGATCATCTGAACTGAATCATACCCGTTCCTTTTGAGTTCGACATCCATGCTTATAGAAGCTATACTATCATACGATTAGGTACATTTTCCTAGTTGTGTAGTAGTGTCTAACATTGGTAAATCGATTTATAAATTTAAGACTACATTGTACACATCAAGTTTTGTGTCGTTATCGTCGATAGTAGTACAACATGTATTTATGGTTTAGGAACTGGTTTGGAAAGTAGACATATTATTCAATTGTATTATTCAAAAATAAAACCCACTATTCCTAAATAGATACAAAGTGAAGATTGTTTTGGAAATTCTTCAAATGTATTATCTTTATAAATTATTAATCCTGATGTAATATGTTGACTATCAAATAAAGAACGGTCAATAAAGACAGTCGGGAGGCAAAATCTTTTCGGTAAAAAAAATTCTGAAAATCCAACAACCAAACCAACATGACTATTCTAGATATCGCTCCCTTAAGGCTTAAGTAGAATTACTAGTATTACAATCAGGACTGATAATTAAATCATGTAATGCAAATGAAAAATTACTAATCGAATAATCCTAAGCAGATAGGATAAGCGGGGTAGAATCCTCATAGAGTATATTGTCAGAGTTTGTATTTCAATTAGTTTTGTTTTAAAAAGAAAATGAGAAACGAAAGTATGATTCTAAAATTGGAAAATGATTTAAATAAATAAATTGAATAAGTGTAAATAAAAATTTAAACAAAGAGCACAAGAATTAATTAATAAATGATGGTGGAACAATATCACTTATGGTTTTACTAATTTTGCAATTAGAATAAGTTATTTTATCATCTTTTGGATTGTAGAGGATAGAATCACATAGACATGATTTTAGTTTTAATGATAAATTTGCCCAAGACGTGTTTATAAAAAAAAAAAACACAAAAATCGTTGCATTTAAAACAACAAAAACTTAATAAAAAATATCATAAGTGGATGATTTCTTAATAAGCCACTAAAAATGCAGGAATCATTTATGTAACTTATGACAAAAATACAGGATAGCACACTAAATAAATAGGGATGTAGAATAGCAAAACCCATATAAGGACCAAAATGACAAGGTGAACAAAATCCATAGACCATTTATGTAAGGGATAAAAAAGTGGTAAGGTGTCACAAGTTATAGTATTCACTTTCAAGGACAAAAATTAACAAAGTGTTCAAGGTTTGTGGCAGAATTTTTAGTCACTATTCCTATGTGTGCTGTAGGGACCCAAATTGACAATGTCGAAAAGTTTTGTGACAACATTCTTAAGTGGTAAAGTTTTGTGGCAAAATTCTTAAGAGGCAAAAAGTTATGTGGCAACATTCTGAAACGGCAAAGTTTTGTGGCAAAATTCTTAATAGGCAAAAAAGCACTGTTCCTAACTGTGTTATGATTTAAGGTAGTATACTAATATAAGCTTATGCACACTTAATGTTATTCCAATTATCTATATTAGTCCCTAAGTATAACAATAGGTGCAATACGAATAACGGACACACGATAAGGTGTATTTGATTAAAAAAAAAAGGTAGTTATCAAACACAAAATTATTATGATAAAAAAAAGTACTGATCAAACACAAAATTATTACTCTATCAAGGCACATCATATGTTATATCTATGACATACAATATAATGTCTCATAAATTAAAGCAACAACTTGATAAATAAAGACAATAAACTTGCTATTATTCAAATCATTACAAATAGACAAATATTATTGTTTTCACATTGCAGGTAATAATCAGAAGTAACCTAATCTAATTACAAAAAAATCTTACCACAAGTATCTTCGAGATGCTTAGCCTTCCATGCCGGTTGTGTAGAACTTCATTGTTGAAGATTGATTTTAATAATTGAGGGGTGATTTGAAGTGTTATAGGTTGATATGAGAGCTAGGGTTTCGATTTCTGGCAATGTGGGACACCTCAATATGGTTTTGTAGTGGCTTTAGGATTGTGGCGTTTAGTTGCGTAGGGATGAAGAAAAGAAAAGGCATTGTGAGGTTTGAATTAGGAAGGTGAGGGTCGGCCTGCATGGTCATATGGGAGTGTATGTAGTTAGATTTGTGTATGGAGGTGGTGGGAATTTTAATTATGGAAATGTTTCTTATTTCTGCATGCATGGACCTAGTGCCTTGAAACATTCATGAGGACATAGTTAAGTGGCCGTGGGCTCAAGGTAATTTTATTAAGGAAAGTTTGTGTGTAACAAAAATGGTCGGTGGCTTTTTAATTGGAATAGGAAGGTGGTGATGTAAATTAAAGGAAAGAGATAGCAATTTGCAGGCTTGAAGTTTATGTACGTGACATTTGGTCATTTGCATGTGTATGTTTAGTCTTGAAACGATGTGGGTTTATGGAGGCATGGAGGGTGAAGGTTTAATCGTTTATTCAATGTGGGTCGGTGAAAGCTTTTGGGTCGGTAATAATATAGGATGTAATTTCCGGATTTCCACAACAACTTTCGTCCAACTTCGATGCTGATTTTGGCTATGATATCTATAGAATTGGTGAAAATGTAAAACACCAAAGTTGTAAGTATTTCCGTCTTCTTTCCATGTCAACTTGAATCACCTTAATCGAAGCAACAATGAGTCGGATACAATCGTAACACTGAAGCGTAGTCAATCAGCCAATCAACATCTTTTTTGCTCATTACTTCGTCTTTTCGTAAAATGTTGTCGTATTATTTAGCCTTCGATCTTGTATTCTTCATCAACTTTCATCATCATTTAGCTTAGCGTCTTCAACTTAACTTTTCTGCTTCTCGATCGTGCATCACTCTTCATAATTTTCACATGCATTCTCATCATATTTTCTCGTTTTCCTCATCTAATAGTTCAAACAAGCATCAAAGTATGATCACTCCAAGTAAAATCGGGTTAAATATATGCTAATTAAAGTATTCCTACCTATCACGTAGCTGACCCGAGTTTGATCCCCGACAACGACGTAAAAAACCTGATATGTAAAATCTAGGGAAAATAACACATTATCTCTACGATGTTTTGCACATTTGCCTATTTAGACCCTTAAGTAATTTCTGTGATTTATATGGATATAAAATTATTTTTTTCGGGTTTAATTTGGAACTTTGGACAAAATGAAGGGGTAAATCGGTTTCCTCTTTGCCACATAGACACTTGTTGACCAACATTGACTTTGAAAACTAACCTATTTCTCGGGACATCACAAGGATCCCTTCCACTCGTGCTCCATCTACAAACATGATTCGGCCTCCACAACTTTTGATTCTTGCTCATTCGTCTTCCCTATCATGTTGGGATCAACACAGTCTGGTCCAATTTCACAACAATCGTTAGAATCAACACCACTGCCGTTGATCCTAAGAAAGACAACTACGGATTGCATCTACATATATTGAAACTACTACTCAGTCCACAACACCGCCACAATCTCATCGACATCTCATATATTCTCTAGAAACTTTGCTTAATCGCTTCCTTCCATAGCTCTCTGAGAAGCTTCGTCGTCTCCGGAAGAAGTTTCAGGTGATTTCCTCGTAGCTGTCGAAAGGGCTCGATCGACAAGGCACTGCTTTCGCCTCATAATCATGCGTTGTATGATCTTTTGAAGTAACTTTGGGAGTTGGATCACATTTTTTTACCATATGGAATTTCCAGTTCAGATTTTAACCCGGCCAAGGATCATAACTGTAACTCGAATTTGGTTGGGGTTAAGGTTAATTTCTCGCCGACGTTACCTTCGTCTTCCATGGCTTTATTAACTTTATTGTTTGTGATTAAGGAAACGAACAATCGTAGCAACCGTAAAAAATTCAAAAACCTTCCTACTGGTGGTGGTGGTTTCAATGGCGATAGCTATTGACATGTGAAGCTTAGTGATGTGAATGTAGAACTGGAGTGTAATGTTGAAATAACGCGAAAATAAGTCAGGGTAAAGACTAGTGTTGATGATGTTATGAATTTTGCAAACAAGACTCTTGTTGGTGTTCTTGATCAGTCATTGAAGGAGATTAAAATGATGATTGATCTTCAACGAATTCAAATCTTGAGAAAGAGATTAGCATTGAAACACGATGGAGGGATCAAAATATTGCAGAGTTTGATGTAATGGCCAAACATCCGAATCTAATTGTGGAGCTTTCCTTATTGGTTAGTAAATAAAATCTTTATATACAAAAAATGAAGTAGTTGGAATATGTGTTATCATACTAGTAGATTGAAGGGGAAATAAAGTACTAGTTCTTATGTGGGTTTAATTATTTTAAATAAAAAACATAAATTAAAGATGATGTGCCTTATAAACCCTGTTCTATCATGTTGTTGTGACCATAAAAACGGGTGGACATTTACTTTATACCCCTATTGTTGGATTAAGATATGTAAGCCAATAACTAAATTGATATATTCTTGTAGTTAGAAGCATAGTCCTTTTTGGGTTGTCGTCATAACTAGAACTTTGTAAGAATGACATTTAGAAAGATGAGATATGTTTATTAGTTTATTATATGATAAATAAATTGTAATAAATGATTTGTTAATATATTATGATTAATATATTAATTGGAAATAGATAATTGATTTATTAATTTATATGATTAATAAATTAATGTGAAATCAGTTAGAATTAATTAATTATTAATCAGAATTAATCCGGAATTAATTTGGGATTCCTTGGAATTAATTAAAGGTGCAAAATGTGAATTGTAATTGTTCAATAGTTGAACAAAAGAGGCAATTTGTAACGTCCCAAAATATGACCCAAAAATTTCATTTTTAATTTAGATAAAACAGTATTCCAAAATCATCATCAATACAATCCAAGTGAAAATAAGTGTATCCAACATCATAACAATCAGAGTATATCACAAAAGCGGAACTACACGGTGTGTGTGCGCTGCAGTCATCCCGAGCTCTTTCCTCTTGAACCAAAAGTATCTGAAACATAAACTGAGTACCGTAAGCACAAAGCTTAGTGATTTCCCCAAACTACCCCATACCATACATAATAAATCACATACTGGGCCCCCACCCTACATTGGGCCCCACCCACCATCGGGCCCCGCCTATCATCAAGCCCCGCTCGGTATACATATATGTTATTCTTAGGCCCTGCCCGCTATACATATACAATATATATATATATATATATATATATATATATATATATATATATATATATATATATATATATATATATCACATAATCATGCTAACGCATACAATGATCATAAAACAATAACATACTTTTCAGTCATCGGGCCTCGCCCGAAATCGAGCCCCTCCCGGTATACATAACACATGCAAGGGTCTGACAGACTCCTAGCATCCTAACATAATCAATAAGGGTCAGTATTGGTGACTTAGACCCGCTAAACCCAGTGAGGAAATTCACCTCGACTGCTGGTTCTGAGATGGCCTATCAAGAACCCAAACCCTTACATAGGCCTTACTCTAAAGCCCAAACCCTTACATAGGCCTTACTCTAAAGCCCAATAAATTTTCCCTAGTCCAAAACATTGGTTCAGAGATGGCCTATCAAGAACCCAAACACCTAAGCCCAATAGAAAGGCCCAACTCGAAGCCCAAAGTGCAAAAGCCCAACTTACTGAGTATGCAGGGCGTACTTAGTTGTACGCTAAGCGTACACACTAAAAGGCTTGTACGTCGTGCGTACAGACTTGTACGCCCAACGTACTCACCTAATAAGCCATAATCCATTTTAAGCACTTAATGCTTAAGTCCAGAAGTCCAAATCGTAGATCTGAATCCTAATAAGTGCCTAAAACCCTAAAGTCACTGACTTGGTGACTTTGCATGCCCCAAAGAACCTAACTTCAAGATATAGCAATTTACTTCCACTTAATGCGTATAATCTCATGTATGGGTGATTTTAAACTCTAAAGGTGCCAACTCTATGGACCTTGAACCACAGAAACACCAAGAGTGGAAACTCAAAGGTCCTGGAGTGGTATCAAACCACTAGATCTTAGTCATAGGGCCAAAAAGGGACCGAAACTCATATATATATATATATATATATATATATATATATATATATATATATATATATATAAGATCTAAGCCATTAATGATCAAGTTCATAGATTTTTACCTCAAACAAGATGGAAATGGTGTAGATAATCAGGATCCACAAGCTCTTCCTTGATAAATAACCTTGCACCAAGCCTTTACATCTTGAATATGGACTAAAACACACCAAAATTGACATAATGAGCTCAAAATACAACAATGGAGGCTAAGGAACGATTTCTAGGGTTTTGAAGGATTATGGACTGGTAAAGAGGCCAGCCCTAATGACTTAAGGTGTTTATATAGGGTGCATCACCCTAAATTAGGGTTTCATTAACTCACACGTACGCCCCGCATACGTGTCCGGAGTCCCGTCCCAACCTCGCATTAGTACGCTAAGTGTACCAAGTGGTACGCCCCGCGTACTCGCTTTACTGTAACGCCCGGGTTTCGGGGCTAAGCATTTTTAGACGATGTAATAGTCTAGGTCAACTATTGTAACTCTTTTTAAAGTAATAAAGATGAAATATTTGAATACTATGTGAATTATGTGTCTTTGTGTGCTTATAATTTAATTATAAAGGTATAATTAATAAAGGATAAAAATAAGCGTCAAAATTAAAGTGTGAGATAAACCCTATATCTTTACATAAAGTTTTAGTGGTCGAAACAAGGATTCTGGGGATATAAAGAACGCCGAAATCCGAGTTACAACGAAGAAGTTATGACCCGTCGAAGTTTCGCGACGGAACCGACACGATACCGGGAAGCGTAAATAGTGAATTTACGATAGAGCGAGTTTTAGCCTTAGCGATCTAAACAAAAGTTGTAGAATACGTTAAACCGAGAGTGTCCATAAAAAGAACGCCCAAATCTGACTTCGTATGAGGAAGTTATGATTTTTCGAAGTTTCGACTTAGCAGTGTACAGCCCGAAGTTCGAATATTAGATCGAGCGGTTTTAGCCGACACAACCTAAACGAGAATCGAAGATCTCGTTAATAGTAGCATAACGATAAAAAGACAGACGAAAACGGACGTCGGATGAAGAAGTTATGAGATTTTAACGGACCAATCATGTCCCGGCCTATTAATAATTTAACTTTTAAAATAAAGTCAAAATTAGCTGACGGAGTCTAAACGAAAGTTGTAGAGTACGTTCCCACCTACACGTGGATATAAAGAACGTCGAAAACGGAGCTCGTATGCGAAAGTTATGATTTTTACAAGTTAAGTGTGCAATTTGTGAAACTATGATGACGTGGCACGATCCTAGCCTTCCCTTGCTCCCCACGACCTCGCACCAGATGAAGACACGTCGCCTTCGCTCTACGCCCCGCGTCCGAGGCCGGGTCCGCCCAGCGTACCTCGGTTCTTATCCATCCGAGTCCGAAGTGCGAGACAGCTGGATCCACCTGGCAGCCCTATCCGAAGCTACGCGTCGCGTAGCTGTTGAACGCCCATCGTTCGTCCGAAGCCAGCAGCCTATAAATAGCTGCGAGATTTCTCGGATTTTTCACACCATTCTCCTTCTCTCTCTAAACTACTTTCTCTCTCTATGGGTTTTAACCCCCCTAAACCCTAGGGAACCTCCCTAGCACCCGAAGGAAGCCCCGAGGCTCCCGGAGTCCCGAGAAAAAGGGTCTTTCGGTTCGGAAACGCTGCTCCAAGCGAAACCCGGTTTGCTTTAAAATCCGCTGTAAGTGAGCTACGCCTATGAAATTTTTAATATAGCTTTTAAATAATTATAGTAATGTTATTAGGTCCTTAAAATAATTATTTGGGCTATTATTATGAGTTATATAGAGTGTTGTTTAACGCTTCTATAATAATAATAATATCTAGACTATTAATTAGTCGCGGTTAACGTTAGACTAAACCGTTGTGGTATTGATACTAGGTTTTATCGAGGGAAAGTTATTTTGAGATAACGAAGCGTTATTCAAGTGCAGAGTCACCACCTTTCAGGTGAGTGCATAGTCCCTTTCATCTTACACATAGATATGAAGTATTTATTATAAACTACGTGCTATGTGTGCATATTATCTGAATACTTGTTGTCTATGCTGATGAAAGATTTTTTAGACATGTTTTAAATGATTTAAACTGTATATGTACTTTATATCTACAAAAATGTTGGGGTAAAACATGGGTAGATGTAATAAGACGATGTGTGATAAAATGATGAGAGGCCTCGATGTTGTTGGTGATCCAGTCATCTAGCGGAGTATAGATGACGACCACAGACTCTTCTAGACAGTCCAGTGGAACGCTAGCAGGCTCGCAACCTGTAGGTGTTTGTGAACGATGTGTTCACCGGTGTACTCCATCCCCCTCATGGTTGCATTTAGGACATTTATTGCTGAGGAACCCCCTTAGCAGTAGTGTCCATCTCGATAATGATCCTTAGGCTAGGTCCCTTATGATAGGTGTTTTAGGGACGTAAAGTGAGGATAACGGGAACGGGTAATCGGGTTATTGTTGGTTGATGAAATTAAATAACTTATTTATTGTGGGTTGAAAACTCTATGTGCTCACCAGGCTCCCAAACCTGACCCACTCAGTTTCATGTATTACAGGTAGTGGCGGTAGAGCATAGATGTGATGTTTTGGATGAGGGATTACGGATATAGGCCTGTAGATACGAAATAATGTAGTAAGGCTTATGTTGTACTGTTTATGATTTTGATCTGTATCGAACATGACATCCCGAGTCTTTTAATGAAATACATTTCTTTGGAAATGCTTTTGATAAATCTTTATCATATTTTGTTTTGGGACAAATTCCGCAACATTTTTATTTAAAATGTTACTCTGATTTTCAAACAAGCATAAACAAAATTGGTCTTTTCTGGCCGTGAAAATGAGGATGTCACATTTACAGCTTGTACGCTAAGCGTACAGAGTGGTACGCCCCGCGTACTGCCCAAGGACCAAGATGCAAACTTTTCAATAACAAGGGCAAAATAAGAACTATACCAGGATTCAAGTGTTGCAATTCTCCCCCATTTGAATCAGACTTCGTCCTCGAAGTTTGCTGCCCCGAATAACTCCGGATAGTGCTCCCTCATCTCATCCTTGGGCTCCTAAGTCCACTCCGAACCCTTGCGGTGCTACCATTGCACCTTCACCAACTTGACAACCTTTTACCTCAAGGTTTTCGTCTTCCGATCCAGAATCACCATCAATCTCTCAATATAATTCAGGCGGTCATCCACTTGAATATCCTCTAATAGCACCACTGCGAAATCATCCATTAAGCACTTCTGCAATAAAGAGATGTTGAATGTGCTATGAATCTGACTGAGCTCATCTGGAAGATCCAAGCGATAAGCAACTCGGCCCACCCGAGCCAAAACCCTGAAATGACCAATATACCTGGGGCCAGCTTGCCCTGCTTCCTGAACCGGATGACACCTTTCCAAGGTGACACTTCAGGAGAACCATATCTCCCACCTGGAACTCTATGTCTGACTGGCGCCTGTCGGCATAACTCTTCTTCCGACTCTGAGTTGTCCGGAGCCTGCTCCGAACCTGCTGTATCAGCTCGATGGTCTTGAGTACCACCTCGGTACTCCCCATAACCCACTGACCGACCTCGCCCCAACAAATCGGGGTCCTGTACTTCCTCCCGTAGAGCATCAGAAAAGGAGATCGGCCAATACTGGCGCGACAATTGTTGTTATTAAAATTCCGCTAATGGAAGATACGTATCCCAACTCTCACCGAAATCCAAAACACATGCCCGCAACATATCCTCAAGATTCTGAATAATCAGTTCACTCTCACCATCGGTTTCCACATGGAATGTTGTACTGAAATGGAGACGAGTGCGCAACACGTCATGAAACCTCTTCCAAAACCTGGAAGTAAATCGGACACCCCTATCAGAAACCACTAATACCGGCACCCCATGACATGCCACCACCTCTCTGGTATAAACATCAGCCAATTTCTCTGCTCAAATACTCTTTTGAATCGTAATGAAATGCGCGCTCTTGGTCAACGATCCACGATGAAGCATATCGAATTCACTCCACGCGCAGTCCTGGGAAGCCTCATGATAAAATCCATAGTGATGTCTTCCCATTTCCATATGGGAATCTCCAATGGTTGCATCTTGCTGTGAGGACGCTGATGCTCGGCGTTGACTTTCCTGCAAGTCAAGCATCGTTCCACGTACCATGCCACATCCCGCTTCATGCAGGGCCACCAATAATCAAGACGAAGATCCATATACATCTTCGTCACCCTGGGATGGATGGAGAACCTCGAATTTTAAGCCTCCTCCATCAGAATCAGGCGTATACCACCCCAATACGGAACCTAAACCCGCCGATGCAAAGTCAATAATACACGACTATCATAATCGAAGGAAACCATCTGACCCACAATGCACTCGCTCTTCCGGTGCTCTTCCTTCATAGCTCGACCTGAGCCTCACGAATCCGCTCCAACAATGGAGTAATCACGGTCATTGTAACACACCTTAAAATACAACCCAAAAATTTCATTTTTAAGTTTAACAATCATAAAATAAACCATGTCATTTTTCCCAAAAGCATGTGAACATAAAATAATTTAGTTGTGCAATCCAACGATACATATAAAATCATCATCATAATCATAATCCCAAAATCACTAATGCGGAAAATCATGGTGTGATGCGATGCGATCAAGCCGACCCTTTCCCCTTCGAGCTGGAAGTACCTAAAACCAAAACTGAAAACCGTAAGCACGAAGGTTAGTGAGTTTCCCCCACCATACCACATACAAATCATAAACATACTATCAGGCATATCTAGGTGTCCGACCTACCCTGCTGAGCATACCTGGGTGCTCAACCTACCCATGTCAGACATACCGGGGTGTCCGATCTACCCCTGTCAGGCATACCTGGGTGCCCGACCTACCCATCGGTTTTATTCCAACCGATTACGGGGTTTATTTCACCCCTACCACAACCATATAAATCATGTATATCACACATAAGCATCAAACAATACATACCACCTTAATAATTATCACAAAGACAATTACTAAGTCATATCAATACTAGTGGGCCGACATTGGTGCCTTCGACCGACGGTTTCTACGAAGGGAGACTCACCTCACTGTGTATGCCGAAATCGTACTCCTTGGCTCGCTCGTAACTACTCTCCCTCAAATGAGTCAGAAATGATGCCAAACTTCTGGATCTACAAGCCCTTTCCAAGCTCTTGCTCCTTCTTCAAACTCCTTCTTCTGATAAATCCTGGATGTTATAAATCTCCCCCACTTGAATTAGACTTCGTCCTCAAAGTCAGTTGCTGTTGCTGGGAATAACTGGGGGTAATGCTCTCTCATCTCGTCCTATAGCTCCCACGTCCATTTCGAGCCCTTATGGTGCTGCCACTGCACCTTTACCAGCTCTACTCCCTTATTTATCAGAGCCTTCGTCTTCCTGTCGAGAATGGATACAGGCCTCTCGATGTAGTTCAGGAGGTCATCCACATGTATGTCCTCCAAAGGAACCACTGCGGAGTCATCGACTATGCATTTCTGCAGCTGCAAAACATGAAAGGTGCTGTGGATCTGTTTAAGTTCCTCCAGAAGGTCCACCCGATATGCTACCTTGCCCACCCGGGCTACCACCCTAAAAGGTCCGATATACCTGGGGCCCAACTTGCCCCGCTTTCTGAAGCGGATGACACCTTTCCAAGGTGACACTTTCAGAAGGACCATATCCCCGACCATGAACTCCAAGTCTGATTGGCATCTGTCGGAGTAGCTCTTCTACCGACTCTGAGCTGTCTGGAGTCCACTTTGGACCTACTGGATCTTCTCCGTCGTCTTGAGTACCACCTCGGTACTCCCCATGACTCTCTAACTGACCTCACCCCAACATATTGGGGTCCTGCACTTCCTCCCATAAAGCATCTTGAAGGGAGGTCGATCGATACTGACATGGTAGCTATTATTATAATAGTAAAACTCTGCCAAGGGAAGGTAGGTATCCCAGTTACCACCGAAGTCTAGAGCACACGCCCGCAGCATATCCTCCAAATTCTGGATGGTACGCTCGCTCTAACCATCCGTTTGTAGATGGAAAACCGTGCTGAAATGCAGACGAGAACCCAACTCGTCATGAAATTTCTTCCAGAATCTGAAAGTGAACCGCACATCCCTGTCAGAAATCACAAAAATTGGCACCCCATGCCGAGGTACTACCTCCCGGATGTAGATGTCTACCAACTTCTCGGCCGAAATACTCTCCTAAATCGGTATGAAGTGGGCGCTCTTGGTCAATGGATCCATGATGACCCATATCGCATCAACTATATGCGTCATCCGAGGTAACTTCGTAATAAAGTCCATGGTAATATCCTCCCATTTCCACACAGGGATATCCAACGGCTGTGTCTTGCCGTGAGGCCTCTGGTGTTCGGCCTTGACCTTCCTGCAGGTCAAGCACCTCTTGACATACTAGGCTACATCTCGCTTCATGCAGGGCCACCAGTAAATAGGACGGAGATCTCTATACATCTTCATCTCCCTAGGATGGATGGAAAATCTGGATTTGTGCGCCTCCTCCATCAGGACTTGGCGCACACCACCCATGTACGGAACCAATACTGTACGATGGAGTGTCAATAGCCCACGACTATCATAGTCGAAGGAGGAAACATGTCCCATGATACGCTCACTCTTCCGGTGTTCCTCCTTCATAACCTCCTGCTGAGCCTCCCGAATCCGCTCCAAAAGCGGAGTCACTACCGTCACCCTCAGGTAGATGTCTCTGATCGGGGCCGCGAATGCCTTGCGGCTAAGTGCATCAGCCATAACATTGGCCTTCCCCGAGTGGTAGAGGATCTCGCAGTCATAATCATTCACCACGTCCAACCACCGTTGTTGTCTCATGTTCAGATTTGGCAGCTCCATGAAGTACCCATACTCTTGTGATTTGTGTAAATGGTACAACAGACCCCGTAGAGGGAGTGTTGCCAAATCTTGAAGGCAAAAACAATTGTCCCCAACTCCAGGTCATGCGTCGGGTAATTCTCCTCGTGAGGCTTCAATTGCCTCGAGGCGTAAGCGATGACGTGCCCTCTCTGCATCAATACTGCGCCCAAACCCGAGGTAGACGCGTCACATTACACTACAAAGTCATCCACGCCCTCTGGAAGGGATAAGATCGGCTCCTCGCACAACCTTTGACTTAAAGTCTCGAAGGTCGTCTGCTGCTCAGGCCCCCAGCGGAAAGTCACCAACTTGTTGGTCAGCCGGGTTAGGGGCACCGCTATCTTGGAGAAGTCCTGAATGAACCTCCGATAATAGCCTACTAAACCGAGGAAGTTACGAATCTCGGATGGAGACCTTGGAACCTCCCATCTCATCACAGCCTCCACCTTGGCTGGATCGACCAGTATACCATTCTGGTTGACGAGGTGCCCCAGAAAATGCACCTCACGCATTCAAAACTTGCACTTGGAGAACTTTGCGAAAAGTATCTCCCTCCTCAGAGTCTCCAGCACCTCCCTTAAGTGCTCCTCGTGCTGCTCCTGCGTCTTGGAATAAACCAAGATATCATCAGTAAAGACTATCACAGACTGATCGAACATCGGTCTGCATACGCGGTTCATGAGATCCATGAACGCGTGAGGAGCGTTGGTGAGACCAAATGGCATCACCACGAACTCATAGTGACCATAGCGAGTCCGGAAAGCAGTATTTTGTACATCCTCATCTCTGACTCTCATCTGGTGATAGCTTGAACGCAAATCAATCTTGGAAAACCAAGATGCCCCTTGAAGCTGGTCGAAGAGATTCTCAATCCTCGGGAGAGGGTAACGGTTCTTCACTGTTACCTTGTTCAGCTTCCGGTAGCCTATACACATCCGGTGAGACCTGTCCTTCTTCTTCACAAACAGAATCGGGGCTCCCCAAGGTGAACTGCTCGGCCTGATAAATCCCCCGTCTAACAGCTCCTACAGCTATGTAGACAACTCCTGCATCTCGGGAGGAGCCAACCGATACGGTGCCTTGGCTATCGGAGCTGCACCCGAAACTAGGTCAATCCTGAACTCCACCTGTCTCTCCGGAGGTATCCCAGGAAAATCCTCCGGGAACACATCCGAATGCTACCGCACAACTGGCACATCGCTCACGGTCGCCTTACCCTCCTCTCGGGTGTTCATAACGTAGGCAACGAAACCTGCACATCCCTGATGAAGGTAACGTCTGGCTCTTGCTGTTGAACACATGACCGGTCCACGTTGCGGTCTCTCACCCTGAATTACCATCTCTCCCCCAATTGGGGTCCTGACCCGAACCAACTGCTTCTCATTGTCGATCATCGGCCCATTAGGGCTCAACTAATCCATGCCTATGATGACCTTGTTCCCACACAAAGGAATGGGAACCAAATCCATGAGGTAACGCTCGTCATACATCCTCAGGACACAATCTCTATAAACCTCTGATGCCCGGACGGATCGGTCGTCCGCAATCTTGACCTCTAAAGAACAATCTAACGTGCCTGAAGTCTCAGTAAACCTCTTGCTGAGTTCAAGAGCTACGAATGACCGGGTAGCCCCCGAGTCAAATAATACCAGTTCTGGGATGCCGTTCACATGGAATGATTCTAAACAAAACACATAGAATATAAATATCAAAACTGACATATAATAAAAGTTAGAGAGAAGAAAACATATCCGTCACCACATCTGGTGTGGCACACGGCTCCTCAGCAGTCAACTAGAAGGCTCGGATCCTCACCACTGGAGCATCCGTCTTGCCCTGCCGGCCGTTTGTGATCCGCAGGGTCGTTGGAGCCGGCGCCACCACGGGCGCTCCTGATGTTAAGCTCGGACAGTGGGCCTTCCTGTGGCCCTTCTGATTGCAATTTAAGCAAATCAGATATGATTTCGGAATGGTGGGAGCGGGAGCGGTATAATCCTTGCTAAAGTGCCTGGTCTTGCCACACTTGTAGCAGCCTGAGCTCCCCAACCTACAAGCTCTTTCATGTGGCTTGCCGCATTTCCCATAGCGGCCCCATACCTGATGTCCCTTCGACCTCGAGTCGAATCCCTTGGGTTTCTTTTATAAAAACCCCTCCTGTCTGCC
Source organism: Lactuca virosa (assembly GCF_052849685.1). Lineage (NCBI taxonomy): Eukaryota > Viridiplantae > Streptophyta > Magnoliopsida > Asterales > Asteraceae > Lactuca > Lactuca virosa. Next base: position 199,021,329 of record NC_136432.1, read on the forward strand.
TAGACTCCGCCTTCCTCTTCCCTATATGCTCCATATCAATATCCCTCTCACGTGCCCTGGCTATCATGTCTTCCAGTGTCGGCCACGCTGAGTAACTAACAAACTCCTTGATCTCCAATCTGAGCATATCGTGGTATCGAGTATTCTTCATCTCCTCATCAGCTACGCACTGGGGCACCAACAAATCCCTCTCCCTGAATTTGGCGGTGATCTCAGCACAATCTCACTCGTTTGTCTCATATTCAGGAACTCTCTGGCTAACTGTTGAATCTCCACCACGGGTTCAAACACATCTCGGAATCGGGTCATGAAATCCGGCCAGGTCATGGTCGCAATGGAAGGGCCTCTCAATGCGTAACCAACCTCCTCCCACCAATCCCTAGCTCAATCCCTCAAACACCCTGCAGAAAACCTAACCTTCGACCCCTCAGGGCAAAAGTTGGTCATCTGAGCACACTCGATATCCGCTATCCATTGTCTGGCTGCAATGGGGTCCTGTTGGGTTAGAAGCCTTGGACCTTTAAGAACTTAGTGCCCCAAGTGTTGCACCTAAAATGGAATCACAACACACCTTTGGAAAAAGGAGACTTTTGAGAGAGTATCTTCTTGCACCAAAATCGGTCAGCCCTCTAGTATTCCACTTAAGTGCCATTTTGGTAGCCATGAGGCTGCTTATATAGTGTGGCAAGATTAGGGTTACACCATGTAAGCCTTAATGGCCATGACATTCCATATTCCTTAGGATCCATGGGTTTAAACCTCCATGGATCATCCATGGGTTGTCACATGGGTTTAACCCAACCTAAGGAATCATGGATCATTGGCCCACACCATAAGAATGAATGATTTACCAATCAACCCCTTATATTTAATTAGTCTCTTTTGATCACAAAATTAATTCCAAATTAATTCTTGATCAATACCAATTAAATAATATGATTTCATATTAATATATTAGAACTTATAATATATTAACAAATCATAAATAACCTCTTCTCAAAAGTCCATCCTATCAAATTGTCCTGGTGATATGCAACCCAATGGACCATGCTACTCTCGGGTCAAGTACATGACAATAATAGTTATAGACTCAGACACCTAATCCACCAGTCTCCCAATTGGACAAGTCCAATAACTATCGTTGCAAGCATGACTCCAACCCGACTAGCAATCGTAGCTCTTAAAAGCCGGTGTCGAACTCTGACCTAGTCAATAACGTGTCCATTAGATAAGGGATCATATATTCCTCCATTCTAGATATCATATGGACTGAGACATTGATTATAATCATTCTCTCTGTCCATCTGTTGTTTCCCGATTTCCGATTTATGACGACCGACTAATTGAACAAATCAAATCAGTCCAGGCCTGGTGTCATCACTAAATCATCGAGGGGCCCACAAATATCGCTTTTATCCACATGGGATAAAAGCAACGGATAAACTTCGACCCAAATTCTCACTTGTACTTACTCATCGAATTACAAACAACAATATGTTTTATAACACCAACTTACTGGTACGTTTACATATGTCAATGTGCAACCGACTTTCAATTACAACTCACACGTCTTGGTTTCAAGAATATAAGATATTATCGTCTCACAATCACTCGTGATAAAATCCATGAAGTGATTCAGATGAGCGTGGGTTGAATCCAATACTCGAATCTTATTCTAGGAGCACTCATGAACACTGTAGCAAACTTCTGCTATGACTAACACACCTTTACAGACCCATTCATGAAAGTCTTACCTCAATACCTACTTCCAAAGTATGATCGAATGTGGATGGTTTGAATAACCTAGTTATTCGGGAAGTCAAAACATGCAAAGTGAAACACAAGAATAATACTAATCCTATATGGACCAATGCTTTTGAGTCCCATATTGATTACTCATTATTCATTGTATAATGTTTTGAACAATCAACTTAATATTTGAATTAAAACAATAGTTATGCCATGCTCCAAGCATGCACACTATGTTTGTCTAAACAATAGTTATGCCATGAACCAAGGATGCACACTATGTTTGTCTATGGTCCTTACTTTGTGAAATAGATCAATTGAAAAAAATTTCAATGATGCTCATTTCAAAATTCCAAATCCTTATTGCGAGTGTAAGAATTCCAAATTCTTGTCACTACTAGAAAGTGTTAGATTCTAAACTATCATGCAATGATTCTTTTGTAATGTCTAGGTGCCAAAAGTTATAGAGACTTGACCAATGATATTACAAAATATTCCTTTGGAGACTGTTTCAAGACAATTCCATGGAAATGAAGTCTCAAATTCAAAGTACATTCCTTTGAACATCCTTCTTGCATAAAAGTTTCTAACTTTTTCATCTATTCTTCAACTCCCAATATGGAAACATTCTATATTTGCCATATGACAACTCATTATTAATAGACTCTTGTCTATTCATAATAATGTAAATATGGTCCTTCAATTACTATACTTCCAACTGTCCTTAAACGACCAATATTTGGCAAACCTTAGATTGTCCTTAACAGTTGTTTAACCACATTAGTCATATCCGATTCTATTCCTTTTTCCCTCTAAACACCCTAGGCATTCGGAAAATTAGAACACGAGAATATTATAACATATGAATCGATCCTATACCTGAAGCATATGGGACATGATTCATAATGTCTAACATAAAGACATGATGCTTAATCAGTCTTTTGCTATAATATTTCTATTTTCCATGTTCTCATAAATTTGAGTATGAAGAGTGATGCCGTAATCATAATCAAATTTGAGAACGCAATTAACATTTCCATATATAGAATTTCCTTATGTTGACCCATTCCAACATAACATTCATATATATGTGACTAAATTTGATTAAAATCTCAATCTAAGCTTTTAGAATTGAAATGAGGTATAAATTCCGTTCCTTTAATTATAGCAAAACAATTTTTCAAACCCTACAACTTTGCGAATTGAAATCTTTGTTTTCTATAATTAACATTGCTAACTTGCAACACTTACCATAATAATTATGCTCCCACTAGCATAATAATTATTATTAGCATAACACTTATGCTCCCACTAGCTTTGACATGTATTTAGAAATCAGCTGGACTTCTAGAAATCAATACTTATTGACTTTCATTACCAAAGTTCAGATTTCTGATACGAGATGCTTCGATAAGACTTTATCTAGGCTTCTCAAAATCATACACCTTTCCTTAGATAGCTCACATGTGTATCTTAACTATTTTAGAACTTACAGCCATAAGTCTGAAATGTTTAGACCTTTGCCATTTCTCACAATTCGAATTATGAAGAGGGATGCCGTAATCATAATCGAATTTGAGAATGCAAATATCACAATTCTGTTGGGTTTTGCATACTACAACATCATATGGTGCACATGTAACCCTAAATACCTTGGATCTATGTTTTCACTAATTATACATGCAATGATGTTTCCAAGGTATTAAGCCTATAACTAGCATGCAATTGTCATATACCATACAAGATACTAGTTAGGGTAACATACCTTTTGTGTAGCTTGAAGTCTTGATGTATTTGGCCTTAAGAGCTTAGCCCCAATAGTGTGGAAGCCTCAAATGAAGTCACAACACATCATGAACAAATGTGGAACTTGAGAGAGAATTCCATGCATCCAAAAACCTCCATGTTTCTCTAAGAACTAGAAGTCCACATTTTTTATCATGAAGCAACCTATTTATATGGTGGATTCCAAGGGTCATGGGTATAACCCAAATCCATACCCATGGGTATTATGATCCATGGTTCATGTGGCCCAAATCTTTATGTATCCATACATAAACTTGGTCCAACATGGATCATAAGCCCAACACATATAAATATAACTAATTACCATAATTAGTCCTCATAGATTTAATTAGTCTCTTTTGATCACAAAATTAATTCCAAATTAATTCTTGATCAATACTAATTAAAACATATGATTTCATATTATAACAAATCATATATAACCTTCTCTCAAGAATCCATCCTAACAAATTGTCCTGATGATATGCAACCCAAATGGACCATGATACTCTCGGGTCAAGTACATACCAATAATAGTTATGGGCTTAGACATCTAGTCCAACAGTCTCCCACTTTGATAAGTCTAAAACTATCGTTGCAATTACGACTCCAAAATCAGACTAGCAATCGTAGCTCTTAAAAGCCGCTGTAGAACTCTGACCTAGTCAATGACATGTCCATTAGATAAGGGGTCATATATTCCTCCATTCTAGATATCATATGGAACGAGACATGGATTATAATCATTCTCTCTGTCCATCTGTCGTTTCCCGATTTCTGATTTATGACGACCGACTAATTGAACAAATCAAATCAGTCTAGGCCCGGCCGAGCACTTAGGGTTGTCATCACTAAATCATTGAGGGGCCCACAGATATCGCTTTTATCCCTCCAAGGGTAAAGGAATGGATAAACTTCGACTCATATGCTTGCTCTATTTACGCACCAAATCAAACACAACAATGTGTTTTATAACACCAAGTTACTGGTGCGTTTTCACATTATCAATGTGCAACCAACTTGTAGACTGCAACTCACATCTCTCCGTTTGAAGAATATAAGATATTATCGTCTCATGATCACTCGTGATAAAATCCATGAAGTGAGTCAAATGAGCGTGGGTTTAATCCAATACTCGAATCTTATTCTATGAGCACTCATGAATACTGCAGCTATGTCTAGGCCACCTAGACAAACTACAGACCCATTCATGACAGTCTTACCTCAATACCTACTTCCAAAGTATGATCGAATGTGGACGGTTTGAATAACCTAGTTATTCGGGAAGTCAAAACATGCAAAGTGAAACACAATAATAATACAAATCCTATATAGCCCCAATACTTGTGAGAGTAAATAAAACACCTTTTATTTAATCACCATATTGATTACTCATTATTCCTTGTATAATGTTTCGAATAATCAACTTTATACTTGAATCAAAACAATAGTTGTCCCATGCCCCAAGCATGCACACTATGTTTACCTATGGTCCTTTCTTTGTGGAATAGATCAATTGACAACATTTCAATGATGCTCATTTCACAATTCCAAATCCTTATTATAAATATAAGAATACCAAAATCTTGTCATTTACTATAATCTGTTAGATCCTCAACTTATATGCAATGATCCTCTTGTAATGACTAAGCACAAAAGTCACAAAGACTCGGCAACAAACATTACAAAGTATTCCAATGGAGAGCAGTTCCATGGAAATGCTCAAGTTTTCTAATCTTACACAGATTTGAAGAATAACTTCCACCTATGGAAACATTTCCATATTCCCATTTTGACTATCACTTCTGAATAAGAGTTGTCTCTTTTCAGAATATGTCAATATGGTTTTTCCAAAAATTAACACTATACTTCCAACCGTCCATGAGCAACCAATCTTTGGTAAACCTCAGATTATCCTCGAAAATTGCTTAATCATTTTAGTCATATCCAGTTCTAGTCCCTTTCCCTCTTAATGCCCTAGGGATTTGGAAAATTTAGAACGGATGAATATTATAGCACATGTAATCGATCATATATCTAAAGCATATGGGACACGATTCATGACGTCTCACATAAAGACATGATACTAGACCAGTCTTTTGTTATAATATTTCTATTTCTATTTGCCATGTTCTCATAATTCGAACTATGAAAAGGGATGCTGTAATCATAATTGAATTTTAGAACGCAAATAATGTAATCATGACTAAATTTGATTAAAGACTCACAATCTAAGCTTTTAGAATTGGAATGAAGTATAATTTCCTCTCCCATAATTATAGCCCTGCAACTTTGCAAATTGATACTTTTGTTTTCTATAATTAACTTTGCTAACTTGCAACACCTAACATAATAATCATGCTCCCACTAACATGATAATTATTAGCATAACACTTATGCTCCCACTAGCTTTGACATATATCCAGAAATCAGCTGGACTTCTATAAATCAATACTTATTGACTTTCTTACCAAAGTTCACATTTCTGATACGAGATGCTTTAATAAAACTCTATCTATGCTTCCCAGTTTCATACACCTTTCCTTAGATAGCTCACATGTGTGTCTAAACAATTATGAAGAGGGATGCCGTAATCATAATGTTTAGACCTTTTTCCATTTCCCACAATTCGAATTCGAGAAATAAAAACATCACAATTGCTAACTATTTAAAATCTACTAAGTGAAAGCGTTTCCTCACCATCATTTTCATGAATCAGAGAGAAACCTTATGACACTTAGATTTAATGGTGTATGTGTTCATATCCATGTGAATTTGTCAAAAACATAATCACAAGACAAGGTTAGTGACAAATCCAAACTCATATGGACTGAACTCGTTCAATCTTAACTTCTTGCCACCTGACAGCACAAGGGCCTACCATTGTTTCCAAGTAGTTATGCAAACAACTGAGAACTCATTGAACTCACATTCATAGTCAACTTTAACTCGAATGGGCATAGAAACAAGAATATGTCAACACGATAGGTTATAAACATCAAGTCGTGTGCTTGTGATAAACAATTCCCTTGATTAGTTCTTGAACTTTTCAAGATCTTTAAGACTCCCAGTGACCTCTTTCCATATAAGATTCTCTTGTCAAGAACCATTCCTTGACAAAGCAAATATTCAAGAGTTAGTGCGGATTCTTGTCAAGACAAACACTTCACACAATTGGCCTTAGTTGGTCTTTGTTTTATCCAAAACATCACAACTCACCAATTTCAAATGTACAAGAGTAGAAAACATTTTACTCTATATTTGATAAGTGTTTTAAACCTTCTTAACATTATTTTACTCGAGTTACAATCTTGGAGTATGACTCTAAGACTTGTTTTGGAACGAAGTATGACTCATCTTCTTGATTTAAACTATTTCAAAAATTCACGATTCCTCTTCTTAGCCATACAAATGCACTAAGATGTCTTTAGAGGATCAATTGTGATATGGTTTTTCCATAAACATTAAGATGATCATAAAACACGATACTAAAGCACTCTCCAATCTTTTCATATTGGAGAAACTTTTATCTTTCTGCCTAATTTGATTCTTCTCATTCGTCCTGCCATACATTGAAACTTTTCCAATGTTTCAGAATTATACTTAAACTTGTAAGCATAACCATATTTACTAAACTTTAGTAAATCATGACGAATAACCTTATCGTTCTTTGTGGTGGACCTGATCAACGCACAACCAAGTGTACCCGATCTAGTCCTTCATTTGACTCACATATACATGTGAACAATGAATTAGTCTTAATTTCCCAAAGATGAAAATTCTCATTAATCATACAATACAAGTTTCATGATTCCAAGTTTTGATCCAACTGAACACTTGGGTGATAAAAATCTTTCCTTATTTGGCAAATAATGATACTACCACAAACGAAAGAATCAAATCCATTTTCCAATATTGCTATCAATGGAATCATATAAACAACAATTTTCACAAATCTCATTGTATGGATACTTAAAATAAATAAAATAAAAAAAATTTCTTTTATTTTAAAAATTGCGGAAAAAAACTTATCCTTACAATGCAAATACAAATGAAAACTATGTTGTTATCTATTCCTAAGCAATCTATCACAACTCTTAAGCAGCAGCTCAAAATTCTGATCTTCGAATCATGCGATCGAAATCCATCTTCGTGTTCAGATTCAGCATACTCTTCTTCTAAGCTTCCTCTCCTTTTTTGATTCTACAAAACATCAAAATGCGACCTAGTCACATCATGTAATAAGAATCTCCAAATAGGAACTTAATAGAGTAAGACAGTGGACTTTACCTGAAGCATGGTCAAAATTTTTGACTTTTACCATCCTAGTGAACTTTCAGGTAAATAAGGCAGCTTCGCAACCAATGCCCCTTCCTTTGGTAATAGAAACATATGGACTCTTTAGTAATGGTACATGGGACTATCTCAGACTTAGTCTTTCTCTTTACCATTTGGTCAACCTGATTGACTATGGCTGATCCCTTTCCACTGGGAAGAGAAGACTTTTCTGGATTTCTAATGTTACCATTGTCAATCTCCATGGTTTGGGAAGTAGATCTTCCAATAAAATTTGCTTTACCAGTGCCCCAAATCATTGTTGATTCAGTAGCAACATGTAAATAGGTAAGATCGATAAGGGTCTTGCCGTGGTATGTCACATAGTAGTCCTTAATGAACTCACTAAATGACTCGGAAAGTGATTGAAGAACCCAGTCAACAGTCAACTTCCTTAAGACTTCGACACCCAACTCTCCCAGCTTGTCAATATGAGACTTCATCTCCAAGATGTGATTATATATAGACACTGCTTGCCAATAGGGATTGAGTGACCTCGAACTTTTCAAGAACTTGTGGGTTAGGGAGAATAATTGGAGGAGGTGGAGGAAGTGAAGTATGATTTCCAGTCCCATTAACGCACAACAAAGGGATGAATCTTTCACCTTGATCGCCATTTGGGATATCATCTTCATTAGGATAGCTTTATCCAAAAGTATAAGGAAGACCATAGTTCTCATAACTAGACATCTATGGGGGAGAAATTCAAGTTTAGTTGATTTAAGTCCTTAATATAACACCCAATATGAAATATTAAGGCTAGGACCCAACACAATATTTTATAACTTGGAAGAGGGATGTCCTAATCCAAGCTACAAAATATTTGAAGGTAGGTAAATGATGATTTACCAATTTCCACCATGAAAAACGAAATTTAACATTAGGTTTTAAATGAATTGAAACTCCTAGAACTTTTGAGATTCATTGAACTATTCAACGACATGTTTAAATCTCGATTGTGCCCTTCAAGTTTGTGACTGGGATGCCGAGGATCACAAACAGTGAGTGAATAACCATGCAAATTGACTTGGTACACTTAATGTTACAACGATCTAATCAATGTGTCGGTAAAAACCACACACGATCCATTGATCTATGATTAACATCAAGCTACCCTTTACCACACATTGTTAGTCCCAGATTAGTGTACCGGTTAACCATACATGCTCCACTAACGACTTAATAAGGTGCAAAGTGCAATTTCATGGGTTAGCACAAAATTCACATTTTCCTAAAGTAACTCAGATTGGGAATTAAATAAAGTTTAGTTACTTTATATTTATCATTTTACTTTTAATGAAGGGAGAATTAATGTCTTGTCCTACCCGTTCGGCTAATGACCCTCCACCAGTCAAGGAAACGGTGGGTGAGAATGGACACCCATTAAACTGCCATTTTATAGGCAGTAACCTTATACTCCCTTAGAGACCGGCTTCGTGAATGAGGCCTACTAACGGTAAGACTGACTTACTCTTATACATATATATAAATATTAAACCTATAATATTATAATAGTATAAGGGTTGAATTTTAAACTATTAAAATTCTAAGGGTTTGGAATTAAAGTATACAGGGGGGGGGGGTAACTTTACAAATTCCAAAACTTGAGGGCAAGTTTTGAACAATTCAAAAACTCTTGGTTTCCATAACTTATGAGATTAATATGGTTTTTATGGAAGACTTTTCGAGTTCCATAATTTGAGGACAAGTTATGGAAGACATAAAACTATTTTATGATGACAAAAAGCAAGACTTTTCATTTTTCATAACCTATGAACTTTAATGAATCTTTTAAAAGAAAAACTCTTCATTTTCCATAACTTGAGGACAAGTTATGGAGTTCATAAAAACCATTAATATCAATTATTCCAATTAACACAATAATCAAATAATTTCTCTATGATCTAGATCAAAATCATAAGTAAAGATAATTCACATCAACAATTTTCAAGAAATTAGCTAATCACATAAACTAATACAAATATTGAAACTTTGACAATTATCCTTTATTTGGATGAGGATAATCATTAACATAGCATCAAAATCAAATTTTATGAACAAAAATATTTTGTGGTAATGATCCTAATCCAAAACAGGCCAAAAAACTCGAAAATCTGCAATCTGGACTGCCAACTCATCGAGCCCATTACTGGACTCGACGAGTCCAAGGCAAACTGCATGCAACTCGATGAGTCTGCCAGTGGACTCGGCGACTCCACTGTCCAGACAGCCAAAAAAATCGATTTTTCAAGCAATTTTCAGCAAGTAGCATCAAGTATAATTTGAAAACAACCCATGGCTCTGATGCCACTGTTGGGTTTTACATACTAGAACATCCTATGGTGCACATACAACCCTAAATACCTTGGATCTATGTTTTCACTAATTATACATGCAATGATGTTTCCAAGGTATTAAACCTATAACTAGCATGCAATTGTCATATACCATACAATATACTAGTTAGGGTAACATACCTTTTGTGTAGCTTGAAGTATTGATGTATTCGGCCTTAATAGATTAGCCCCAATAGTATGGAAGCCTCAAATGAAGTCACAACACATCATGAACAAAGGTGGAACTTGAGAGAGAATTCCATGCACCCAAAAACCTCCATGTTTCTCTAATAACTAGAAGTCCACGTTTTTGGTCATGAAGCAACCTTTTTATATGTTGGATTCCAAGGGTCATGGGTATAAGCCAAATCCATACCCATGGGTATTATGATCCATGCTTCATGTGGCCCAACTCTTTATGTATCCATACATAAACTTGGTCCAACATGGATCATAAGCCCAACACATATAAATATAACTAATTACCATAATTAGTCTCTATAGATTTAATTAGTCTCTTTTGATCACAAAATTAATTCCAAATTAACTCTTGATCAATACTAATTAAAACATATGATTTCATACTATATCAAATCATATATAACCTTCTCTCAAGAATCCATCCTAACAAATTGTCCTGATGATATGCAACCCAAATGGACCATGCTACTCTCGGATCAAGTACATATCAATAATAGTTATGGGATTAGACATCTAATCCAACAAATTTCTATCTTCTTAAAATCTACTTAGTGAAAGCGTTTCCTGACAATCATTTTGATGAATTGGAGAGAAAACTTATGACACTTAGACTTTATGGTTTATGTGTTCCTATCCATGTGAATTTATCATAACCATAATCACAAGACAAGTTTAGTGACAAATCCAAACCCATATGGACTGAACTTGTTCAATCTTAATTTCTTGCCACCTGGTAGAACAAGGGCCTACCAATTCTTCCTATGTTGATATGCAAACAACTGAGAACTCATAGAACTCATATGCACAGTAAGCTTTAATTGGAATGGGCAAAGAAACAAGAATATGTCAACACAATAGGTCACAAACCTCGAGTCGTGTGCTAGTGTTTAACAATAGGTTTATTCTAGATTAGTTCTTGAAACTTGTCAAGATCTTTAAAACTCCCACTGACCTCTTGATATATATGATTCAGTTTGTCAAGGAACATTACTTGACAAACCAATATTCAAGAGTTAGTGCGGATTCTAATCAAGACAAACACTTCACACAATTGGCCTTAGTTGGTCTTTGTTTTATCCAAATCACAACTTACCAATTTCAAATGTACAAGAGTAGAAAACTTTTACTCTGCATTTGATAAGTGTTTTAAACCTTTTTTTAAGATTATGTCACTCAAGGTTACAACCTTGGAGTATGACTCTAAGACTTGTTTTGGGATCGAAGTATGACTCATCTTCTTGATTTAAACTATTTCAAAAATTCACGATTCCTCTTCTTAGCCATACAAATGCACTAACATGTCTTTAGAGGATCAATTGTGATATGGTTTTTCCATAAACATTAAGATGATCATAAAACACGATACTAAAGCACTCTCCAATCTTTTCATATTGGAGAAACTTTTATCTTTCTGCCTAATTTGATTCTTCTCATTCGTTCTGCCATACATTGAACCCTTTCGAATGTTTCAGAATTTTACGTAAACTTGTAAGCATAACCATGCTTACTAAACTTTAGTAAATCATGACGAATAGTCTTATTGATCTTTGTGGTGGATCTTGACCAGTGCACACCCAGTGTACCCCGATTCCGTAGTCCTTCACTTGACTCACATATAGATGTGAACAAGGAATTAGTCTTAATTTACAAAAGATGAAAATTCTCATTCATCATACAAAAAAGCTTGCATGATTCCAAGTTTCTGTCCAATTGAAACTTGGATGATGAGAATCTTTCCTTATTTGTAAAATACTCGACGCTACCACAAACGAAAGAATCAAATTCATATTGCTAACATCGAAACATACAAACAACAATTTTCACAAATGCCATTGCAAGGAGATATAATAAAAATATAACAAAATTTTATTTATTTATAAAATGCGGAAAAACCTTTTCCTTACAATGCAATTACAAATGAAAACTATGTTATTACATATTTCCTAGCAATCTATCATAACTCCTAAGCAGCAGCTCAAAAATCCGATCTTCGAACCATGCGATTGAAATCCATCTTCGCGATTAGATTCAACATACTCTTCCTTTAAGCTTCCTTCCCTTTGCATGATCCTACAAAACATCAAAATGTAACCTTGTCATATCATGTATTAAGAATCAACAATTAGGAACCTAATAGATTTAGACAGTAGACTTACCTGAAGTAGAGTGAAACTTTTCGATTGTACCTTTTCTCAGATCTTTCAGGTAGTCAGGGCAGCTTCGCAACCAATGCCCCTTCTCTTGGCAATAGAAACATATTAACTCTTTGGGATTGGTACACGGGACAATCTCAGACTTAGAATTTCTCTTTCCCTTGGAAAGAGAAATCTTTTCTGGACTTCTAATGTTTCCATTGTTAATCTCTATGGAAGTTTGGGGAGTAGATCTTCCAATGAAATTTTCTTTTCCAGTGCGCCAAATCATTGTTGATTCAGCAGCAACAAGAAAATAGGTAAGATCAATAAGGGTCATGTCGTGGTATGTCACATAGTAGTCCTTAATGAACTTACTATATGACTCAGGAAGTGATTGAAGAACCCAGTCAACCGCCAACTTCCTCGAGACAATGACACCCAATACTCTCAGCCTGTCAATATGTGACTTCATCTCCAAGACGTGAGTACACACCGGCCTTCCATCTTGATGTTTCATTGCATGTAGGGATTGAGTGACCTTGAATTTTTCAAGTCTTTGAACTTTTGGCTTAGAGAGAATTATTGGAGGAGGTGGAGGAAATGAAATATGACTTCCACGATCCAACCGTGGGACATCATCTTCAAGAGGAAAACTTGTTCAAAAAGATTTGTGAAGACCATAGTTGTCTGAACTAGACATTTACAAGGGGAGAAATTCAAGTTAGTTGATTTAAGTCCTTAATATTACATCCAAATGAAATATTAAGGCTTGGACCCAACACAATATTTTACAATTTGGAAGAGGGATGCCATAATCCAATTGCAAAATATTTGAAGGTAGGTAAATGACGATTTACCAATTTCCATCACGAAAAACGAAAAAAGAATTTTAGGTTTTAAGTGAATTAAAATTCCTAGATCCTTTGAGATTCATTGAAACTTTCAATGGCATGTTTAAATCTCGATTGTGCCCTTCAAGTTTGTGACTAGGATGCCGAGGATCACAAACAAGGTGTGAATAACCATGCAAATTAGCTTGGTACACCCAATGTTGCAACCACCTAATCAATGTGCCGGTTAACCACACACGCTCCAATGATCTATGATTAACATTAAGCTACCCTTTGCCGCGCAGTGTCGGTCCAGATTAGTGTGCCGGTTAACCACACACGCTCCACTAACGACTTAACAAGGCGCAAAGTGCAATTTTCATGGGTTAGCACCATATTCACATTTTCCTAGGTAACTAAGATTTGGGAGTTTATAAGTGTTTAATTACTTGATATTTATCATTATACTTTTAATGAAGGGAGAATTAGAGTCCTATCCTACCCGTTCGACTAACGACCCTCCACCAGTTAAGGAAGCGGTGGGTGAGAGTGGACACCCATTAAAATGCCATTTTATAGGCAGTAACCTTATACCCCCCTTATAGATTGGCTTAGTGAATGAGGCCTACTAACGTAAGACTGACTTTGTTCTTATACATATATATAAATATTAAACCTATAATATTATAACAGTATAAAGGTAGAATTTTAAACTTTAAATTCTAGGGTTTGGAATTAAATGTTTCAAAAGTTAGAATTTTACATTTACAAATTCCAAAACTTGAGGGTACGTTTTGAACTATTCAAAAACTTTTGGAATCCATAACTTATGAGTTTAATATAGGTTTTAATGAAAAGACTCTTGAAAATCCATAACTTGAGGACAAGTTATGGAGTTCATAAAACCATTTATGGGAAAAAGACTCTTCAAATTTATAAACTATGATTTTAATGATCTCTTTAAAAGAAAAACATTTCATTTTCCATAACTTGAGGACAGGTTATGGAATTCATCAAAACCATTTAGATCAAAAAATCTAACAACAAAAACCAAAAATTTGTCTATGATCTAAGTTAAACTCATAAGAACAAGACAATCCATATCAAACAAATTTCATGTAATTAGCCTAACCATATAAACTAATACAAAACATGAAACTTTGATAATTATCTTTTAAATTGGATAAGCATGATCATTACCACATCAAAAATAGGTTTATAAGTTCAAAAACAGTTTAAGGTAATGATCCTAGTCCAATTTCAGCCTAAAAAATCGAAAATCTGCACTCTGGAGCACCAACTCGTCTAGTGCATGAACTGACTCGGCAAGTTGGTTACATTTGTGAGGTGACTCGGCGAGTCCCCCAGGGGACTGAGCGAGTCCACTGTCCAGACAGCAAAAAATTGATTTTCAAAGCATTTTAAAGCATGTAGCATCAAGTATATAGGAAAACAACCCTAGGCTCTGATACCACTGTTGAGTTTTGAGCATTCTAACACTCTTATGGTGTACATGCAACCCTAGATGCTTTGGATCTATGTTTTCTCAAATATACATGCAAACTTTGATTTTCCAAAGCATCATCCTAACTAGCATACAATGGAGTATCTTTACTACAAATTCTAGTTAGATGACATACCTTTTGTTGTAGTTAGAAGCCTTGGACCTTTATGAACTTAGTGCCCCAAGTGTTTCACCTAAAATGGAATCACAACACACCTTTGGACAAAGGAAACTTTTGAGAGAGTATCTTCTTGCACCAAAATCGGCCAGCCCTCTAGTATTCCACTTAAATGTCATTTTGGTAGCCATGAAGCTTCTTATATAGTATGGCAAGATTAGGGTTACACCATGTAAGCCTTAATGGCCATGACCTTCCATATTCCTTAGGATCCATGGGTTTAAACCTCCATGGATCATCCTTGGGTTGTCACATGGGTTTAGCCCAGCCTAAGGAATCATGGATCATTGGCCCACACCATAAGAATGAATGATTTACCAATCAACCCCTTATATTTAATTAGTCTTTTTTGATCACAAAATTAATTCCGAATTATTTCTTGATCAATGCCAATTAAATAATATGATTTCATATTAATATATTAGAACTTATAATATATTAACAAATCATAAATAACCTCTTCTCAAAAGTCCATCCTATCAAATTATCCTGGTGATATGCAACCCAAATGGACGATGCTACTCTCGGGTCAAGTACATGCCAATAATAGTCATGGCCTTAGAAACCTAATCCAACAGGTCCTTCACCCCGCAGAATTTTGGTGCTCCACATCCGCTGAAATGCTTGAAGGAGAGCGTATGAGTCCCCAACTGGCCAGGTGCCATCTCGCTCCTGAATGCCCTAAGGCGATCCTCCATCAGCTCGATGATACCCTCCTTGATCGACCCGAAAATCACCGGGGTCGACTCAAGGATGCCTCTCATAATCTCGGATGTAATGAACTTACACAATCCTTCATCAATCGGCTCGGAACTCGTACCCAAACCAGACCTAGATCCTGAGCCCCCTACTCCATGACGTGTCATCACCATTCTAAAACAAACCACACAATCGTCAGAGTCATACATAATATCGAGAGACCTTACACACACTACAAGTTCCGTAGTTTAATCTCAGTTCCCCTTGAATGGAGTACGGATCCTCTGCTTTCAGTAGTACGGGCCCATACTACCTTCCATATCTATTCGTACTTTCCTCAAGGATTGCCTTGACTTCACCAAGTCCCTTTCACTATTACTGCTCTCCGCACTAATCACATCCTAGGCTTGCCCTAGGGTAATCTCCGACCCACTCTCCGCCATCAGCTGCATAAGAAGTCCTTGCGATCTCTCCATAACTAGCTCGCGAATACCATTACATATTACTGAGACCAGATAATTCTTCGGATGAGAGGTCTCTCCCTACAACGGTTGGATTCAAACAAGAGTTGCGTAATAGGGCTAAACCTAACCTTCTGAAATTATTTAGTCCTCGCAATATGTAACTTAGTATATTCGGTTACTAGTTAGTTAGGGATAACTAGAACTCCTAATGGCACAAAGTAAGCAACATTCGAGCATTGAGTAACTAAACCAAACATATCCTAATCAGGCCATCATATCACTGACTAATCAGTACTAGCATGCAGTTCAAGAGACACATACAGCAGGCATAAAAGGCATCCTTCCTAGATCCTTAGCCCTAACTAGCATGCAATTATCATACATATACAGTAGGCATACAAGGCATCCTTCCTAGATCCTTAGCCGTAATCTAGCATGCAATCCTCATAATCATAACATATATCATAACGAACATGTATGGTATCTTGGGGAAAACTTACTTGAGCTCGGCCGATTGCACGCATCACACTCCTTGTTCTTTCTCAAAAACCCTTAATTTTAAATTTTAGAAAATTTATTTTTCTTGTAAAAACCTTTCCAACCCTTTATTTGAGTTCAGACACACTCGAGAGTGTGCCAGAATCCCTCAAACCAAGGCTCTGATACCAACTTGTAACACCCCCAAAAATATAACCCAAAAATTTCACTTTTATGTTTAACAATCATAAAATAAACCATGTCATTTTTCCCAAAACCATGTGAACATAAAATAGTTTAGTAGTGCAATCCAACGATACATATAAAATCATCATCATAGTCATAATCCCAAAATCACTAGTGCGGAAAATCATGGTGTGATGCGATGCGATCAAGCCGACCCTTTCCCCTTCGAGCTGGAAGTACCTGAAACCAAAACTGAAAACCGTAAGCACGAAGCTTAGTGAGTTTCCCCCACCATACCACATACAAATCATAAACATATTGTCAGGCATATCTAGGTGCCTGACCTACCCTGCTGAGCATACATGGGTGCTCAACCTACCCATGTCAGACATACCGGGGTGTCTGACCTACCCCTGTCAGGCATACCTGGGTGCCCGACCTACCCATCGGTTTTATTCCAACCGATTGTGGGGTCTATTTCACCCCTACCACTATGATATAAATGATGTATATCACACATACGCATCAAACAATACATACTACCTTAATAATTATCATAAAGACAATTACTAAGTCATATCAATACTAGTGGGCCGACATTGGTGCCTTCAACCCATAATTTCTATGAAGGGAGACTCACCTCACTGTGTATGCCGAAATCATACTCCTCGGCTGCGTCGTAACTGCTCTCCCTCAAGTGAGTCAGAAATGATGCCAAACTTCTAGATCTACAAGCCCTTTCCAAGCTCTTGCTCCTTCTTCAAACTCCTTCTTTTGATAAATCTCGGATGTTACAGTCATCATCAAACATATGTCTCTGATCGGATCCGCGAGCGCCTTGCGGCTGAGAGCATCGGCCACCACATTGGCCTTCCCTGGGTGATAAAGGATCTCGCAATCATAATCCTTCAAAACATCCAACCATCGACGCTACCTCATATTCAGATTCGGCTGATCCATCAAATACCTCAAGCTCTTGTGATCCGTGTAAATATTTCAAAGGACCGCATATAGGTAACCCTGCCAAATCTTGAGGTCGAAAACCACGAACCCCAACTTTAAATCATGCGTCGGATAATTCGCCTCATGAGGCTTCAGCTGCCTCAAATCGTAAGCGATCACTCGACCCCTCTGCATCAGCAATGCCCCCAAAATTGTGACCGAAGCATCACAGTAAACCACGAAATCATCAACACCCTCTGGCAGGGTCAGAATCGGCGCCTCACAAAACTACTGTCTTAGAGTCTCGAAAGTTGCCTGCTGGTCAGGCCCCCAACGAAATGTAACCGTCTTCTTCGTCACTCGGGTCAAAGGAACAACTACATCGGAGAAATCCTGGATGAATCTCCGATAATGACCAGCCAAACCAAGAAAACTCCGAATCTAAGATGGAGAACTCAGAACGTCCCACTGCATCATGACCTCGACCTTGGTCGGATCGACCAGAATACCCTTCTGGTTGACAAGGTGCCCCAAAAATTGCACCTTGCGCAACCAGAACTCACACTTGGAGAACTTTGTGAAAAATCTCTCCCTCTTCAATGTCACTAGAACTTCCCTTAAGTGCTCCTCATGCTGCTCATGATTCATTGAATAAACCAAGATATCATCAATAAATACTATCAAAGTTTGATCCAGCATTGGTTTGCACATGCAGTTCATGAGATCTATGAACGCGGCTGGAGCATTGGTGAGCCAAAAAGGCATCACCACGAACTCGTAATGACCATAACGAGTCTGGAAAGTTGTCTTCTACACATCCTCATCCCTGGCCCGCATCTGATGATAACCTGATCGCAAATCAATCTTGGAAAACCAACATGCACACTGAAGCTGGTCAAAAAGATTACCAATCCTCAGAAGTGGATAACGGTTCTTCACTGTTACCTTATTCAACTCCCGGTAGTCAATGCACATACGATGAGACCCATCCTCTTCCTCTCCATCTCCAGATCGATCTCCCTCTCCCCTAGCTCGCGCTATCATATCCTCCACCGTCTTGTAGCTGGATCGGCTCACAAACTGCCTAATGTCACTCCTCAACATCTCATGATATCGGGCCTTTTTATCTCCTCATCCGCCATATACGGCGGAACCAGAAGCGGCCTCTCCTGGAACATCATGGTGATCTCAGCCACCATCTCCGTAGTCTGGCGGAGATCCTAAAACTCTCGCGCCAACTGTTGCACCTCAATCACCGGTGCAAACTCAACTCGAAACCTGGTCGAGAAATCATCCCATGATATCAAATCAACAACATGATCACCCACTGCACGTCCTACCTCCTCCTACCAGTCTTGTGCCTTGTCCTTCAAAAGGCAGGAAGCTAGTCTGACCTTGTCCTCCTCGGGAGAACGGCTGGTGCGGAAGGCGTTAACAACATCTACTAACCGCCACCGACTCGCTACGGGGTCCTTATCCCCATGATAATATAGAGATCCACATGCCCGGAACTCCCTGAATGTCAAAGAACGTGCTCCCGCTAGTGCCATCATCTCAGAACGAAATGAGTTCAACCGCTCATCCAGAGCCTCCAGAATACCCTCCTTGACCGTGCTGAAGATCACAGGAGTTTGATCAAGAACTCAACGAGTAATATCAGACAAGATGAACTCCCTAGCCTGCTCATCAAGCTGCCCAACTCCAGATCCTGATCCTGAACCCTCACCAGCACCAGAACTGCCAACATGTCTTCCTTTTAATGTCACCGTACTGAAAATAGACCATATAAACCATCAGAATAAGCATCGATATATATATATATATATATATATATATATATATATATATATATATATATATATATATATATATATATATATATATATATATATATATATATATATATATATCGGAGAATCACAACTCCACAAGCTCCATGGTTTCATCGCAAGTCTCCTTGAATCGAGTACTAATGCTCTGCTTCCAGTAGTACAGGCCCATTCTACTTTCCTCAAGAATTGCCTTGACTTAACCAAGTTACTTTATATCCATACAACTTTCCCTCAAAGATAAGGGTCCCAGCAGTAGACCTCATCCGAGGTTTCTCTTAGGCAAACTCCATACCACTCTCCGCAATCAGCTGTAGAAGGAAATCCCGCTAACTCCCTCTAACTAGCTCACAAATACAATTACATATCACTAAAACTAGATAATTCTTCGAATGAGAGGTCTCACACTACAACGGTTGGACTCAGACAAGAGCTGAGCAATAGAGTTAAAACCTAACCTTTAAAAATTATTTAGTTCCCATAATATGTAACTTAGCATATTCGCTTACTAGTTAGCGGAAGCTAGTTAGAACTCCTAAAAGCACAAAGCAAGCAACATTCGAGCATCAAGTAACCAAAACCAAGCATAACCTAATCAGACCATCCTATCACTGACTGATCAGTACTAGCATGCAAGTCTACAGCTCATATAATAGGCATACAAAGGCATCTCTCCTAGCATTCTATCATGCAAAAACCGAGCAGATCCTTAGCCCTAACTAGCATGCGATTCACATATTCACATATCAAATCATACCAGATAACATGTATGGGTAATTTGGGAAAACTTACTTGAGCTCGTTCGATTGCATGCACCACACCCTTTTTATTTTATTAAAACTCTTTTTATAAAACATTTTCTTTTTGAAAAATTTACCAAACCCTCAGTTTGAGTCCATACACACCCGAGAGTGTGCCTGATTCCCTCAAACTAAGGCTACGATACCAACTTGTAACGTCCCAAACTATGACCCAAAATTTTCATTTTAAATTTAGATAAAACAGTATTCCAACATCATCATCAATACAATCCAAGTGAAAATAAGTGTATCAAACATCATAACAATCAGAGTATATCATAAAAGCAGAACTACACGGTGTGTGCAACGCAGTCATCCCGAGCTCTTCCTTCTGGAACCAGATTACCTGAAACATAAACTGAAAACCATCAGCACAAAGCTTAGTAAGTTCCCCAAACTACCCCATACCAGACATAACAAATCACATATTAGGCCCCCGCCCTACATCGGGCCCTGCCCGGCATCGAGCCCTGCTCGGTGTATATATATGTTATTCTTAGGCCTCACCTGCTATACACGTACAATATATATTACATAATCATGCTAAAACATACAATGATCATAAAATGATAGCATACGTTTCAATCATCGAGCCACGCTCGACATCGAGCCCCGCCCGGTATACATAGCAGCACGTAACACATGCAAGGGTCACGCAGACTCCTAGCATCCTAAAATAAATAATAAGGTCTGACCTTGATGCCTTAGAACCCAATGAGGAAACTTACCTCGACTGCTAAATCTCACTGAAAATCCTTGGCTGCTGGTCCGACGAATCCCTGAGCTATCAATACAAAAATAACACCCAATTAACATTTGGGTTCCAATCCGTATCCAACAATCCATACTTGGGGTAAAAAGACCATTTTACCACTCACCTAGTTTGGTCCAAGACTAAGGCGAAACTCACAATCTAAAAGGCCCAAAACCAATTAATCATCCAAGGCCCATTTGTGGCCTAATTTTCCAAAATTAGCCCAAACCCTTACATGGGCCTTACCCTAAAGCCCAATAACTTTTCCCTAGTCCAAAACAATTGTTCTCAGATGGCCCATAAAGAACCCAAACACCTAAGCCCAATAGAAAGGCCCAACTCGATGCGCAAAGGGAAAAAGCCCAACTGACTAAGTACGCGGGGTGTACTCAGCTATACGTTAAGTGTAGACGCTAAAAGGCTTGTACGCCATCATAATTGACCAAGTGAAAAGGATCTCATCACCAAGTTTCAATTGGACAAAAATTTGGACTCATACAATTCGAATTGCATGATGCATGAGAATCTTGTTCATTGAAAAATTATGACTAAATCATTGTTCACATATTCATGTGAAACAAGTGAACAAATTATGGATCTAATACATGTTGATATCGAGCCTTCATATTCACCATAAGGGACGACAACTCTGTTCGCCGTGATTTACAGATGATTCAGAGAATATGATTATGTTTATAAGATTAATCATAATTCTGATATTTTTGAAAAGGTTCACAGAGTACCAGAATGAACTTATAAATATATTAGGCAGAAAGATAAAAGATTCTCCAATCTGAAAAGAAAGGAGAGTGCTTTAGTATCATGTTTTATGATCATCTTAGTAATTGTGGAATTGTTTCACAATTAATCCTCTAAGAAAATCTTAGTGCAATTATATGACTAAGAAAAGGAACCTGACACTGTTGGAAATGGTTCGATCATAGATGAGTCATATGTTGTTCAAGTCAAGTTTTAGATCCATGATCTAGTAACTGCAAATTCAAACTAAGAAGGATGAAGACACCTCGTAATATGTGGAGTAAAGAATGCTTTCTTTACTCTAGCACGTTTAAAATTGGAATTTTGATGTTTTTCGTTAATCGAGAAACAAAAGATAAACTGAGATCAATTCCATGAAGTATTTTATTGTCAGGAATCCACATGAACTTTCGAATATTGATTTTAACTAGACAATGAATGTTCCGTGAGAGAAAACACATATGTCAAGAAGTTAGTGAGAGTCACATTGATCTTGAGAACATACAAGACTCAACCGACAGTGATCCTTTTAGTTATCACTACCACGCGACCCGAGGTTTATAATATGTTGTGTTTAATTGACATACTCAAATTTATGTTCACTTCCAGTAGAGTTGACAATCCTTATGAGTTCTATGATCTTCATTGAACTATAAAAGGCAAAGCATGTTAGTCAGTAAAAGTATATTGGTCAATATGGGTGAGCTACTAACAACATGGAAGCACTAGTAGGCCCTTGAGTTGCCAGAAGGCAAGAAATTAAAATAGCAAAGTTCAGTCCATGAAGGAAACGAAATCTGAATTTGCTGTTTACTAAACCTTGTCTTACGGTTGTAGATTGGAAATGATAGATTCACATGGATGGGAACGTATGCACCATAAAATATAAGTGGCAAAGGTTTCGCTCTAATTCATGAAAAATTATTATGAGGAAATACTTTCACTAATAGATTTTGAAGATCTGATGTATATAGATGTTGGTTGTGTAAATTGCATTCTTAAATTCACAATATGATTATGACATCCCTCTTCATATTTTGAATTGTGAGGAATGGAAAGGAATTATTTTAACTTCCGACGGATATATCTCTCTATCGTGAAAGGATTTAAGCACACACACGCACATTATCCAACTAAGGTATATAAGCTTAAGAAGTCTAGTTTGAGACTTATCGAAGCATCACGTAATAGAAACATGTACTTCCTTAAGAAAGTCAAAGGGTATTGATTTCTAAAAGTCTAGTTAATTTATGGGTATATGTCAAAGCTAGTGAGAGCATAATTATTATGCTGGTATTGCATGTTGACAATACTATTCGTAGGGAACTATGTCTCTGCTTTTGTAAGTTGCAAAGTTCGTAAAATGCTTCACTGTAGTGGACATAAGAGATATGGCACTCATACTTCATATCGAGTCTAAAGGTTTAGATTGTATGGTTTAATAGAACTTAGTCAAAGACATATATGAATATCATGTCGAAATGTTTCAACATAGGAGATTCGATATATAGAAATATTATAGCAAGAGATTGAACCGATATCAAATCCTTGTGTAGGACATAATGAGTCGAGTCCCATTTTCTTCAGATATATGATCGATCACATATGATATAATGTTTGCTTATTCTAATTTTTCAAATGCCTTTAGAATTATGTGAATAGGATTAGAATTTCATATGACTAAATTTGTTAAACTACTGTCAATAACATTATGAGGTTTTACTGAAGATTGCTTGCTTGTGGACAGTTAGAAGTATTACATTATTTGGAAAGGACCATAGTGACACGTTTTGGATTAAGATGATTCTTGGTCAGAATTGATGGTCATATGGAATATGGAAATGTTTCCATAATGGGATATGTTTGAAAAATCCACATGTGAGTTGGAACCTATAATGTAAGAGAAGTGTTCAAGGAGTGTATCTTAAATTTAAGAATTCATAACCACAAAATTGTTTTGAGTAACAAGTTCCACTGGAACATTCTGTAATATCGTAGGTTTAGTCTAAATGACTTTAGAGCCTCGACATCACAGGAGGACAATGCATGTAATGTTGGAATTTGACTACATCTTAGATAATGATACGAATTTGGAATTGTGATATGTGGATCATTGGAATAGTGTCCAATAGATCTATTCACAAACGAAGGATCATAGAGAAGCATAGCATGCATGTTCATAACATAGGGATTACTAATGTTATCTAATTCAAGTGGTTAGTTGATTACTCGAAATATTGTACAATGAATAAATATGTAATTGCTATGGTGATTAAATAATATGAATTATTTATATTTAGTAAGTTTGAAACCATATTTAATTAATTTATTATTGTGTTTCACTTTGCATGTTTACTTCCTTGAGTAATTTTAATATTATTCCAAAATTTCACAGTCGCTCATACTTATGGAAGTAAGTAATGATTTAAGACTGTCATGAGTTGATTGTAGATTGTCGATTGAGGTTAAGACATTGCAATTGGAATTACTACAATATTTATGAGTACTTTGAAAATAGGAATTTTAAGTTTTGGATAAAGCCATGTTTAGAGATTATTTCATGGATTTTATCACGAGTAATTCTAAGACGATGATATCTATTATTCTTAAGCGGAGATATATAGTTCTTAGTTTACGAATCAGTTGTGCATTGGTTTACCCAAACACATCTCATAACTGGGTGTTATAAAGAGTAATTTCTTGCATGATTTGGTTAGTAAAATGTATGAATATATACTCAAAGTAATTCGTTCCCTTTGTCTTAATGGGAAAAGTGATATCTTTAGGCCCCTCGATGATTTGTTGACTGACATCTAAAGTACCTGGCTGAGCCCGGACTAAATTGATGTTTTCAATTAGTAGTCTAATTTTAGTCTTCATAAATCAGGGAAATCGAGAAACATAATTTTGGACGATGAGATTGAGTCTAATGCATGTCTCATGTCCATACGATATATTGTAGAATGATGGAATACCTGATCACTTATTTTAGGGCCAACGTTTGATTTGATTCAGAGTTCGGCAATAGCTTTAGAAAGCACACTTTGGTGTTTAGTTCAAGGTTTATATTTGCAATTATAGTTGTAGACTTATCCAAGTGAGAAACTGTTGGATTAAGATGTCTAAGCCAATAACTAAATTGATATATTCTTGTAGTTAGAAGAAAAGTCATTTTTGGGTTGACCTCATAGCTAGAACTTTGTAAGAATCACATTTATAGAGTGAGAGAGAGAGAGAGAGAGAGAGAGAGATGATATGTTTATTAGTTTATTATATGATTAATAAATTGTAATAAATGATTTGTTAATATATTATGATTAATATATTAATTGGAAATAGATAATTGATGTGTTAAGTTATATGATTAATAAATTAATGTGAAATCAGTTAGAATTAAATAATTATTAATCTGGAATTAATTTGGGATTAATTGGAATTAATTAAAGGTGCAAGAGATGAATTGTAATTGTTTAATAGTTGAACAAAAGAGGCAATTCTAGAACCATCCTAGGGAGGACGGTTTTAGGAGCCCTTCTAGGGTTTGCAGAAGGCTCCTGAATGTTAATAAGGAAATGATTTGAATTAGAATTAATTTAATTATCTAATTATTCAAATCTTGCTTTGTCCATAAGATACCTAAACTATAAATAGGACCCCTTGGGCACTTGAATTCGTTCAAGCACTTCCATAAGCCTTAGAAACGAAATTTCCCTCTCCTCATCTCTCCTCTTTTCTTCTTGTTCTAGGGTTTAGGTGTGAGCCATTATAGGCAACATTCTTTTGGTGCTAAGCTTTCCAAGACCTACACTACAAGGAGATTGAAGTGATCTGTTTTATACAACAAATCAAATCTATGTAATCTAATCCCATGATTTCGATTTCATTAGGGTTTATGCTAGTTTTGTTGTTCATAGTATGTTGCGTTCAAGGTGTTATGACATAGACCCTTTATAGGATACATGTACCATCTTAATTGTTAAGTGTTTTCCCCCGTGTATGTGATTTTGTTTTCTATAAAACCCATCCCCTATAAAGCACGTAAAATACTTAAAGGACTGAATCAGAAACTATGCAAAATATCGTAGGGCTAATCTGTCATTTTCCCTAAAATCGAATCTTAAATTTATAAATTGATTTCATCAATGTAACTAGGCTAACTGTACCTAATCGTATGACATTAAAATTTTCTTTTATCGATGTTCCATATGCAACATATCCACCAAAATTGTGAGGATTGTTTGGAGAGATAAATATATTTACTTGGTTGTTCCTACTTTTTCCGCTAGATCGATTCTCAACAAACCTTTTCCTTCTTAATCTACTAGAGTTTCCTTTGTTGCTAGATCGATTCATACCAATAGTAGATCAATTTGTGACATTGTATTGATAAGTCAGTCTTAGACTGTACCTATTTAACTGGATTATTATCCAATATATATATATATATATATATATATATATATATATATATATATATATATATATATATATATATATATATATATATATATACACACACACACACACACATGAGTTGAAAGTTACCGAATGTACTTCAATGTAGGGTTTTTGGGAAGACAGACTGATAACAGGTTCAACCTTTTGTTGGACTAAATTTAATATATTTGACGAAATTTCAATACCAAAGTTGTTAACAAACGGTCTAACATGTATACAGTTCTTATTTTCTGATTGTCATGAACCACTCATTTGGAATATTCGAAGTCATGTTTTTTTTACAAAATCAGAGATGATAATGTGTTGACTTTTCTAACAAAATCAGACAAACAAAGTTGGAAAAGTTTGTTAACAAAATAGACACAAAAAGGTAGATAATTTTGTTTAACAAAATAATATCTTATAAAACAATAATTCAGTGTATTGTACAGATTTTCGCAGTACAAGTTCTTATTTTCATAGTACGGACTCTGATTTTTGCAGTCTGCTAGACATGCCAATACATGCTTTTTTTTAGAGAAAATTCAAGCGTCTGATAAATTTTCGCAGATGATTGGGATTTTCACAAGTCACCGTGTGCAAAAACCTAGATATTCACATGTGTATATCTATGAAAATCTCCAAAAAGAAAACGTTGTTGGCAAGCTAAATATTCACAAGTCGTGATATGTGAAAGTTGTGACTATTTGAGTCAAATTTGCTAATTTATCATTTTCTCCTTGCAAAATATATGAGAATGTGGAGTTCAATGCTTAATAATCCTCAGCTGCATATTCTCGCTAAAACCTTCTATGATCTGGCCCAACGGGACCTAAAATCTGTCATTTATGGCTCTATAATTTTAAGATTATTTGGGTTTTGTTATAGTTCACATTTGATTTTAATTGCGAGAAATCAATAAAGTCTTCATCATGCTCTAATATATGAGGTATGCTTTAGTTATTTTAGGTTTATATTAATTTTTGAATTTTATTCTAAAGTCTAAAATGTCAAAGTGACGTTGTACTTTATGAAAGATGCCCTTTGTAACTTTCAAACTATTTGCAGTAATAATATTTTTACCTTAAAGCACATGTTAACACTTGGGTGACTTTTACTTCTTGCATCCAATCCCTTTCAGACTTTATTAGACCACTAGTCGATTATGTTTTACTAAAAGGATTTCAATCATATTAATCAATAAAATTTTAGAAAATGTAATTATACCAATTCTTGATGAAGAAGCACAAAAATTGCATGAACAATGGAGTAAGGGGGTACATTGTGCATGCAATAAAGGTTGAGAGATTCACTACATGTACATGCACCCCAATTATCCCCCAATTTCAAGCCATTTAATCTTCCTCTACAAATGTTCCATTTTCCATAGTGCATACATGCACCTCATGCCATCATTTTCTTCACGTAAATTGGGAACCTTGTCTCCCTTTTTATAATTAATTTAAGGTTAGAAATGTCATTTTGCATTAATGTTTCCAAAAGAAATATTTTACTATTCTTACAAAAATATTATAATTATTACTTGTATCAGAAGAAATTCGCTCGGATACAAACCAAAGCCGTATTTGCTACGATTTAATTGTTTCTTTTTCATATTTGCTTACATATGAAAATATATTCTTAACGTGTAGACATCATGACTATTTGTTCTTGGATATTATATTATTTCTTAAATCAAATTACATGTGAGTTGAACTTGCTAGCTGACTTTAGCTTGTCACACCATAATATTAAAAGATATAAAAATAAATATATTTGATGAAAATTTTAATATTTTTAAATTTTCTTATTTTTAGTAGGTGATGTAAAAGGGGTATCATGATGCGCAAGGAGATGGCACAAAGCCTTGAAGCAACCTTGTGGGGTCTCTATTCTATTTATAGCAAGGGCTAATATACTACCCATTCAAGAAAGGTTGCAATATGGGTACTTTGACCTCGCTTGGAGCCTTCTTGTTGGGGGTTACTTCAATTTTTTTAGTAAAAAATTGAGCCACTTTCAATGTATGTTATGGAGGATTTTGACTTAAACGGTCTACTTGAACAAATCCCAAATATCATAATAATTACGAAAAACCAAAGGGGTATAAAATAAAAAGTAGACCAAGATGTGCTTTCAGCCCAATTTTGAAGATTCAAATCCCACTTACTAGAAAAATATATAGATTTAAGAATATAATAAAGAGTGTGTAAATTATATGTTTAAAAGAAATAAAAATAATATAAACTGGTAAATACTTTTCTTATAAATATTCTTAAAAAAGATTGGAAACTAATTTTGTTAATTGAGATCAAAATTTGTTATATAACCACAATTGTAAACTATCTTAACGAGTAACGGTCGCAATCAGTATAGTTTTAATAATTTCTCATGAAAAACACTTTCATACAATAGAAACGATTTTATACAAAATAGATATGGGCCAACTATACAAGGCCTTAAGAAATAATAAAGGGCTATACTTGAATAAATACAAACAACCGTATACACAAATAGATCCATTAACAACTCCTCGCAGTTGGAACGGGAGATGGTTGACGAACGTTCAAACTGGACCAAAAATCAAGAAATAAAGTGGAAGGAAGGCTTTTAGTGAAGATATCCTCATATTGAGATTTGGATGGAACATAAAGGACCCGAACATGACCGGTGACAGCCTTATCTCGAACAAAGTGCAGATTAATCTCAATATGTTTAGTCCATTGATGTTAAACAAGATTGGAAGAGATGTACACGACACTCACATTATATAGTACACAATTGTAGCTCGATGAGCAGATTAGTATAGCTCAAGAAGTAAATTCTGAATTCAGCATGTTTCAACAACAAAACTAGCAACCCTACGATATTCGGCCTCAACGCTGGAGCAGGATATAGTAGAGTGGTGTTTAGAGGACCAGGATAAAAGATTATGACCCAAGAAGACACAACAACCCAAGGTGGAGCGTCTGGTAATAGGACAGCCAACGCAATCAACATTAGAATATGCTATAATGTCACGAGATGGAGAACAAAAAATTTGAAGTCCTTGATCAGAAGTACCACGAACGTAAGCGCATAATGCGTTTAAGAGCAGCAAAGTGAGGCTCACGAGGATCAAACATGTAGAGACAATTCTGTTGAACGGCATATGTGATGTCTGGTATAGTAAAAGTCAAACATTGAAGAGCACCAGCAAGGTTGCGATATAGAGTAGCGTCTGCAATAGGAGGTCCTTACCCATCAATTTTGGCACTAAGATCGGCTGGAGTAGAGGTAGGTTAGCAATTCAACATAGAAGCACGATCAAGAATCTCATTAGCATATTTCGGTAGAGACAAAAATAGGCCATCACGGTCTGGGTAGCAGTGCTACCTAAAAAATAATGAAGATCTCCAAGATCTGACATAAAAAACTCAGGCCCAAGCAGCTTAAAGATGTGAGTCGGAAGTTGAGCAGAGGAGCCGGTGAGAATTATATCATCCACATACAACACTAGGTAAGCAATATGAGAGCCCAATCTGTAGATAAATAGAGAAGAATCACACCTGTTGTTAGTAAAACCAAGACAAGTAATAAACATAGTAAACCACTGAAACCATGCACGTGGGGTCTGTTTGAGACCATAAAGAGATCGTTGAAGGAGACAAACATGATCCGATTTTAAGAAATCCCAAAAACCAGTGGGTTGATGCATAAAAACGATCTCCTGAAGATGACTATGAAGAAAGGCATTTTTCACATCAAGTTGTCGAATTGGCCAGTTGTGAGTAACTGCAATGCTAAGAACAATACGAATGGTAGTAGGTTTGACAACTAGACTGAAAGTCTCATCACAATCAATAATGGGTCTCTGACTACGTCCATTAGCAATAAGACGGTCTTTATATCAAGCTAATGAGCCATCCACATTAAGTTTCTTTTTAAAAATCTAAATGCAATTAATAATATTAGCACCCGAAGGTCGTGGCATTAGAACCCATGTTTTGTTAGAGATAAGAGCAAAGTATTCCTCTTGCATCAATTTGAGCTAGTTAGGATTGTTAAATGCATGTAAGTAAGTTCGGGGGAGAGGAGAGGATGAATTGACATGAAGGTTAAGCTTGTCAATAGGATTTTTAATGCCACGTTTAGCATGCGTGAGCATTGGATGATATGATTGAGACAGAAGCAAATTGGCAGAAGCAGAAGTGGAATTTATGGGGGCTGTCGAGGGAGTGCTCTCGGCAGATGAGACATAATCGGTGGTGGCTAACGTAGCCACATCATCTAGAGGAGTAGGAAAGGAGGTCTTGTGAGGAGAATCCTCCATAGAACCGTGATCAAAAGGAGGCGATGGAGTAAAAGAGAAATCGGAGTCATGATGGTGGGAGTTTGGATCAAGTGAGGATCAGAGATTGGAAGGGAGGTGAATATTTTCAAGGAACGAATAAGACTGGGGAGCATCAGGAGTCATGGATCCAAATGGAAACATAGTTTCGTCAAAGACAACATGTCGAGAGATAATAATCTATTTTATATGCAGATTGAGACACTGATATCCCTTGTAATTGGTGGGATATCCAAGAATGACACATAGAGTGAAGCGCGGTGAAAGTTTATGAGGGGTGACGACGTGAGGGAAACAAAGACATGAAAAACGCATGAGAATTCCATTTTGATCACAAAGTTGATGGAATTGATTATTGTTGTATTCACCCCCATTATCACATTTTAGGACTTTAATATCGGTTTTGAATTGATTTTGAACAATAGACCAAAAATGAACAAATTTAGAGAAAACATTCGATTTGGCACGTAAGGGATAAACCCACAAAAAATGAGAGAAATTGTCGAGAAATATAACATAATATTTAATGCCACCAACAATCTTGACCTGAGAGGTCTAAAAATCAGAGTGAACAAGTTCAAAAGGCGACTCGGAAACATAATTAGATAAAGTAAATGGTAATTTAACATTTTTCCCAATTGACAAGATGGACATAAAGTTGAAATTTTATTGGTTGAACAAGAAATAGCTGGACTGTCAACTAATTGCTTGAAGACGTGATGACCGGGGTGACCGAGTCGATGATGCCAGAAAAGCGGAGCAATAGAAATGAATGCTTGAGGAGAAGGAGTAGTGATCAGATAGAGGTCACCGGTACTATCACATCGCATGAGAATGTCTTTGGTTTTGAGATCCTTCACAGAAAAACAAAAAGGGTCAAATTCAATGGAACAATTATTTTCACAAGTAAAACGACAAACATAAATGAGATTTTTAATAATTTGGGGAGTGACTAAAACATTTTTCAAAACACGAGTACGAGAAGGAGTAGGGAGAGGATTGTGGTGTGTCCGAACTTACTTACAGGGATTGTGGATCCGTCCCCAACTAAAATAGATGAATAAAAATTGGTTTTATCTAAAACAGTTTTAAGTATACTTGAATTTGCATGAAGATGCGATGCAGCACCGGTGTCCATGTACCATCCCGCATTTGCCAGATCATTTAAGGACATGTCATCAATCATTTCTGAGATGGCAGTGGGTTGTTTATGTGGCTGTTGGACTTGATGATGGGATACAAATGCTTGATGGACAGGTGCAGATAGAGGCCCAAAGAAAAAATGAGGTTGTTGGGCTGATTGCTTAAAGCCGTTGAAGTGTTGTTGGGCTGGTGAAGCTGGGTTCGACAGCAGGCCTTACTGGTCCAGTTGCTGCTGTTGGACCCAGAACCATCTGTAAGCCCACCCGACTGGTGCGTGAGGTTGTTGTCGCTGCTGAGATGTACCGCCGGACCTGCTACCTCCTGTTCTTCCGCCCCTACCACCACGACCAATCCGGACATGCCTTCCTCCATGAAAATTATTTGAGCCTCAAGAATTGTTTTGATATTGATAGTAGCCATCAGTAGCAAGAACAGTAGGGGAAGATGAATGATCTGAGTGAGGCATGGCAACGATTTTTTGATCATCTTGTAGCATTTAATGTTCTTCCATGATTAGCATAGAGCGGGTATCCGTGAAAGATAGTGTCGGCCTTTGATGGCGGATGGTCGTGGAAATGTGCTAGAACTTCTTTGTTAGACCATTAAGAGTGTAAGACACACAATTTCTTTCGAGAACAGGAGCATTAAGGTTCTCCAACAAATCAGCTATGGTTTTTATGCGGTTACAATAGTCCGTAATGGAAGAATCACCCATGGTGATGTTTCTCAACTCAGATTCAAGTTGAAGATCTTTGTTTTCCTTTTTATCTCGAAAAAGTTTTTCAAGATCAACCCATATAGAATGAGCAATGGCTTTCTTTTTCAAAATCATGTGTAACAAAGGTTGAGCAAGGGTGTTGTAAAGCTATGAATTAACAATGGAATCGACTCTAATCCATTCAGCATCATCGATTTCCTTGGATTTAGGGGGTTGAAGGTGATCAGCAACACCAATTCCTAGACAGTGAGTTTCAAATAACTCCTACCATATGTCATAATTTATACGGTCCAGATCCAATACCAAGGGAACATCATGCTTAATGTTGATGGTTGAAGAAGGTTTATCAGAAGAAGAAGACGATGAACCTGCATTGATTAAGATGCAGGAAGCATCAAGAAGTCTTGATTGATTAAGATGCAGGAAGCAGCAAGAAGTCTTGATCGAGGAAGGAGAGATAATAGAACTGAGAATAGCAAGGGGAGAAGGTAAGGATCGGCTAGTGTTAAGCGACGTAGTCTGGTGCCATATGATTTTAATAATTTCCCATGAAAAACACTTTCATACAATACAAGCGATTTTATAAAAATACATATGGGCAAACTATACAAGGCCTTAAGAAATAATAAAGGGCTATACTAGAATAAATACAAACAACCGTGTACACAAATAGATCCATTAAAAGCCAGTTCACAACTAAGATCAAATAATTTTGTGGGAATAGACATATATAATTTCCACCAAACTCAGAAACCACATTCATTCTTTATTTATCGTTTGTGTCTTGCATAACAAAATTACTTTAGTTTTACAATATAAACTAGGGGTGTGCATGGTGCGGTTTTGTATACTTTAAAGTTAAAACCGTACGTCATGTGCAGTTTTAGATTTTTGGAAACTACGGACCGCACCATGAATGTTTTAAACCACGTTATGATGTGCAATGAGGTGTGGTGGGATGTCAAGTCCACCAAACAAATTACACGCTTTTTCTTGCAAATAAAATGTAATATAGTAATAAAAGGAGAATCGATCCACAGGGAAATGGTTGTATTCAATCACCAATGCAGTCCAGTAGAACAAGTGTAATGAAACTAACTAACTACAATTAATCTAAATGGGGGGGGGGGGGTTATGATTCTCTGAAAACTAAAAGACTTGAAGAACTAAAATACTTGCAACTAAGCAAGATGGTAAGATGCTCAAATATTGGTGAGAGTTGGTCAAATAAGGCAATTCAACACAATGAACATTTGTATGTTTATCATTAGGGTTCATATGTAAGCTTATAATTCATCCCAAATTGGTCATAGCAATCATGAAGCATGATTAGACCCGGTTTTAAGCAGGGGCAACATGTGCATGTGCACAGGGCCCATTTTTTCAGCGGCCCAAATTTTGTTATAGTACATTCATTAATCAAGGACAAATGTAAAAGGAATGGATAGTTAGATCAGTAGTCTACACTCGAAAGGGAAGACAATCAGTAGAAACGAGCAGGCGAGAAGCGATCATTCAGTGAGAAGGCGAGAAACGATCATTCAATCGATTACTAGTGGTCTGTCATCCACTCCTGATTCATGATAATCAGCTTATCAGGTAATCGATTATTCTAGTATTTACGTTATCATATTATCAGAAATTGAGTGTACTTATGTGATCAGAATTCAGTAATTGAATGAATCAGATTATCAGAAATTCCACTGATCAGGTTAGAGATTATTAGAAACTGAATACTTGAAGTTAAGTGGTAGCTTTTCATGTTTTTTGAAGTTCTATTGTTGGACTAGGTTATATTAATTTCCATGTTTTTTGAAGCTAAGTGGCAGCTTTTCAAGAAACTGAAGTTACCTTTTTGAGGAATCTACAAACAAAGATGAATGAAAAGAAACAAAATATTTACGTGGAAGATGGATGATTGAATATTGAATTCTCTAATTCTTGATGCGTTTTTAAATTCTGAAATGTTATAAATTTTATGAAAAATGTTATTTTGATAACATATGAACTAATAAGTATCATAAAATCTTGATTTTAGAGAAAAGAATATGCACAGTTGAGGGTATTAGTTTTTGTTAGGCTCATATTCATATCTGGATTTTATCTGTCTATACCATTTGTCATTTGTAATTTTTATTTTGTGGGTCCCATATGATAATTCTTAGTATTGTTGTATATGATTGGTTTTCATAAACCTTGAAATGATATCATGCAAAACATAAGTAGCTTCGAGAATTGATGTATTATATATGGCATCATGATAATTATATGATATACCTTAAAGTTGCTATGCTCATTCTGAGATAACGAATGATACAATACCTTGAAATGTCCTTTTATTTTAATCTTATATGCATCATGGGCAATAATGTAATTTTACACCACTTTAATCCTTATTTCCTAAGAAGTCAGTCTTGAGATATAAGGGTCATATGATTACATGTGAAACTACCCTAATAGGACATGTTACTAACTTACTATACAATTACCCAACATGACAACATCTAGCTTCCCATGTTAGTCATCTCCAAAAGATATATGCATATATCATAATAACACATTTGACACATTATAAACTATGATTTTGATATGTCTATTGTTATAAAGTTTATCGTCGTTTAAAATAAATGTTTATATAATTTAATTCGTTACACATTAGGGCCTAAGGGCCTTTTTCCGGCTCGTCCTGAGCATTTGAATCCTCAGGACCGGCCCTGAGCATGATAAAATTCCTCAAAGGTAGTATGGAGATTGGGGAATCCCACAACACACCTTCTTAATCAAAATCAAGGACTCAACTGAAGCAATTGAACCCAAGAAAATTGATTAGCCTTAAGAATGAAGGAATTCCCAATTCCTAGCGGATGTCAATGTTTACACATCCATAAAGGAGTTATGATCCATAAGCTAGAGATGATTTCTACCATCATAAAGACCTTGTTCTTAGTAAATTCAATGATTCATTGTTAAATCAAAGAAAGAAGCCAACAATTACTCATTTAAGTACCAAACTCATGATCTAAGTATTAAACAAGCATAAGAATTATGAACTTAGGATCAATAACATGAGATAAATGATAATCAAACTTGAATCCTTAAAAACCCGCAAATATCCAAGGGTTTTAGCCTAAGTAAACCAAAATAGAGAGCTTAGCCACTCATGGCAACAATACAATAATCATAAAAGTGTGTTAACATCAAGAAATTAGCAATTACTAAAAGAATGAGAAGATAATAGCTCCAACTCTCCAAAAATGCCTCCAAGGTGCTCCAATGGTGGAAAATTTGAAATGATAGATACCAAACCTAACCCCTAGGGTAAATGATGAGCCAAATGACCAAAATGCCCCCAGAAGTGCAGTTACACAGGTGGTCGCGCAAACTTGCGCATGTAATACCCACACCATCGTAAATGATGCTAAAATACTATTTGTCCATTTCTTCCACTACTCCACCCCACTATTCAAGATTCCCTTGGCCCCCATTCACACCTCGCATGATTCAAATTTGTCCAATCATCTTGAAGCTTCAAAATGGATAGTCCAAGCCCAATAACAAGAGTCCATCACCCATCTTCATAAGCCCCCTTCACCCAAGTCATCAATATTTTAAGCCCAATTCTAATTTTATGGATCTGTAATGTAACGCCCGTGTTTCTAAGCTAGGCATTAATGATTATGTAATAGTCTAGGCCAACCCTTATAACTTGTTTTGAAATAATAAGATGTATTATTTGAGTATTATGTGTTTTATACTTAATTATTATGATTTAATAAGTTAAGGATAAAAATAAGTGTCGAAAATAAATATTAGATGAACCCGATATCTATGAAGAAAGTTTTAGTGGTTGAAACAAGGATTCTGGAGATATAAAGAATACCGAAGTCCGAGTTATAACCATGAAGTTATGACCTGTCGAAGTTTCGCGACAGAATCGACACGACGCTGTGTGACGTAAAAAGTGAATTTACAATAAAGTGCTTTTTAGCATTAGTGATCTAAACAAAATTCGTAGTGTTCATTAAACCGAGAGCGTGCATAAAAAGAACGCCCAAATCTGACTTCGTATAAGGAAGTTATGATTTTTCTAAGTTTTGGCTTAGTAGTATGCAGCCCGAAGTTTGAATATGAAATCGAACGACTTTTAGCCGACACAACCTAAACAAGAATCGAAGATCTCGTTAATAGTAGTGCAGTGGAAAAAAGAAACACAAAAACGGGCGTCGGATGAAGAAGTTATGAATTTTTAACGCACTTTTCCTATCCCGGCCTGTTAAAAATATAACTTTAAAAATAAAGTCAAAATTAGACGACGGAGTCTAAAAAAAAGTTGTAGAGTATAACCTCACCTATGCGTGGATATAAAGAACGTAAAAAACGGAGCTTGTATGCGAAAGATATGGATTTTTGAAGTTCTGGGCACAAACTTCAAGGCTGGTCCGAAGGAGTACGCCTAGCGTACTCGTGTACGTGATCCGGAGTCAGTCGCCCCCTATTCCTTCTCATGATGGACACGTGTCGTAGCCTTGATGCATCCCAACTAATCCCTTCTTACGCCCAACATAGGAAGTTACGCCCAACGAAGAACTGAACGAAGCAGTACGCCCAGCGTAATGCGAGGCTTCGACCACTATAAATAGAATGCGAGACCATCCGATTTTTGTTTACAATATTTACACATTTACACCCTATTCTTTATTTTAAGCTGTAGTAAATACCTCAAGCCTAGAATAGCTTCCTAGCATCATAAGAAAGCCCCGGAGAGCCCGAAGTTATCAAGAAAAAGAGTTTTTCGAGTCGAAACTTTGCCCGCGCAGAGCCTGGTTTTTGAGCAAACCTCCCGGTTTCATCGAAAAAGATTCTTTTAAGGGATGAAGTGTTGTCCAATCACCGTCTTATCAGGTGAGTGTGTAGTCACTTTCATCTTACACATAGATATGAAGTATTTTCTATAAAATATGTGCTATGTGTATATATATTGTTTGTTTATTTGAGATGGGTGTTGAATGAATGTTTTATACATGTTTTAAACTGTATATGTATTTTTATCTACAAATATGTTGGGTAAAACATGGGTAGATGAAATAGTTGATGTGTGATAAAATGATGAGAGGTCTCGATATTGTTGTTGTTGTTGTAGTAGTAGTCACCTAGCGGAGTATAGATGACGACCACAGACTTTTCTAGACAGTCCAGTGGAACGCTAGAAGGCTCGCAACCTGTAGGTGTTGGTGAACTATATGTTCACTGGTGTACTCCATCCCCCTTATGGTTGCCATATTTGACATAAATTGCTGAGGAATCCCTAAAGCAGTGTTGTCACACCGATGAAAATCCTTAGGCTAGGTCCCTTATGATAGGTGTTTAGGGACGTAAAGTGAGGATAACGGGAACGGGTAATCAGGGTTATTGTTGGTTGATGAAATTCATAAAATTATTATTATTTGTGGGTTGAAAACCCTATATGCTCACCAGGTTCCCAAGCCTGACCCACTCAGCTTTTTATATTACAGGTAGTGGACCCCGAGCATAGTTGGATGATGACGAGGGATTTTTGGATTATAGGCCAGTGGATGTAAATAACTGTTGTAAGGCCTATATCGTACTGTTTATGCTTTTGGTCTGTAGCGGAACATGAGATCCCGAGGTTTTGTTATATAATGAAAATACATTTCTTTAAGAAATGCTTTGATAAATTTTTATCATATTTTGTTTTGGGGACAAATTCCACAACATCTTATGGAAGATTACTCTGATTTTACTTTAAAAGCATAAACTAAATCGGTCTTTTCTGGTCGAGAAATTTGGGGATGACACAGTTGGTATCAGAGCATTAGTTTAAGCGAACTAGGAATTTGTAGGATTTCTAGAATTAAACTTAGAATGTTAAGTGATGATCGTGAGATGAGTGTCTACCATATTTTAGACACGAGCACTAGTATATTTTAGGAAGGATGCCTAAAATACTTTTATGTGCTAAATGCTATATGTTTGCCATATATGATGTTATTTGTTCGGATCTATGGTCTGTTGCCGACCAGATCTGGAAACTTTATGTGTTCAGGATTTTAAGCGTACGGCTACAGTATTAGAACTAGCATGTAACGTTTCGGAGTGATAAGGAGAATTTAAATATCTATCGTGAATAATGATCTAAATTCGCCTAATTTGGTGTATAGATAAAAATGGAAAGAACCTGAAGTGGAGCTAGAAATGCAAATAGAAATCAGCAACTTCAACCCCAAGTGATGGAACAAGTGCCTATAGCAGAAGCTGCACCAGAACCGATCACAATGGCTGGAGTACAAGCCTTGATTCAGACAATGATGGCTGAACAAAGAGAGGATATGAGACAACTATTGCTGAACAATAGGAATGAACCTTCAATGTCTGTTGAACAACCTGAACTAAATGACGATCAATAAGAGGAAGGAAATTACAGTACATCTGTTGGTCAAATTGAACCGCTTGTGGTTAGGAGAAATAACCAAGAGGATGGAGTCGAGAGAAATGGATGCAAGTACAAAGACTTTATGACTTGCAAGCCATCAACTTTCACTGGAAAGGAAGATCTCGTTGGAGTAATAGATTGGATATCGGAAATGGAATTGGTCTTCATGACATGTGGTTGTCAAGGCAAGTTACAAACCACATTTGCAGTGTGTCAGTTCAGAGGTGGCGCTGTTCGTTGGTGGAACACTCTGGGGAAGACCATAAGCCCTAATGAGCCACTGCAACCGACTTGTGCAGAGTTCTTGGTACAATTCAAGCATAAGTACTACTCGGCCCAAAATTTGCTTGAGCTAGAGAACCAATTTCTGACGTTAAAGAAGGGAAGCATGTCCATCGATGAATACACCAATAACTTCACAGACAAAATGGAGTTTTCTTTGTGTATTGTCCCAGATGAGCTGACGAAAATCGACAGGTACACAAAGGGACTTCCATGGGAGTATGAGGTGCCAGTGCGTCAGGCACTTACTTTGTAGGCATCTATATAGGTTGCCAAGTCTGTTGAAGATATGATTAAAGTAAGAGCCGCCAGCAAGGTTGAAGTTGACATAAAGAAAATGTTTGAAGGAACTTCAGGTTCCAACAAGAAGAGCAAGTTCTCGAAGTCTGGTTTGAGGAAATTTGGAGGAGGAGCCGAAGCGAAGTGGTGTGACAAATGTAAAAAGAAACATGTTGGGAAATGTAGCGAGGAAGTCACTTGTTACAAATGTGGAAAGCCTGGCCATTATGCCAATGAATGCACCTTCAATAATAAAGTCTACTATGGGTGCAACGAAGAAGGGCACATTTTGAAGGACTGCCCGAAGAAGAAGGATGCAGCAAGGCCCAATGTCCCACCAAAGCCAAAAGCCAGAGCTTTCCAGATGACATTGGAAGCTGCAAAGGATGCAGCGGATGTCGCTTCAGGTACCTTTCTTGTAAATGGATTGCCTGCCAATTTATTGTTTGATTTTGGAGCAAATTACTCCTTTATATCACATAAATTTGGTCAAAGACTAGCATTGCTTATAGAAAAACTTGATCTAAATGTAGAAGTTGCTAGTGGCAAATTCATACCTGTTAGCGATTGTATTAGGAATATTGTCATCGACTTAAAGGGAAACAAATTCCACGAGGAGCTGTTACCCATAGAGTTGAATGGTTTCGACATCGTTCTAGGGATGGATTGGCTTAGCGCCAATGATGTCGAGATACTATGCAAGAATAAGATAGTGAGGGTAAACCCGCCTGAAAAAAAAACATTTCTGGTATACGGAGATAAGCGCAGAGTAAATTCTAGAATCATTTACCTAATGAAAGCCAGAAAATGTTTGTCTAAAGGATGCACCTCATACTTGGCATTCATGATCGATTCTAAGAAGGAGAAAAAGGATATGCAAAGAATACCAGTGGTGTGTGACTATCCAGAATTTTTTCTCGAAAATCTTCTTGGATTGCCCCATGATAGACAAGTGAAGTTTATAATAGACATGTTACCAGGAACAACACCAATAGCAAAAGCACCATATCGATTAGCACCGATGGAGATGAAAGAGCTCATGACGCAACTTCAGGAGTTGTTGGACAACGATTTCATTAGACCTAGTTCATCACCCTAGGGAGCTCCGGTGTTATTAGTAATGAAGAAAGATAGGAGCATGAGATTGTACATAGATTACAGAGAGCTAAACAAGGCAACAATAAAGAACAAGTACCCGTTGCCAAGGATTGATGACCTGTTCGATCAGCTGCAAGATCCGAGCTATTTCTAGAAGATCGATCTTAGGTCAGGATATCATCAGCTAAAGGTGAGAGAGAAGGATATTGAGAAGACTGCATTCAGAACAAGATATGGACACTACGAGTTTTTGGTTATGTCGTTTGGACTAACCAATGATCCAGCAACATTCATGGATTTGATGAACAGGGTTTGTAAACCATTCCTCGATAAATCCGTGATAGTGTTCATAGATGATATTTTGATTTATTCAAAAAGCAAACAGGAGCATGACAAGCATCTGCGAGAAGTGTTAGAAGTTCTGAAAAAGGAGAAGTTGTATGCAAAGTTCTCAAAATGTGATTTTTGGATTCAAGAAGTCCAATTTTTGTTTCATGTGGTCAACCAAGAAGGAATAATGGTTGACCCAGCGAAGATTGAAGCTATGATGAAGTGGGAACAACCAAAAAGTCCCACGGAGATTCGAAGCTTTCTGGGATTAGCTGGATATTACCGAAGATTTATCCAAGGCTTTTCTTCGATAGCTGCTCCATTGACAGCTTTGACCCACAAAGGAGCTACTTATACTTGGAGTGAGAAGCATAAGGAAGCATTTGAGAAGTTAAAGAAGAAATTGTGTGAAGCATCGATTCTTTCTTTACCTGATGGAGTTGAACACTTCACAGTTTATAGCGATGCATCTGGAGTTGGGTTAGGCTGTGTTCTGACCCAAAGGGACAAGGTAATAGCATATGCATCGAGACAATTGAAAGAACTATCCCACTCATGATTTGGAGTTGGCAACAGTAGTATTCGCCCTAAAGATATGGAGACATTAACTTTATGGCACAAAATGCAAAATTTTCACTGATCATAAGAGTCTTTAGTATCTCTTTAATCAGAAGGAATTGAAAATGAGACAACGACGCTGGCTAGAGTTGCTTAAGGATTACGATTGTGAAATCCTTTACCACCCTGGTAAAGCAAATGTTGTAGTTGATGCTTTAAGCCGAAAAGTGAGTCTTGAAAAGAAAAGGGCAAGGGCATTAAGAATCGAAGTTGTCTCAACGATTGTAGAAAGTATCAAGAAAGCTCAAGAAGAAGCTTTAGAGAAAAATAATCGAAAGGAAGAATGTTTGGGCAAAACGTTAATGTTCGATATAAATGGTCAAGGACTGAAGGTATTCCAAGATAGTATTTGGGTGCCTAAGATGGGAGGAATAAGAGATATTCTGATGGAGGAAGCTCACAAGACCATGTATTCAATTCATCCCGGTAGCA
The DNA here is from genome assembly GCF_052849685.1 of Lactuca virosa. Classification (NCBI taxonomy): domain Eukaryota; kingdom Viridiplantae; phylum Streptophyta; class Magnoliopsida; order Asterales; family Asteraceae; genus Lactuca; species Lactuca virosa. The sequence goes on from NC_136432.1 coordinate 199,063,410, forward strand.
TGAAAATGTATAGGGATCTGAAACCTTACTACTGGTGGCCGACGATGAAGTTCGATGTTGCAAACTATGTGGCCGAGTGTGTGAGATGTGCGAGAGTTAAGGCACAACATCGGAAACCGTATGGGAGTTTAGAACCTTTACCTGTACCCATGGGTAAATGGGAAGACATCACCATGGATTTTGTGACTAAACTGCCCAGAACGAAAAGCGGTCACGACATGATTTGGGTGGTCATTGATCGGTTTACTAAAAGTGCACACTTCATAGCAGCCAATGAAAAATGGTCTATGGATAAACTTGCAAATGCTTACGTGAAGGATATAGTAAGACTTCATGGTGTTCCTTTAACGATTCTACCAGATAGTGATAGTTGTTTCACGTCGAGGTTTTGGAGAAGTCTACAAGATGAATTGGGTACGAAATTGTGTCTAAGTACAGCCTGCCATCCGCAAACCAATGGTCAGAGCATACGAACGATTCAAACATTGGAGGATATGCTACGAGCATGTACCCTGGAATTCCAAGGTAACTGGGATGAATATTTACCTTTGGTATAATTTTCCTATAATAATAGTTTCCACTCGAGCATCAAGATGGCACCTTATCACGCTTTGCATGGACAAAAGTGTCGAACGCTGTCATGTTGGCTTGAAGCTGGAGCAAAGCAGTTTATGGGACATGAGATAGTCCATCAGACTGCTGAAAAGCTGAAAGTGATTAGGGAAAGGATGTTAGCAGCTCAGGATCGTCAAAAGAGTTATGCTGACAAGAAAAGACAATTGATAACATTCGAAGTTAGAGATTCGGTTTTACTTAAAGTCTCACCGTGGAAGAGACTTATAAAATTTGACAAAAGAGGAAAGTTGAGTCCAAGGTTTATTGGATTGTTTAAAGTTCTTCAGAGGATTGGGGAACCAAGCTTACAAGCTAGAAATACCAGAAGAACTAGATGGTATTCGTAACACTTTCCACATGTGTTATTGTTCACGGGAGAAGTTCCCGACATAATTCCAATTTCTGAATTATAGTTGGATGAAAGCAAGAGGTTAATTGAAGAACCAGAGGAAATTGTTGACCATAAGACTAAGAAGTTGCGACGTAAGATGGTCGATTTAGTGCTTGTGCGATGGAAACATACGAATGGGCCAAATCTCGCCTGGGAAACGGAGAGTGACATGATGAGTCGCTATCCGCATTTGTTTGCTGATGTATGATTCCGGGGACGGAATCATCCTAAGGGGGAGAGAATTATAACGCTCGTGTTTCTAGGCTAGGCATTAATGATGATGTAACAGTCTAGGCCAACCCTTGTAACTTGTTTTGAAATAATAAGATGTATTATTTGAGTACTATGTGTTTTATACTTAATTATTATGATTTAATAAGTTAAGGATAAAAATAAGCGTCGAAAATAAATATTAGATGAACCCGATATCTATGAAGAAAGTTTTAGTGGTTGAAACAAGGATTCTGGAGATATAAAGAATACCGAAGTCCGAGTTATAACGATGAAGTTATGACCTGTCGAAGTTTCACGACAGAATCGACACGACGCTGTGTGACGTAAAAAGTGAATTTACAATAAAGTGATTTTTAGCATTAGTGAAGAAGTCCGAGAGCGTGCATAAAAAGAACGCCCAAATCTGACTTCGTATAAGGAAGTTATGATTTTTCTAAGTTTTGGCTTAGTAGTATGCAACCCGAAGTTTGAATATGAAATCGAACGATTTTTAGCCGACACAACCTAAACAAGAATCGAAGATCTCGTTAATAGTAGTGCAATGGAAAAAAGAAATATAAAAACAGGCGTCGGATGAAGAAGTTATGAATTTTTAACGTACTTTTCCTATCCCGGCCTGTTAAAAATATAACTTTAAAAATAAAGTCAAAATTAGACGACGGAGTCTAAACGAAAGTTGTAGAGTATAATCTCACCTATGCGTGGATATAAAGAACGTCAAAGATGAGCTCGTATGCGAAAGATATGGATTTTTGAAGTTCTGGGCACAAACTTCGAGGCTGGTCCGAAGGAGTACGCCTAGCGTATAGAAGTACACCCAGCATACTCGTGTACGTGATCCGGAGGCAGTCACCCCCTACTCCTTCGCATGATGGACACGTGTTGTAGCCTTGACGCCTCCGAGCTAATCCTTTCGTACGCCTAGCGTACGAAGTTACGCCCAGCGAAGAACTGAACGAATCAGTACGCCCAGCATATCGAAGAGTTACGCCCAGCGTAATGCGAGGCTTCGGCCACTATAAATAAAATGTGAGACCATCCGATTTTTGTTTACAAAATTTACACCTTTACACCCTCTTCTTTCTTTTAAGCTGCAATAAATACCTCAAGCCTAGAATACCTTCCTAGCATCATAAGAAACCCCCGGAGAGCCCGAAGTCTTCAAGAAAAAGAGTTTTTCGAGTCGAAACTCTGTCCGCGCAAAGCCCGGTTTTTGAGCAAACCTCCCGGTTTCATTGAAAAAGATTGTTTTAAGGGACGAAGTGCTATCCAATCACCGTCTTATCAGGTGAGTGTGTAGTCACTTTCATCTTACACATAGATATGAAGTATTTTCTATAAAATACGTGCTATGTGTATATATATTGTTTGTTTATTTGAGATGGGTGTTGAATGAATGTTTTATATAGGTTTTAAACTGTATATGTATTTTTATCTACAAATATGTTGGGTAAAACATGGGTAGATGAAATAGTTGATGTGTGATAAAATGATGAGAGGTCTCGATGTTGTTGTTGTTGTTGTTGTAGTCATCTAGCGGAGTATAGATCACGACCACAGACCTCTCTAGACCGTCCAGTGGAACGCTAGCAGGCTCGCAACCTGTAGGTGTTGGTGAACTATATGTTTGCTGGTGTACTCCATCCCCCTCATGGTTGCCTTATTTGACATAAATTGCTGAGGAATCCCTAAAGCAGTGTTGTCACCCCTATGAAAATCCTTAGGCTAGGTCCCTTATGATAGGTGTGTAGGGACGTAAAGTAAGGATAACGGGAATGGGTAATCGGGGTTATTGTTGGTTGATGAAATTAATAAATTTATTATTATTTGTGGGTTGAAAACCCTATATGCTCACCAGGCTCCCAAGCCTGACCCACTCATCTTTTTATATTACAGGTAGTGGACCCCGAGCATAGTTGGATGATGACGATGGATTTTTTGATTATAGGCCAGTAGATGTAAATAACTGTTGTAAGGCATATATCGTACTGTTTATGCTTTTGGTCTGTATCGGAACATGAGATCCCGAGGTTTTGTTATATAATGAAAATACATTTCTTTAAGAAATGCTTTGATAAATTTTTATCATATTTTGTTTTGGGGACAAATTCCGCAACATCTTTTGGAAGATTACTCTGATTTTATTTTAAAAGCATAAACTCAATCGGTCTTTTCTGATCGAGAAATTTGGGGATGTCACACGTAAAACCAATAACTCTCCGCTAGCCCATCTACAAGCTAAACCGCAACCACAACGAGACTCGAAAAGCTTGCAAAACACCTTATGCAAAATAGAAAGTACCTGATATGATCCAAGATAAAGAACGAGATAGAATATGCAATGCAATAATAATAAAAAGGGATACAAATGCTAAAATAAACTATAAAAAAGGAAATAAATTAAACTATCAAGGTGTGGGCAGTTTTTGTGCGGTCTAATGACTAACTGAAAGGCGCCTAACGTATAATATTTGAGAAATGACTGACTAGGTCCCCATTAATCTCTGGGCGCTACCTGACTGACTAGAATGCGCCAAACGATTAATCCATGGCTCCAAAATTAGTGAAGCAGTAGCAAACGATGAAATTTTAACACCTTGAATAAGTTCTATCTCAAAAGAAACTATTTGAGAAATGACTAGTGTTATCTTAATCATATTAACTTATTCTCTTATGATATTAGTGATATTGCGAACTTTTTAATGATATTAGTCATATTTAATATTTTGAAATTCTAAGAATTAGCAATTTATGGTCTCCGATTAATCTCTGCGTATCCGATTAATCCCTTAACTCTACTCCCCCAGCTAGCTAACGTCGAGCGTTTGTTACAACCTTGATATATATATATATATATATATATATATATATATATATATATATATATATATATATATATATGTGTGTGTGTGTGTGTGTGTGTGTGTGTAGGGGGGCCAATTTGTTGTGCACTATGGTGGGGTTTGAACCGCAGTTTCATAATTAAAAACCGCAAACCGCACCGCGTAGGGTAGTTTCAAAAAATTATAAACACCATACCGCAAATACCACATGTAGTCCTATCGATCTACCAGACTAGCATATGAAAACTAACATACATATCTATTCCATACTCAGTATATCATCAAATATCAGGTTATAAAAACAATGGGTCGGTCATGGTGCCTTCGACCCGTAATACAGTGAGTAAAACTCACCTCACAAACTGAACATAAGTTGATAAGGTTCCGAATCCGAATCTCAGCTCCGACTGCCTCCTATCCCATCCAAGTGACCAAACCAATTAGAATTTCCAATATACCCAAAATACTCTTAAGGTCAAACTTGGTCAAAGTAAACTGGTCAAACCCACTAAGTCAACCGATTCAAACCAGCCGAGTCAACTCAACAAGGCTGACTCAGTGCGCGTATTTGGGGCATACTCCGGAGGTATGGTTAGCGTATGCGAAACCTCGTAGCTGACCACCATCGGGGTGGTTGACCGAGTATGTGTGGCGTACTTCCATGTATGCGGGACGTACTCCCTTGTACACGGGGCATACCCTTGTAGCCTCCAAACTCCTTTCAGTGCTTAATGGCTTAAGCACTTAAGCCCATCTTTCATATCCAAGGTCCAAATACACACTAGAGTGATAATGTTTCCAACTTTATGACTTTACAAGTCAAAAAAGTGCTTAACACAAGGTCTTAATCCATTAAGACCTTCTACAAGATGCATGAAGCAATTCTAACAAAAAAGACCTCATTTTTATTGCTTAGGACCCCTCCTAGGATCTGAAATGACAGCTCAAAATGTCCAAAATGAACCATGCACAAGATGAGACTTTTGGGACCAAAAAGGTTACATAAAACACCCAAAAATGAGATCAAACAATTCATCAAGGTATGAGCTTTATATCTTGAAATGATGGAGAATGGTGCAAAACTTCCAGATCTAAGATGCTTCACTTCTCCAAGTTGACCTTGACCTCCTTCCTTTTTCTTCTAATCACACAAACACACTCTTTAATGCTTGAAATGGCCTTACAAGATGATTCTAGAGTTTCAATCACAAAGTGACGCTAGAGGCTGGTTAGGTGAAGATAAATGAGGCCATAAAGATGCTTAATTACCACCCAAACCCTAAAAATTAGGGTTTCCATCTTTAGCTAGTACGCTCCGCGTACATAAGTGTACACCCAACGTACACACATGTACGCATGGCGTACTTCTCCTACCAAAATTACGAGAATGACACTAGCGCTTCAAGGCACATTCTCTTGGACTTTAGGGACCAAAATGTCATATAATAAAATTAAAGGGATGTATTTAGAAGTACCTTAACATCGAGATGTTACAATTCTCCCCCGCTTGATCTAGACTTCGTCCTCGAATTCTGCTGCGGCGAATAGCTTTGGATAATGTTCTTGTATCTCAGCCTCAGACTCCCAGGTCCACTCGGAGCCTCTCTGATGCCGCCACTGCACCCTGACCAATGGTATTTCCTTGTTACGCAAGACGTTCATCTTTCTTTCCATAATAGGCACTGGTCTCTCAACATAGTTCAGGCGCTCATCGACCTGAATATCATCCAAGGAAACCATCACATCCTCATCCAATACGCACTTTCGCAGCTGCGAAACATGGAAGGTGCTATGATTCTAAAAGAGCTCCTCAGGTAGCTCCAACCTGTAAGCAACCTTGCCAACCATGGAAATCACCCGAAACGGCCCGATATCACACCTTGCCAATGTGTGACCTTCTGTAATACCATATCGTCGACGTGAAATTCCAACTTGGATCGGCACCGGTCGGCATAGCTCTCCTGCCGACTCTAAGGGGTCTGCATTCTCTACCTCATCTACTGAATAAGCTTTATGGTCTGAAGGACTACTCCGGTCCTTCCCATAACCATGTGACCAACCTCGCCCCAACAAACGGGGGTGCGACATCTTCGCCTATACAAGAGCACAAAAGGGGAGTACCAATGCTGGACTGATAACAGTTGTTGTAGGAGAACTACACGAGAGGTAGGTCGGAGTCCCAGCTCCCACCAAAGTCGATAACATAGTCCCGCAACATATCCTCATGGTTTTGTATCGTCCACTCACTCTGGGCATTGGTCTGCGGATGATAAGCAGTACTGAAGTGCAACCTCGTGCCTAGTTCCTCATGGAACTTCTGCCAAAAACGAGAGGTCAACCGAACATGACGGTCTGAAACAATGGATACCAGAACCTCATGGCAAGCAACGATCTCGCGAACGTACACATCGGCCAACTTCTTCGCCGAGGAACTCTCCCGAATGGCCAAAAAGTGAGCACTCTTGGTCAATCGGTCCACGATGACCCAGATAGCATCAAAACCGTTTGCCATCTTCGGCAACTTGATGATAAAATACATCGAAATTTGCTCCCATTTCTACATGGAAACCTCTAGAGACTGCAGCTTTCCATGCGGCCTTTGATGCTCAGCCTCGACCATCCTGTTGGCCATGCATCTCTCAACATACAAGGCTATCTCTCTTTTCACACACGGCCACCAATAGCTCAATCTCAAATCCCGATACATCTTGGTGGCCCCCGGATGAATAGAAAAGTGAGACTTATGAGCCTCCTCTAATACAATCTGTCTGACCCCACCAGACATCGGAACCCAAACCCAATCACACCGGGTCAACAACCCTCGACTATCAATGACAAATCTGTCACTCTCACCCCTGATCCTCTCTTTCTTCCAGTTCTCCTTCCGAACTCCCTCGGCCTGAGCCCCCCGATCAATCCCAAAAGCAGGGAATCAACTGATATCCTCATACAAAACTAGTTCCCTATCCGAAGATCCAGCCATCTTGCGGCTCAAAGCATCTGCCACCACATTTGCTTTACCCGAATGGTAAAGGATCTCGCACTCATAATCCTTGACTACGTCCAGCCACCTATGTTGCCTCATGTTCAGGTTTGGCTGGTCCATGATATGCCTCAACCTCTTGTGATCCGTGTATATAATGCAACGGACCCCATAAAGATAGTGTCTCCACATCTTGAGGGAAAAAACCACTGCCCCCAACTCTAGATCATGTGTGGGATATCGTGTCTCGTGTGGCCTCAGCTGCCGCAAAGAATAAGCAATCACTCGTCCTCTATGCATGAGGACTGCCCCCAAACCAGTGATGGATGCATCACAGAATACCACAAATTCCTCAACTCTCTGTGGCAGGGTCAAAACCGGTGCCTCACATAACCTCTGCCGAAGAGTCTCAAACGTCGACTACTGCTCAGGGCCCCATCAGAAATCCACCCCCTTCCTCGTCAGACGAGTGAGGGGTACCGCAATCTTGGAGAAATCCTAAATGAATATCCGATAGTACCCTACTAAACCCAAGAAACTCCTGATATCGGAGGGAGATTTCGGAACCTCCCACTGCATCACAACCTCGATCTTGGCCGGATCGACCAAAATCCCATCCTGGTTAAAGAGGTGCCCAAGGAATTGGACCTCTCGTAACCAAAACTCGCACTTCAAGAACTTAGAATAAATTTGTTCTCGTCTCAAAACCCCCAGAAGCTCATGAAGACACTCCCCATGCTGCTCTCTGGTATTGGAATACACCAATATATCATTAATAAACACAATGACGGAATGATCGAGCATCGGCCTGCATACCCGATTCATCAAATCTATAAACACCGTAGGTGCATTGGTGAGCCCAAATGGCATCACCACGAACTCCTAGTACCCATATTGAGTCCGGAACGCGGTCTTCTCCACGTCTTCCTCTCTCACTCTGACCTGATGATACCCATACCTCAGATCTATCTTGCAGAACCAAGATGCACCTTGCAGTTGATCAAAGAGGTCGTCAATTTGCTGAAGGGGATAACGGTTCTTCATCATGAACTTGTTCAACTCCCGATTATCAATGCAATTCTGGTGTGAACCATCCTTCTTCTTGACGAGCAATATCGGCGCTCCCCACGGAGAACTGCTCGGTCTGATGAACTACTTGCCTAGATGCTCCTGCAGCTGAGATGATAACTCCTTATCTCAGGCGGTGCGAAGCGGTACGTCGCCTTGGTAATCGGGGTTGCAACTGGCATAAGGTCGATCCTAAACTCGACCTGCCTCTTGGGAGGCACACCGGGTAACTCCTCTAGAAATACATCTGCAAACTCCCTAACAACCAATACCTCTAAAGCTGAAAGCTGATCCCCAACACACGTATCCACCACATAAGCTAAGTAGCCCGCACAACTGTGCTGAATATACTTATGAGTATTGGCCGCTAAATAAAACCCTGAACCTATCATGGTGCCCTCTCCATAGATAACCAGTTCTCCCCCACTTGGGGTTCGAACTACCACCCGCTGGCCCTCACAATCAATCAAGGCACCAAACCGGCTCAGCCAATCCATACCCACAATCACGCTGACATCCCCATGGGACTAGGGATCATATCAATCAGATAAGGCACTCTGAAGATCTCCAATACACAAACCTGATACACTGATGACACAGAAACCCCGTGTTCATTGGCTATAGAAACCCGCAACGGACACCCTAACCCCCCAATAGGCATATCAAACTCTCTACCGTAGGATCGATATACAAAGGACCGACTCGCACTCGAGTCTAACAACAAAATAGCAGGCAAAGAGTTCACTAGGAACGTGCCTAATAGAGGCATATATAAGCATAACACAAAACATAATCAACAAAATGATGAATAGAAACATACCAGTCACAACATCTAGAGCTGTTTTGGCCTCCTCGTCAATGAACTGGAAAGCACGAACTTGAACCCTCGGGGGCTCCACCCTGCCCTGACTCCCATCTGTGATCCTCAAAGTATCCGGCGCTGGAGCCTGTGCCGGCCTAGCAGCAAGCGAGGGGCAGTTAGCCTTCACATGGCCCAACTGGTGTCAATGGTAACAAATCATGGTGCTGAGTGTTGGGGCCTACTAGCGGCAATCCCTCGCCATATGGCCATGTCAGCCATAATTGTTTCACCTAGAAGCTGATCAGCAAGCACCCTCATGAACCTTGCCACACTTCCCACAAGTACGGCCCTTCCGACCCCCAGATCTGACATCAACGGCCTTGAACTGCTTCGGCACAGGTTGCGATTGTGTCGGGGCTGGTCTCTACTTAAAAGCTGAAAAGTCAGGACAAAACATGGCCCTCTCCGTGAACATCTTGGTGATCTCCGTCACCGACTCCGCCCCCTGCCTCAAATCCAGGTACTCCAGGGCCAACCTCTCACGCTCAACTAGCGGCACATATTTGGAATGGAACATCTCTGAGAGCTGTTCCCATGACACAACAACTCTTTGCTCAGAAGAAAACGAACTAGTAGCAAGTCTCCACCAATCCTTCGCTCCGGACCTCAGAACGTTCAGAGCGTGTTGGGGTGCAAAGTCACTCTTGGATGTATTTGTGCTTTACTCCTTTGTATGTGTAAATGAGTTGTATTTCCTATAAATAGGAAGTGAGTGACACTCATATTTAGGATGATCATTTGGAGAGCATTAGTTTTAGAGAGAGAAACTAGCATACCCATTTGTACTCTTTATAATTCATACTAATGAGAGCTTAAAAATATTTATTTACTCCTTGTGTTCTTGAGTTTACATGATGATTCACTAGATCTTTTCTTATTCCGCACATGCCATCATAATCAACACCACTACAATTGGTATTAGAGCGGGTGTTCTTGATTGGATCAAGAATTGATCCTTGATGGCTATCTTGATTTGGTGTTTCTTAATGTTCTTATTGATCTTCGTGATTAGAGAGTGCTGTGTGTTCTAGAAGTCGAATTTTTCCTTGATTTGATCCATAATTCGACTTTTTCTCTCTATAATACTTGTTTGTACCACCTTTTCTCTCTAGAAATCTTCAAGTTTTTGTGATCATGGTGAATTTGCCGTATAACTCTTGGATTGTGATCGTTGAAGATGTCAAATACAAAGTCAATAAAAATCAATATTATGGGTTGGTGTTAAACAAGTTGATTACATGGGGAACTATGGTTTCTTATGGAGGATTGAAGGATGATCATGGAAGCTTGATATTTCAACCACTTTGTGAGATTAAATGGATGGCTGAAATTACATGGTCCATATCAATACATAGTTGTGATAAGAACAGAGAAGAAAAATATGTGTTCAATAAGAAATATGTTTCTCTTATTGAAGACCCAAATGATCTTCATGCTCTTAAGTTTATTGAAGTTCAAGACAATGGAGTTCAATGTGATGTTCTTGATGTTCTTGAAGTTCATGATAAGAAGATTCAAGTTGATTCTCATGATGAAAAAGTTTTTTGCTCGATTGGAGTTCAAACCGATGATATTTTCTGTTCTTGTGATTCGTTTGAAGGAATGATTCCTTATCGGAAGCCGGTGATCCAAGAAATTCACAAGTATCAAACTCCAAAAGATTTGATTCAAACTCAAGAAGTTGTGTAAAGTGGGTTTGTTAATGAAATCAAGTCTTCAAGATGCAAAAAGATGAGAAAGAAAAAGAAGAAGAAGATTAATCGGAAGAACAAGCGGGTTTATTCACAAAAATCATCAAATGTTGTGAAGCTGAAATCCGTGAAACGAATTTGGGTTCCAAAGCAACAATCTCCAAAGGTTGCATTGAATTTGAAGTCAAAACCCAAAAGTGTTGGTGGTTCTTTTGAAGATGTTCTTGGTTTGATGAAGAACACGAAGAACGAGTTGTACATCATGCATAGTGGGTGGGTGGTACAATGTTCAAATTGGAGATTTTCTCATTCCAACAAAAGAACCAAGATCTTCCAAATTCGATTTGTTCGTTGAAAATGGAACTCGATTCGTCAAAAATGTATCTCAAATTCTGAAATGGATTCCAAAACGTCTATGATTTCGATTCATAGTTTATGTTTTTCATTTTTGATCAACTTGTTTCATTGGATCAAATCCGTTTCTACCTTATTGCTGATCCAATTATTTTTTTAGATAAAATCATTCAATCAAAATCTGTTTCAATTTTTGAGCCCAAACATTTAGCCTAAATTCTTTTTGGATTCATTTCATTTGATTCAGCCCAATTCAAAAGACATTAGCCCAAGTCAATTTAAATTCGACATATGTTGTTGATGAAACCCAAAATAAAGATCAGTACTGTTCATATCGGATCATTGAGCCCAAATTTAAACTGCTTGTTCACAATAAGTTAGATCTGATGAACTGCTCATTCATAATAGTTCGATTCTTGACTCGCATGTTCTGCATCGTAGTTGGTATCGATTCCATTTGTTTCAAAGATTCATGAAAATCGACATTATTTCTTCGATTTCATCTCGTCTTAATGAATTTGGAACCGATCGGAAGATTGACTTGAACTTGTTCTTGGACAGTATTCCAGAAAAAGATATTTGATCTGAAAATCGATTTGAAGGAAATCGATTTGTTGTTTGTCGATTATTGATTGACGAACCGTTGATTTCGAATTGAAGGAGTTAGGAATCGATTTTGGATGTCGATTGGTCTATGTCAAAATTAGGTTTGGAGATTATTAGTCAAATAAAAGGTTATGTGAGGAACGAAAGTCGGATTTTTGTTGTGAACATAGACGAAGCTTGCTTAGGACAAGGGGGGCTGTGGCCCCCCCCCCCTGATATTTTTGTCACAAATAGTCCTTACTCTTTAGATTTTATACATATTTAGCCTAAAAATATAAAATTTATGTTGTGGCCCCCCTGCTCTCCGATTTTCAAAAATATTATACTTTCGGCCCCCCCTAAATAAATGTCCAAGCTCCGTCACTAATTGTGAATAGCTTTAATCAATTGTGTTAGTCAAAACGTGGGACTATGAAGTATTGATTTTCTATTGGAAAGTTTTTGATAGTCGAAACTTCAATCTGCTTGAAATCGAAAGTCAAACTATAAGTCAAAGTCAGGTTTTGTTCGTGGTTCAGTAACAAAAACTCAAAATTGACAGAGGAATTCGAGTTTGAATGTGGAATCGTATGTTCAAGAGTCGAAAACTAAAACTTCATAATCGAAAGATGGAATTGTATGATTTCGATTGGTTTGATTGTGTACTGGAAATGCCTTGGAAGTGGAACGAGTTACAGATGAATCGAAATCGAAATTATTTTGGAGTTGAAGTCGACTTGGAGTTAATGTCGATTTCGACTGGTTTGATTTGGAATTGAGTGTCAAAAGCTTATGCTTAGAGTCGAAATTGAGATCGGCTGTTGTTGGGAACGAAAGTCCCTTAATTGAAGACAGATCGAAAATGGTTTAAGTCAAATGTGATTTGCAGTTGAAGTTGAAAATAAATTTGGAGTTGAACTCTTATTCAATCACTGATTCTTATTTGATGTGTGTATCGTGCCCAGAACGAATTGATGAAAGTCATGAATTGATCATTTGACTAGTATGTTGGCTTAATTTCGGTTATTCAATATTGTTGGTTTGTAAAAGCGAAGCCATGGATTTTCTGGATTCGATTATGGTGCTTCAATTTTAAATCGATTGGTCTCTCACTTGTAAAAGCAAAGACAGAAGTCAATGAAAAGCAAAGAATAAAGTCTTGGATTCGTTGGTTAATGGCTTGAGAACGAAGCACTGTGGTCGATGGTCGAGTTGCTTTGGTCGAGTAGCGAAGGGCTAATTGATGCTTCGTTAACAACAAGTCGATAGGTTCATTGACGAAGTTTAGAAGGCTAAAAGCGAAGCATGTTTATGAAAAAGCGAATTCCTTCCTTCGTTACCTGTATAACGTGAATTGGGGAAGAAAACAAAAAGTTTCGAATTGGGTCCCGGAAGTTTCGAAGAGATGGCAGTTTAACCCCATTTCGAAATAAGGACCTAATTTCGACATTTTGAAAAATTGTGAAGAACTTTCGAAACAAGTCCCTGAAGTTTCAAAATTTTGGCTATCCATACCTAAACTCGAAATTGGGCTAATTTTCTGAGAAACTGAAGAATGTTCATTTCTGGTCCCTACAGTTTGTGCGAATTTACGCTTTATGCTCAGTTTCGTAAATGGGGTAGAGTTTCACATATTTGGCTGTTTTTAGCGCAACGGGTCCCTGCAGAATTCAGAAAGTGACAATTTTTACCCGGATTTTGGAAAATCTTGCAACTTTCACCCAAAAAGTAAAAAAATTTCAGAAATTGGAAATTTTTTGAGGCTTTTTTGTGATTGTTTTTCCGTGCAAGATTTTTGGTGATTCATTTTTGGTACACATCAAGGGGGAGTATTGTGAAGTTTATTCCCCGGGCGCTTCTCACCCTTAATGGGTTTTATAATCATTTTTTATTATAAAAAGGGGGAGAATGATGGGTATTCGAAGCGGGATTTTCAGGTATTCATTTGTTGATTTGAAGACCGGTGTTACTTCGAGGGGGACTTTGGTCTTGATCGCGCGAGCTCGTTGGATATTGAAGCCAGACATCCAATCCTAACTTTGAGGGGGAGAATGTTAGGGTGCAAAGTCACTCTTGGATGTATTTGTGCTTTACTCCTTTGTATGTGTAAATGAGTTGTGTTTCCTATAAATAGGAAGTGAGTGACACTCATATTTAGGATGATCATTTGGAGAGCATTAGTTTTAGAGAGAGAAACTAGCACACCCATTTGTACTCTTTCTAATTCATACTAATGAGAGCTTAAAAAGATTTATTTACTCCTTGTGTTCTTGAGTTTACATGATGATTCAGTAGATCTTTTCTTATTCCGCACATGCCGTCATAATCAACACCACTATAGAGCGAACCTGACCTTCTGGTCAGCTGGGGAAGAGCAGGTGAAAAAGAATCCCTCAACATCAAAAAGCCACCTCATTGATATAATCGGGTCCTGGACTCCATCAAAAGTCGGGGGATACATATTGTCGAAGTCCCGATACTGAAAAACCCGACCAGAATCAACCCCTGCAACCGCGACGGTTGCGGAGGCTGCAGCAACAACAATCTCAACAATGGTTGCGTATCTGTCATCAAAGAACTCCATCATTACGGTCTTGATAGACCCAAAATCTCAGGTATCTGCCCTCGGACAATAGTTACAACCTCCTCATGGATAATCTCTTTGATATAGTTCTCAGTCACTACTGGCCCACCCTAACTGCCAGCTCGCGATCCAGCCTAAATTGTCTCGTTATGACCATACTAAAAATAAACCAGGATGTTGGGTCAAAAATATGGTTTATACTTTACTTTTCTAGGCGTTAATAGTTTTTGGTCATGTAATATGTTTTTGAAGTTGTGTTTACGGCCATGATGGGTGTTTACGGTCGTGAACTGGTTCACGGCCGTGAACCCATTCACGACCCATGTGCCATATATATAAGTGTTAGTGGTGAGGTCATAAGGCAAGGGAGAGTTCACGGCTAAGAGAGAGAAAGAGAGAGAAAAGAGCTTAAGTGTGTGTTAATGTGTGTGAATCTCATGTAAAGGAGCATCATTCTATTCATCAATATATTGGGATTCATATTATTATTCTTCTCCTTCTTCTTCATCTGATCTTGCATCATTCGGTTGATCAGGATTCCGCACCATCAAGCGGATCTGATTGATACGTCAAGCGAATTTGGGACTTTACAATTGGTATCAGAGCTTGGATTGTATCAATCAATTTTGGCAGATATGGAGCGTATTTGATCTTATTTTTAAAGGATTTTTGTGTTTTTGGATAGCTCTTGGGAAAATAAGGGGGTTTGTTCTTCGTGTTTTTCACAAAAAAGAGTTTTTGATCGAGTTTTGGAGCAAAAAGTGGTGAAAAACGTTGTTTTTCATGTCATATGCGAGGTGTTCACGGCCTACGAAGAAGGGTTCTCGGCCGGGAAGAATGGTTCACGGTCCTCGGAGCTTTCACGACCTTCAGAGCTTTCACGGTCCTCGTAGGTTCACGGTTGGTGGTTTGCGGTCCGAGGTTCACGGCCAGTCACTCGCGTTCACGGTACTTCGCCTCGTTCCCGGTCCACCTCGTTCTCGGCTCCAGCACAGTCCTCGCACGCATCCTCCTCGCAAGCAGCGTACAATTACAAAAAAAGGGAAAATTTTGGGGATGCCTGGAATCGAACCCGGGTCTTCTACCTCATCAGTCCAGCGCCTTACCAGTTGATCTAACTTGCCACACGCTTCATTCCTTCTGAATTTAATTCAAAAGGACTCCATTTCGAACCCAATTTTGCAATATTGACATATTTTGCCCAAAAACCAATTTTTCTATTTTTCAAATTTCATTTTCAACCAAAAATTTTGACTTTTAATTTTTGATTTTCTAAATTGACTTTTGACTTAAAATTTTGACTTTGACTTTCAACTTTGACCTTTGACTTTTTCGTTTAACCTTCAAATTTTCAAATTTAGTTTTTCGATTTGACTTTTAAGTTTGACTTTTCAAGTTTGACTTTTTAAATTTGACTTTTAAGGTTGACTTTTGAGTTTTTAGTCAAAGGGCATTTTTGGTAAACAATGAGTTCCTCAAACATCCCGGTCACTGAAATTTCGTGTTCTCAAGCATGCATTGATAATGTTAAAAATTTACGTGAACACATCGATTTATTAAAAAGAGAAAATGAGGAACTTAAATATGAGGGGTACCAACTTAGGAAAGGTCAGAAACCATTAAAAGAACAAATAGAGGCCAAGACTAAGGACTTTAGAAAATTGCAGGAGGACTACAGTAATAAGTGTGTCATTTATAGATATCTTAAGAAAGATTTTGATGCTGTAACTGTCGAACTTGATGCATTAAAAGCAAAATATAATGATGTTGAATTCAACTTTAATAAATTTGATGTATCAAGTGAGGTAGTTGTGTCCATGATTGACAATTGTTTAAAATTTAAAGATAACCAGCAAAAGGGTCTAGGGTATGAAAGTGTTACTCCTCCTTTCAATCATACTTACACTTTCACCCCTTTGACTCAAGAAGAAATAGCAAATGAAGCACACCTACAATATATCTAACCCCCTGCTTCAGCGTCAGTTAAGACTGAACAACCAAGGACACCTGACGGTGTTGAAGTGAAGAATTCTAATGATTCTGTTACATGTGCAGGTACAGTAGCGGAATATGAGAACAAGGAGAACACTATTGAACAAAGCAATGTCTTCTTGAACTCTGAACATTTTGCTTCTAACTCAGTTACTTCTGATCAACCTGCTATTGGTAAATACAGGCCACCAATACAAGCAAATCAGAGTGCTTGTTGCAAATGTGCATGTGGGAACAACAAGAGATGAGGCAAGGATACGCCACCAGGGGCAGGAAGAAACAACTTCCCAATGAAGAAAAACATATGTTTTCATTGTGGAACACCTGGACACATTGCCAGAAACTGTCCTAATCGCGTATACGTTCCCTATTACGCACAAGGCTGGAAAAACGCGCCAAGAGGGAGATACTCCAAAAGGAACCATTCAAAGTCACATTCGCGCAATGGTGACTGGAGCGCGCAAAAGGCCAAGAATCAAAATCCCAAGAGGAAAAAGGGAATGTCGGACAAGAAGCCAAATTCAAGAGATGCTCCAGTGAAACAAAGACCGGCTAGGTCAAATTCATCTCGGCGGCCAGCTTCAAGTTCAAAAGCATGTGCCGAGGCACCCAACCGCTCGAACAAAAAATGGGTTAAACCCAACTATAGATGTGTTCCAAAGGTTCAATCTCCCAAATATCCTAATGCTTCTAACGTTTCGGTTATTCAATATTGTTGGTTTGTAAAAGCGAAGCCATGGATTTTCTGGATTCGATTATGGTGCTTCAATTTTAAATCGATTGGTCTCTCACTTGTAAAAGCAAAGACAGAAGTCAATGAAAAGCGAAGAATAAAGTCTTGGATTCGTTGGTTAATGGCTTGAGAACGAAGCACTGTGGTCGATGGTCGAGTTGCTTTGGTCGAGTAGCGAAGGGCTAATTGATGCTTCGTTAACAACAAGTCGATAGGTTCATTGACGAAGTTTAGAAGGCTAAAAGCGAAGCATGTTTATGAAAAAGCGAATTCCTTCCTTCGTTACCTGTATAACGTGAATTGGGGAAGAAAACAAAAAGTTTCGAATTGGGTCCCGGAAGTTTCGAAGAGATGGCAGTTTAACCCCATTTCGAAATAAGGCCCTAATTTCGACATTTTGAAAAATTGTGAAGAACTTTCGAAACAAGTCCCTGAAGTTTCAAAATTTTGGCTATCCATACCCAAACTCGAAATTTGGCTAATTTTCTGAGAAACTGAAGAATGTTCATTTCTGGTCCCTACAGTTTGTGCGAATTTACGCTTTATGCTCAGTTTCGCAAATGGGGTAGAGTTTCACATATTTGGCTGTTTTTAGCGCAACGGGTCCCTGCAGAATTCAGAAAGTGACAATTTTTACCCGGATTTTGGAAAATCTTGCAACTTTCACCCAAAAAGTAAAAAAATTTCAGAAATTGGAAATTTTTTGAGGCTTTTTTGTGATTGTTTTTCCGTGCAAGATTTTTGGTGATTCATTTTTGGTACACATCAAGGGGGAGTATTGTGAAGTTTATTCCCCGGGCGCTTCTCACCCTTAATGGGTTTTATAATCATTTTTTATTATAAAAAGGGGGAGAATGATGGGTATTCGAAGCGGGATTTTCAGGTATTCATTTGTTGATTTGAAGACCGGTGTTACTTCGAGGGGGACTTTGGTCTTGATCGCGCGAGCTCGTTGGATATTGAAGCCAGACATCCAATCCTAACTTTGAGGGGGAGAATGTTAGGGTGCAAAGTCACTCTTGGATGTATTTGTGCTTTACTCCTTTGTATGTGTAAATGAGTTGTGTTTCCTATAAATAGGAAGTGAGTGACACTCATATTTAGGATGATCATTTGGAGAGCATTAGTTTTAGAGAGAGAAACTAGCACACCCATTTGTACTCTTTCTAATTCATACTAATGAGAGCTTAAAAAGATTTATTTACTCCTTGTGTTCTTGAGTTTACATGATGATTCAGTAGATCTTTTCTTATTCCGCACATGCCGTCATAATCAACACCACTATAGAGCGAACCTGACCTTCTGGTCAGCTGGGGAAGAGCAGGTGAAAAAGAATCCCTCAACATCAAAAAGCCACCTCATTGATATAATCGGGTCCTGGACTCCATCAAAAGTCGGGGGATACATATTGTCGAAGTCCCGATACTGAAAAACCCGACCAGAATCAACCCCTGCAACCGCGACGGTTGCGGAGGCTGCAGCAACAACAATCTCAACAATGGTTGCGTATCTGTCATCAAAGAACTCCATCATTACGGTCTTGATAGACCCAAAATCTCAGGTATCTGCCCTCGGACAATAGTTACAACCTCCTCATGGATAATCTCTTTGATACAGTTCTCAGTCACTACTGGCCCACCCTAACTGCCAGCTCGCGATCCAGCCTAAATTGTCTCGTCATGACCATACTAAAAATAAACCAGGATGTTGGGTCAAAAACATGGTTTATACTTTACTTTTCTAGGCGTTAATAGTTTTTGGTTATGTAATATGTTTTTGAAGTTGTGTTTACGGCCATGATGGGTGTTTACAGTCGTGAACTGGTTCACGGCCGTGAACCCATTCACGACCCATGTGCCATATATATAAGTGTTAGTGGTGAGGTCATAAGGCAAGGGAGAGTTCACGGCTAAGAGAGAGAAAGAGAGAGAAAAGAGCTTAAGTGTGTGTTAATGTGTGTGAATCTCATGTAAAGGAGCATCATTCTATTCATCAATATATTGGGATTCATATTATTATTCTTCTCCTTCTTCTTCATCTGATCTTGCATCATTCGCTTGATCGGGATTCCACACCATCAAGCGGATCTGATTGATACGTCAAGCGAATTCGGGACTTTACAAGTGGTATCAGAGCTTGGATTGTATCAATCAATTTTGGCAGATATGGAGCGTATTTGATCTTATTTTTAAAGGATTTTTGTGTTTTTGGATAGCTCTTGGCAAAATAAGGGGGTTTGTTCTTCGTGTTTTTCACAAAAAAGAGTTTTTGATCGAGTTTTGGACCAAAAAGTGGTGAAAAACGTTGTTTTTCATGTCATATGCGAGGTGTTCACGGCCTACGAAGAAGGGTTCTCGGCCCATACGAAGAAGGGTTCTCGGCCGGGAAGAATGGTTCACGGTCCTCGGAGCTTTCACGGCCTTCAGAGCTTTCACGGTCCTCGTAGGTTCACGGTTGGTCGTTTGCGGTCCGAGGTTCACGGCCAGTCACTCGCGTTCACGGTACTTCGCCTCGTTCCCGGTCCACCTCGTTCTCGGCTCCAGCACAGTCCTCGCACGCGTCCTCCTCGCAAGCAGCGTACACTTACAAAAAAAGGGAAAATTTTGGGGATGCCTGGAATCGAACCCGGGTCTTCTACCTCATCAGTCCAGCGCCTTACCAGTTGCTCTAACTTGCCACACGCTTCATTCCTTCTAAATTTAATTCAAAAGGACTCCATTTCGAACCCAATTTTGCAATATTGACATATTTTGCCCAAAAAGCAATTTTTCTATTTTTCAAATTTCATTTTCAACCAAAAATTTTGACTTTTAATTTTTGATTTTCTAAATTGACTTTTGACTTAAAATTTTGACTTTGACTTTCAAGTTTGACCTTTGACTTTTTCGTTTAACCTTCAAATTTTCAAATTTAGTTTTTCGATTTGACTTTTAAGTTTGACTTTTCAAGTTTGACTTTTAAGTTTGACTTTTTAAATTTGACTTTTAAGGTTGACTTTTGAGTTTTTAGTCAAAGGGCATTTTTGGTAAACAATGAGTTCCTCAAACATCCCGGTCACTGAAATTTCGTGTTCTCAAGCATGCATTGATAATGTTAAAAATTTACGTGAACACATCGATTTATTAAAAAGAGAAAATGAGGAACTTAAATATGAGGGGTACCAACTTAGGAAAGGTCAGAAACCATTAAAAGAACAAATAGAGGCCAAGACTAAGGACTTTAGAAAATTGCAGGAGGACTACAGCAATAAGTGTGTCATTTATAGATATCTTAAGAAAGATTTTGATGCTGTAACTGTCGAACTTGATGCATTAAAAGCAAAATATAATGATGTTGAATTCAACTTTAATAAATTTGATGTATCAAGTGAGGTAGTTGTGTCCATGATTGACAATTGTATAAAATTTAAAGATAACCAGCAAAAGGGTCTAGGGTATGAAAGTGTTCCTCCTCCTTTCAATCATACTTACACTTTCACCCCTTTGACTCAAGAAGAAATAGCAAATGAAGCACACCTACAATATATCTAACCCCCTGCTTCAGCTTCAGTTAATACTGAACAACCAGGGACACCTGACGGTGTTGAAGTGAAGAATTCTAATGATTCTGTTACATGTGCAGGTACAGTAGCGGAATCTGAGAACAAGGAGAACACTATTGAACAAAGCAATGTCTTCTTGAACTCTGAACATTTTGCTTCTAACTCAGTTACTTCTGATCAACCTGCTGTTGGTAAATACAGGCCACCAATACAAGCAAATCAGAGTGCTTGTTGCAAATATGCATGTGGGAACAACAAGAGATGAGGCAAGGATACGCCACCAGGGGCAGGAAGAAACAACTTCCCAATGAAGAAAAACATATGTTTTCATTATGGAACACCTGGACACATTGCCAGAAACTGTCCTAATCGCGTATACGTTCCCTATTACGCACAAGGATGGAAAAACGCGCCAAGAGGGAGATACTCCAAAAGGAACCATTCAAAGTCACATTCGCGCAATGGTGACTGGAGCGCGCAAAAGGCCAAGAATCAAAATCCCAAGAGGAAAAAGGGAATGTCGGACAAGAAGCCAAATTCAACAGATGCTCCAGTGAAACAAAGACCGGCTAGGTCAAATTCATCTCGGCGGCCAGCTTCAAGTTCAAAAGCATGTGCCGAGGCACCCAACCGCTCGAACAAAAAATGGGTTAAACCCAACTATAGATGTGTTCCAAAGGTTCAATCTCCCAAATATCCTAATGCTTCTAACGTTTCTTCATCTTCTGTTTGTGTCAAGCAGGATATGTCGTGGGAGAGAGTACCTTGCATAGATGACAAAGGTCAACCTAGTTTCAAAATGGACTGGGTTCCTAAGACCAACTGATCCCGCCCTGTGTCGGAGCAGGTATGGCGGCATATCATCAGACTTTGGTCTATTGATAGTGGCTGTTCCTGTCACATGATTGGAGACATATCTCAACTGTACAACACTCAGAACATTGTTTGAGAGTATGTGTCCTTTGCGGGAAGGGAAGAAAGGAAAGGATCATACATGGGGTTTATGCTTAATGACATGAAGAATTTTCAGATCTGTTCTGAGATTATGTGTGCTGTTCTCAGACCTTCTAGATGCAAATTCAATCGGTGACTTACGGTTTGAGTTTTCTTTTCGATACTCCTGAGTTTATCTTACAATGATTCGTTTTCAAAGACAATCTTTTCTTTCTTATAGTTTTTCGTTTGTAGGTGTTGTTTTGGGAAGTGATATCAAGAAAGTAATAAAGGGCAGTCTAAACATGTGCAAGGGACTGGATCTGAATTGTCTGGACTCTATGTTTAATGTGCTGGTAGGCACGAAGGATTTGACAATGTGGATTTAGATAGGATTGTTTGGACTGACCATACGACACTCGGGTAGATTGAGCAGTGAGATAAACACATGAACCCACAGGATACACTAAATTAATTCGCATCTAGAATAGTGGTTCAAATTTTCCTTGATGTACGGATTTATGTCCTTAATTCTGGTTCTGATAGGGCAACTGGGGGGTTCTGATAAAGTAGGTCTGTAGGAAATTATTTTCTTGCTTTCTATTTGTCAGTCATATGTTGCTTCCTCTGCGTGATTGGAAGAGATCCAACTTGGAATGCAACATATGCAACTATATTTCTACGCACCTCCTTATCTATGAAATTCTTTCTATCTGTTAGCCATATGCTGTCCCCTCTGCGTGATCGGAAGCTCCGACCTGGGACACAGCATATGCACCCTACTATCTCTACAAACCTCTATCTTTGTTAGTCATATGTTGTCCCCTATGCGTGATTGAAAGAGATCCGACCTGGGACACAACATACACATCTATCTCTAAACCTGACTTCCTCCTTAATAACTCTTTACTCACCTAAAGTAAGGATTCCTTAGGAAGTTCTTGATAACCAGGGTATATCGGGAAGTGGGGAACATGTTCTAGTGCAACTAAAATTGAACCATTTAGAGGTTGTCTGTAGATCTCACTGCTTAATTTAAATGGACAACAATACTTGTGGTCGTCGTCAGCTAAATGGTATATTTGAAAATTTTGTCGATATCCTTCATGTTTAAGTGGACCACAATACCGGTAATTGACCATATCTATTCATGAAGGTGAAGGTACTGATAAACAAAGTTAAGACTGTCTCACAACTTTGATCCCAAATATTTTTGGTTTTGTTAAATTTGTTCATAGTTTTCCTCTATGCAAAAATTTAGGGGGAGAATTAAAAAAAAATTCAAAAATCAAACAAAAATCAGAAAATTAAAAAAAAAGTAGTGTTATTTTTGTTTTATTTCTTGTTCAGAAAAATCAAAAATCCAAAAATATTTTTGTTTATGCTTTATTTTTTAGAAAATATAAAAATCCAAAAATATTGTGTGCTAAGTTTTCTTTTAGTTTTGTTTTGTCTTGAAAAGTGAGTTCATATGCTGATGAGACTCATGGAGACTGTATCGAGATTTTCTGAACCAAGGCTTCATCCGTGATCATCGAAGAATTCTCATTCGAAGGAACAAGAAATGAAGACTCATATTTCAACATTCAGATCTTTCAACCCCAGAAGCTAGGTGAAGCTGTTCTTGAAGATTATGTGACAAATTGCATTGAAGCCTCCTCAATCAATTTGCTGCTATTCATGTACCTGCTGAAGTGATCCAAAAGATTAGATCTCTTTGATATTCTCTCTGAAGATTCTGAAGCTGAAAGCGCTATCTTTCAAGAATCTCTACAAGAAGCCTCCTCACCCAATGTGCGTTCAGAGTCAAATTTTGAAGAAAAGCCCAACTGCTCAATATGAAGTCATTCATTGAAGATTCATCAAGTTCATCTTGAAGTTGTGAATAATTTGAAGATTAATGCTGAAGCCAAGCTCCTAATGAAGATTAACAAGAAAAGTCAGCTACCTTTTTAGGGGGAGTTTGTTGGGCCAGTTAGAAAAGAAAGCTATAAACCAATGGGGATATTGTTGGGTCAAAAATATGGTTTATACTTTACTTTTCTAGGCGTTAATAGTTTTTGGTCATGTAATATGTTTTTGCAGTTGTGTTTACGGCCATGATGGGTGTTTACGGCCGTGAACGGGTTCACAGCCGTGAACCCATTCACGGCCCATGTGCCATATATAAGGTTTAGTTGTGAGATCATAAGGCAAGGGAGAGTTCACAGCTAAGAGAGAGAAGAGAGAGAAAGGAGCTTAAGTGTGTGTTAGTGTGTGTGAATCTCATGTAAAGGAGCATCATTCTATTCATCAATACATTGGGATTCATATTATTATTCTTCTCCTTCTTCTTCATCTGATCTTCCATCATCCGCTTGATCGGGATTCCGCACCATCAAGCGGATATGATTGATACGTCAAGCGAATTTGGGACTTTACACAGGAAGATATCAGATAACACACATATCATTAGGGGAACCAACTCCTAAAAAAGCCCTAGCGGGTTGTGACTTCCCTGTTACACGTATGGGTCCTGTGCTTTCAGTAGTACGGGCCCATACTACCTTCCATATCTACCTGTATTTGTCTCAGAGGATCATCACAACAACCCTAACAATACACACTAGCATACTCATTCACTCAATCTTCACTCCCTAGAGGAAGGCAAAACATCACGAGACTGATCGGCTAACCCCCCACAACTCATCCATGAAACTTCCACCAACCCTACAGCACTCGTGTATGCTAATCATACATAACACTGGACCCAATAGACAGTCGAATATCTGATCCCACCCTAAGCTCTTCATCCAAAAAGAATAGGAAATAAGGCCAAACCAAATAGTCTTAGGCTATGGAATCTTAGTTATATATAACCATGATGCATACACTAAGCTACTACAACAATTATATCAATTTCATATAAAAAAGAATCCTAAGCTATCAGGCATCATGTAATCAGGCAATTCTATCATGCAATTCTGAATATCCCTAGCCTATCTCTAGCATGATTTTCTACCATATCACAATATCAAATAACAGTGTGGTAATTTGGGGTCTACTTATTGGCTCCGACTATTCGTACACATCGCATCCTCCTTAATTATTTTGAAAACATTTTAAAAATCGTTTAAAAAATGTTTTTCCTTAGTTTGAGACTGGATTCACACGAGTTTTCCTCCAATTCACTCAAACAAAGGCTCTGATACCAACTTGTAACACCCATAAAAAACATGAAAATTTTAAACATTTAAAACCAACCCAAAATCATAAATTGTTTACAACGTAGTTTTCAAAACATGTTCCATATCAGAGTTTCCCAAAATCATAAGTCAAAACACGATGATGTGTACGGTCACGCCTTCACCTTCCCGCGGTCGTCTGAAGTACCTGAAACATAACC